>NW_016107570.1:1007517-1020694 GCF_001604975.1 Cebus imitator | reverse complement strand
AGATGTCCTAGAGGTTTTTCCTTCCTTCCTTCCTTCCTTCCTTCCTTCCTTCCTTCCTTCCTTCCTTCCTTCCTTCCTTCCTTCCTTCCTTCCTTTTTTAGACGGAATCTTGTTCTGTCAAGGAGTGGAGTGTAGTGGCGTGATCTTGGCTCACTGCAACCTCTGCCTCCCAGGTTCAAGCAATTCTCCTGCCCCAGCTTCCTGAGTAGCTGGGACTACAGGCACCCACCACCGCGCCTGGCAAATTTTTGTATGTTAGACATGGGGCTTCGCCATATTGGCCAGGCCGGTCTCGAACTCCTGACCTTGTGATCCACCCAAAGTGCTGGAATTATAGGCATGAGCCACCGTGCCCAGCCAAAGTTTTCTATTTCTATTGCTCCATTTTTTATTATAAGTTCCCAGTAGAAAAGAGTCATCATTTTAAATATCAGTGCAGCACTTAACACATAACGGAGAATCGATAACATTCATTTACTTAAAGTGCCCGGAGAAGAAATAAATTCAAATATGTAAAAATGGGCGTGAACCATTCAGTTCCATATCCCACTTTACAACTGCCAACAACTATATACATTGCTGAGCGTCATTGCTCCTGTATATAATGAATGATTGTCTGTAACCCTGTGAAGGCCGACTGATTTTTATGGAAAGACAGCTTTGTTAGACTGCTCGCCCTCCCCACGGAATTGGTGTTCCAACACCACATTTGCTATTTCTGAGAAGTGAGCGCCATCTGCTGGCCGCTGAGAGGATTGACGAGCAGCCATAAGGAGTATCGTGTTTCTTGAACATGACTTAACCAGGCCACGGAATTACAATTATCTTGGGTTTCTGAGATATAATAGTCAGTTCAGGATCCACGTAACTTATGAGAAGTCCCTTTCTTGCCTTTGAAGCAGTATATAATTTTTATTCAACATGTGAATTATCCTTTCATAATAATAATACCGTAGCCCAATCTAGTAGTTCCCACATGCCCTCTAGGCGGAGACGAACCCCGGGCCCTAGATGAAAGGTTAATAGTTTGGAGTGAGTACTAACTCTGGTTCTCTGGCTGTGAATCTAAGTCTGGAATAGAACAGAGCTGTACAAAGAAGACTGCTTGATAAAACTGAATGTTGTCCCTTCTTCAAAGGGGGAAAATAAAGTACAGTTTTCATCAAAAGACACTGAACTTGGACCTTGATGCCAAATCCAACTTGGGCTTCACCTGCGCGGTCTGGAGATGTGCATCAGAGATACACGCTGAGCCTCTTAGCCCATTGTGATAATCCCGGCAGGCTATACTGCATCCTAAAAGCACTCCTCTTTGCTGAAATTGAGAAAATAGGAATTACCCAGGGTAAATTTGACAAATGGGATGATTTATTGTAGTATTGTCTTCTTTCTCTTGATTTTCTTTACTGGCAAATTTGTGTTTTGTAGCTCCTTCGACACATTAACAATTAAACTAGAGAGTAAGATTCAAAAGTTTTCTCACAACGAACTGATTTTGATTTTATTGCCCAAACACATTTATATCCTAATTTTAGTGGTTCTATATGTCTGCCCCCTTGAGGAAGCATGGGGTAATGGAACCTCACAAGCCCTGTTAGCCGTTGTGTGCCAGGAGCTCCCAGGTCTAAAAGGTCTGGTTTGGGGGTCTGTGTGGCCATATTTCAAGGATCTTACAAAAGAAGGGACAGGAATGGAGAAGGGAAAGAGTAGGCTTTCTAAGGCTCCCAGGGCAAGACCTCTTTTTGTCTGGTCTAAGAGGAGTATTGAACCCAAGTGACTTAGATGCTGAAACCCTGGACTTAGAACCCAATGCCAGGGAGCATCTCACAATGCTGGCCAGAAAGGGGCTCGCTGGTTGATACTAGGACATTATCACTCCCAGGGCACCTGGGCAGTCAAGGAAACTGAGCTCTGGAATGCCCTACCTTTATGATGTCCCCTTCCACTTCCATAACTTTGTCCATAAAATAAAATCAAGGAAAAATACTTTTTCTCTTGACTCCAAATGGTATTTAAAAGGAAAGTACAAATTGTATTTTTTTAAAGAAATTGTATGTATTAATTGTATATATATTGTTTGAAATATGTATACATTGTGTAATGGCTAAATTGAGCTAATTAAATGTATAACCTCACATACCATCTTTTTGTGGTGACAACACTTAAAAATTTTCAAAAATATAATACATCGTCATTAACTATAGTCCTATAGCTATTTCCTTTTAATTATAGGAAAGTAGAAATTTTAGTAGACATCTTTCTCATACTTTTCTTGAATTTTAGAAAACAGGAATAATAAAGTCGAATCAAAGAGATTAATTTCAAAGTAATGCAATATTTCTGTAAAATTTCACACCTTGTTGACTATCAGCTGAGAACTTTACACCTCATTAAAAATCCATTAGAACAATGGCTGTACCATTAGCCCTTCAGTTTATGACTTAAAGCATTACTTGTTTAGCTGGGCGAGGTGGCTCACGCCTGTAATCTCAGCACTTTGGGAGGCTGAGGCGGATCACGAGGTCAGGTGCTCCAGACCAGCCTGGCCAAGATGGTGAAACCCCATCTCTACTAAAAATACAAAAATGAGCCTGGCGCAGTGGCATACGCCTGTAATCCCAGCTACTCAGGAGGCTGAGACAGGAGAATCTCTTGAATCCAGGAGGCAGAGGTTGCAGTGAGCCGAGGTCACGCCATTGCACACCAGCCTGGGCAACAGAGTGAGACTCCACCTTAAAAAAAAAAAAAATCACTTGTTTAAAAGCAACATTGTTGGCTGGGTGTGATGGCTCACGCCTATAATCCCAGCACTTTGGAAGCCAAGGCAGGCAGATTACAAGGTCGAGTTGAAGACTAGTCTGACCAGCATGGTGAAACCCCATCTCTACTAAAACATACGAAAATTAGCTGGGCATGGTGGCTCGTGCCTGTAATCCCAGCTACTTGGGAGGCTGAGGTAGGAGAATTGCTTGAACCAGAACCCGGGAGGCGGAGGTTGCAGTGAGCCAAGATCACGCCATTGAACTCCAGCCTGGGCGAGAGAGCCAGACTCCATCTCAAAAAAAAAAAAAAGGCAACATTGTTTTTGGCAGTCTGCTCCTATTAATAAGTGGGGACTTGCTCTGGTATGAACTGTTTTCAGGTTTCCAGAAAAGGGCCCAGGGTGTGTCTAGGGACATCAGTGACAACAGCGAGGTCGAGCAACTCAATATTGTGCAACCTCTGCCCTTGCCAGAGAACCACAGCTCCAAGGCAGAAGACAGTGTGAGGAGTTTGTCCCCGCTTTCATCAGGGTCCTCAGGCCCCAGTTAAATCCAGATATGGCTTTGGGGAGGAACGCTATCTCAGTGACGCTCCCTCAGCTTCATAACCAGCTTAGAGCTTCTCAGCTCTGACCTGCTCGTTAGCCTGGCCGGGGAGCCCCGTGGTTCAGTGAGCTGGCTAATAACAAAGATCCTGAGAGAACAAAACCGAGAACAGGTAGGTTTTGATGAAAAGGAAGGAGATAAGGATGATGAGAATGGTAGTGGGGAGGCACAGCAGGGGAGGGGAAGGAAAGCACTGAATCAAGATTTGGCGAATGGCTGGAAACAGTGGCAGAGACTCAATAGGAAGGTCACGCTGACAGACAGGGAGGTGGCAAATGTGCTGGCAGGCACAGGCCACCCAACAGTGATTGAGGGGAGTGTTCACAATCTCATCCACTTCACAGTTTTGCCTTGTCCTAACTCAGGCCTTCTTAAAGCCAGAATGAATTGCCTTGCATCGTCAGAAACTGACCATGCATTCCTGTGGTCTTCTTTGAGATTTTTAGAATCCCAGGGACTAAATATCACTATCCACTTGCCTTTGTTCACTGTAGCGGATGATGTGCCATTGACTGTCCCCAGCGTTCACTGAGAGCAGTACCCCCACATCTAACACATCTTTAAATGCCAAAGGGAAGTGAAAGTGTCCTGACTGCTTAGAACTCTAACATAGCATTGATCCCATTCTACGTTTTTTAAACTTGGCCTTAATATATACAAAGTGTAAGTGCACAAATTATAAGTTTAAAAGTCCATGAATTTTCACTAAGTGAGCACACTGGGCTCACCAGAAGCTAAAGAAAAGGTGAAATAGAAGGGGACTTCATAGATTAGGACTGCTGACACCATTGTTACTTGAGAAAGAGCTATTTTCTAGGTATATTTTAGGAACTTCTATCTGGTCATATCTATCTACTAACTTTAGGGGTGGGGTGGAATTGATTTTTTTTTTTTTTTTTTTTTTTTTTGAGACAGAGTTTCACTCATGTTACCTAGGCTGGACTGCAATGGCGCGATCTCGGCTCACTGCAACCTCCACCTCCTGGGTTCAGGCAATTCTCCTGCCTCAGCCTCCTGAGCAGCTGGGACTACAGGCACGCGCCACCATGCCCAGCTGATTTTTTGTATTTGTAGTAGAGACGGGGTTTCACCATGTTGACCAGGATGGTCTCGATCTCTTGACCTCGTGATCCACCCGCCTTGGCCTCCCAAAGTGCTGGGATTACAGGCTTGAGCCACCGCGCCCGGCCGGAATTGATTCTTTTAACAAGATTAATAAAGTTAGAAACTGCTAGTTTTTAATTCACTAAGTATAACGTACTTTCAAGTAGCTTCCTGTGACTGGAATCAATCTGTTTTATTTTCCAAACCAGTGGACTAGACACAGGGTCATTACACACATTTTGAAAGTCTTCTGTTTCAAATGTATTGTGGATTAAGAAACAGACTGCGGTGGGCGCGGTGGCTCACGCCCCTAATCCCAGCACTTCGGGAGGCCAAGGCGGGCGGGCAGATTACTTGAGGTTGGGAATCTGAGATCAGCCTAACCAACATAAAATCCCATCTCTACTAAAAATACAAAAAATTAGCCAGTCATGGTGGTGTGCGCCTGTAATCCCAGCTACTCAGGAGGCTGAGGTGGGAGAATCACTTGAACCCGGGAGGCGGAGGTTGCAGTGAGCTGAGATCGTGCCATTGTTCTCCAGCCTGGGTGACAGAGTGAGACTTCGTTTCAAAAGAGACAAGAGAAAGAGAGAAAGAGAAAGAAACAGAACACTATTGACACTCCCAGAATAATCACTATTGGACTTCTGATACCAAAAACAAGGAGGATTTCCTCATTTTTAAGTTTTATGAAATGAAGTCATATTCTGTGTACTGTTTTGTGTTTGGCTTCTTTGAGTTGGTTTGTGAGATTTATCCATGTGTGGAATAGACTTATAACTTACTCATTTTTATGTTTGGGTGACTGTATGTTTAAAATTAAGGCAAAAATTAAAAGTTAGGGTTTAACCCTGTTCTGAGTATTCACCCAAAGGAAAAAAAGTCTTTCTGTGAATGCACATGCACATGCATGATCAATTCACAATTGCAAAGATATGCAGCCAGCCTAATTCCCATGGACCAATGAGTAGATAAAGAAAATGTGGTATATGTACCTCATGGAATACTACTAAGCCAGGAAAAGAAACCAAATAATGTCTTTTGCGCCAACTTGGGTGGAAGTGGAGGCCATTATTCTAAGAGAAGTAACTCAGGAATGGAAAACCAAATGTTATATGTTTTCACTTGTAAAAGGGAACTAAGTATGAGGATACAAAGGCATAAGAATGAAATAATGGACTTTAGGGAGAGGTTGGGAGAAGGTGAGGAATAAAAGACCACAGATTGGGTACAGTGTGCACTGCTCAGGTGATGGATGCACCAAAATCTCAGAAATCACCACTAATGAACGTATCCATGTAAACAAAACCCACGGTACCCAAAAAACTATTGAAATAGAAAATGAATAAATAAAAGTTAGGGATTAAAAAGACAGGAGGAAATGGTCATTCCAAAAGTCTAAAATATTATAAGCCATATATAAAATACAAGTTCGTAACTAATTTTTGAGTACCTGCAGTCAGCAAATTTGCATGAATATGACTGTTTACTCCATCATTTAAAAAAGTAATTAGTTTTCTATTTCCTGTTTTAAGAACTTACCTAAGACTGCCATCCTGCTGAATGGTTCCCAACACGCGTGATCTTGTCTGTGTTGAAGTACGAGTGAATACATGCTACCCTGTACAGGCCTATGTCTCTACTTCAGTGGATGTGGATGATAAAATGGCCAATTTTGTGTATTTGTTTATTTTCAAGGAAAACCTTAGAGCACTGGTTCTAAAACTTTAGGATGCAGCAGAATCACCTGGAGCTCCAGAATCCCCTAGATTGATTGGTTGTAAGAACTGACTGCTGGGGCCATGCGCAGTGGCTCACGCCTGTAATCCTGGCACTTTGGGAGGCTGAAATGGTGGATCACTTGAGGTCAGGAGTTCGAGATCAGCCTGGCCAACATGGTGAAATCCCGCCTCGACTAAAAATACAAAAATTACCCAGGCATGGTGGTGGGCACCTGTAATCCCAGCTACTCAGGAGGCTGAGGCAGGAGGATGGCTTGAACCCGGAAGGTGGAGTTTGCAGTGAGCCAAGATGGTGCCACTGCACTCCAGCTCAGTGACAGAGACAAATTAAAAAAAAAAAAAAAGGAATTGCTGGGCCACATCCTCAGGATTTCTGATTTCATAGGTCTGTGGTGGGGTCCAATTATGTACCTTCTAGGGAGCTCCTAAGTAATGCTGATGCTGCAAATCTGGGTCCACCTTTTGAGAACCACAGCCTTAGAGTCTGCAAATCAAGTTACATTTATATTCCTGTCCCACACTCCAGTGGCGAGGATTCTTCTGGTCATTCATGCATTTCCTTCTTCAACTCCTTGAAATCAGCCAGTTAGAGATTTTATTCTTGTTATCATATTACCTTCCTAAGTCATTAGCATCTGTGATCTTGCTTTGCCCTACACCACAACTGTACTTGTAACCCATTTGGAGCATATGTTTTCTTTGTTCTTGGTTTGTTTACATATTGGTGGCCCCAACTATTTGCCAGCTCATTACAGGCATCAGGCCACTCTTTGTCAATATTCCTGCACGGCCTAGCAGGGAGTGCTGCACGGACTATTGAATTAATACATTGTATTCTCTGCTGGCCCATTGATTTAATCCTTGTAGCGTTTGCTTCTCACCTGCATGTGTTTTATTCACAGCTTACATGCTAATAAAAAGAATTCTTGCTTCTTGCTTTTATAAGAATATGAAAGTTATAAAAATAATCTGTGATCATATAATGACTGTTTTCCCCCAAAAGAGCATTACTTTCATGCTTCAAAGTATGTATTTCTTAACTAAAGTGTTTTTGGGATGTGGCTGCATGTTGGTGTCACCTAGAGAACCTAAAACAACAACAACAACAATAAAAACCTGATCTTCGCGTCCCAGAGGTTCTCTCCTAACTGATGTGGGCTGTGATCTGGACATAGAGATTGCCAAAAGTACCCCGGTGATTCTAACACATAAAAAGGTTTTAGAGTTTCTTAAGTACTTCGTTTTCCTTATGGCTTTCAAGAGAGCTGCCTTTTTACTTTTTTTTCCTGAAAGATTGTTTTCAGAAACATCTAACTCTTCTTTATTTGTATCTCCTGTGGATGTTTTTCTTCAGAGTTTTTTTTCTCTGAAACAAGAAAATATAATGAACTGTGTTTTGCATGTTGCACAAAACATGAACTTCTTTCTGAGCCTTAGACAAACCTGTTCTAATCTAGAAATGAAAAATAATGAACTCAGTGCTGAGTTTTGCATTTCCTGTCTCAAGTTAGCTACTCCATAAGGATATGGTGAGTAAGAGTTTGTTGTTTTTGTAATTCATTATTGGGACAGGGTTGTGTGGAGTAAATGATTCCTTGTGGAACAAGTCATCAGATTTTGAGGGACATTTTCCATTATAAAATAATTATACATAAAAACAGAAGTATCACTTTAATACTAAGATTTGTAACCATGTCATGCCATTCTGAATGTAATGACCCTGTGTCTATTCCACCGGTTTGGAAAATAAAACAGATTGATTTCAGTCACATCAAGCTACTTGAAAATACGTTACATTTAATCAATGAGAAACTAGTTGCTTCCAACTTCACTAATCTTGTAAAAAGAATAAATTTCATCTCACTCCTAAAATTAGTAGATATATATCACCAGATAAAAGTTCCTAAAATATACCTAGGAAATAGCTCTTTCTCAAATAATGATGGTGTCAGTAAGTCTAATAGAAGTCCATTTTATTTCACCCTTTCTTTAGGTTCAGAAGCTAAAGAATATGAAGTGAAATTTGGTTTCATAGCTTATCTGTAGCCATTTTAATAATTTAGATTCATGGACTTACATTACTTACTGAAACTACTGGGAAAACATTAACAACACAATAGGATTCCTAGAATGATAAACTTCAACACTCAGCTATGACAGTTGTTCTCAGTCTCGTCTTTGATTCAATGTAAAAATGTGGACAAATAATTAGCTTTCCTTTGCTGCATGTACAGGGGCAAGATAAACTTGAGGATCACACAATCATTCAATCCACATCAAAGATATTTGTCTCGGGAAATCAACAATATTAAGAAAAAATGGCTTTTTAAAAAATATTTAACACCTTTAAATATCAGATTCACCATCCTCATCATCCTCACTTAGATATTTTAAAACTAATAGCAGTTTTGTATAGCCCATTTGCATTTACAGTGCATTTTTGTACACGTTATGTTTTCTCCCAAACCCAGGGAGACTGGAAGAGCAACAGTTTACATACTTGCATATTTTTAGAAAGTGAGTCTTAGAAAGGTTAAGTGACTAACCTAGGCTCAAACAGCCAGAAGTGTGTGGAACAGAGGCACCACTCAGATTTTCTCACTGTGAGCTCACTCTTTCTATTCCTGCAGCTATGCCAGCTATACAATAGCAACTTGTGAGAGGTGTTAGGTGTGAGGGATAGTAGGGGTTTAGAGGTAGGGAGGGGAAGAGGAAGCAAAATTCTCACCGTGATTGTATTTTCATCACTTTTATAAAGGATTCTATGTTTTACAGCCTATTTATCATTGGTGGAAATATCTCTACACTGGTGCTATAAACAGCAAAACATACACTTGAGACCCCCTGCAAACCCATCTAAGTTTTAAGAGTAATAGCGAATAGCAGCGCTTGATACACATATCTTCATTTACTCTATAGCGTGATCAATTATTTTCCCTGATACTAAGGGAAAATTAAGCACCTTTTCATTGGTTATCGGCATTTCTTTCACAATGTTTTTTATGCATGTCTCCAGCTTTTGTATTTCTCACGACTGGCCACTAGATGGTAGTGTTTAGTTAGTATTGCCCCACATGTTCCAGCCTCACATGTTCCATCGTGGGAACTTTGATTCTAGGAAAGAGTTCATGTATAATACTACACTGAAGCTGTTTTCCCAGTGGCAGAGGCACAGAGTAAAACCTCTGTGCTTTGAGCTTCTTTCTCTTTTTTAATGACTAGACCTCCCTTCATTCAACACAAACTTTTTACCATATATTACCTTTTTTTTTTTTTTTTTTTGCGGAGTCCCACTCTGTCACCAGGCTGGAGTGCAGTGGTGCCATCTCAGCTCACTGCAACCTCCACCTCGCAGTTTCAAGCGATTCTCCTGCCTCAGCCTCCAGAGTAGCTGCTATTACAGGCATGCGCCACCAGACCCCGCTAATTTTGGTATTTTTAGTAGAGACTGGGTTTCACCATGCTGGCCAGGATAGTCTAGATTTATTGACCTAGTGATCTGCCCGCCTCAGCCTCCCAAAGTGCTGAGACAACAGGTGTGAGCCACTGAGCCCGGCCCCCATATACTACTTATTGAACAATTCATTTTTCTCTCCATCCTAGCCTTTTTAAACACCCCACAGTGAGGGAGTGTTAAAAGTCCTGCCTTTCATAAAAGTTTGTTCTAAACTTCTGAGAGGTGAAGCAGATCTGGTGCCGAGATGATGTGTTCTGGGGAAGTACGAGGACAATAGGCTTAGAGACCTGTGCTGCCAGCTTGTGAATAACAAGATTTGTATCTCGAAGTAAATTTCAGAGTACACCTTTACTTCCCTGGGTATCTAAATCAAGTAAGACAGGAAATGTAGTTGCCTGATACGGATACCACATTGCCAAGCTTTTACAGTCATTTTGGAGAATCCAGTAGATGTCTTCTCTCTGCTTTGTTTAAAGCCTTCTAATTTCCCCAGCAAGACAAAGCAAAGCAAATTCACACAGGCTGTTTGCATGATATGGTCCGATGGTTTACTATGCTATATTTGTCATTAGTCACCTAAGCACAGAATCTGAAAGACACTTATAACCATTTCCTGCCCCCCCCATGACTTAATTCTTCCAAAACCATAAATCTCCTTTACTAATTCACTTTAATAACCAAACCTGCATTTCAGGTTCTCATTCTCTACACACCCAGTAAAAAATGAGATGCCATCTCTTATTTTATTCATTAAGTCAAGTTCTGCTTCTCAAGTTCTGCAAGACTCCTTCCCATCTGGTTTTACTGTTTGTTTCTACTTTCTTCAAGTTCCCTCATCATTACACGTAAACACTTATAAAACACATCCTCATAAAGTCTGCACCAGTCATTCTCTGCAGTTAACAGATCTCCAAGATCAAAACACACCCCAGAGTTATCAATGAAACTGTTCACTGGCACAGTGCAGGGGCTGGGGGTGTAGTTACTTGGGCGTGTGAATATGAACTTTCAGTTGTCTGAGGACAACAGGAAGCTTTGTTTCTGGTTGCTATCATATTAAACTTTAGTAAGATTTTTATTGTTTGTGGGATAGGGAATTTTTTCCCCCTAGAGGTCAACTGGGTTCACTCTATTTCCTGAGGGCTGAATAAAATTGGCTGCAATCCCCATCGTACAGATTGTGAAAAGTTCCGCTTTCTCTCCGAAGCGTTTATGAATTCTTGATCACACCAGGCCCCACATCTCTGCTTCAGCCAAATTGGTTGTGTTTAGTTCATTCACAGTAGCTGTCCTGGTCTTCCTTTTCCGTACCACAGAGGTCCAAGGTAGAATTGAACCCCTTCCTCCATTTTCCCAACCACCAGCCTTCCCTCTCCCACACAAAACAAAACTTGTTCACACATGGTATTTCTGCATCGTCCCACACTTTACTGATGGATTGAGGAAATGGAAGCAATGTGTATTCACCAGTAATGTGAGATGTGATTGTGTTTAGACATTCATATTCTTAAAAAGTAAGTTACCCAATGATTTCCACATGGAAGGTGCTCGCCTTTTGCTAGTTTGCTTGGCCTTTTTCTCTCATTCCCACCCTTCTGTACCTCTCCTACTTCAAAAATTGCTCATAGGAACTCCAGATTGTTATTACTTAATGGCATTTAGGGCTTTACCTCTCTCCTGCTCCATCTACCTTTTAACTCCCAGACGTATGCAGGTGCTCAGCAGAACAAAATGTCCTTTCATGTAATAGCACCCCCACTTGATAGAAGATATGTTTGCTTATAAATAGCTTTTTTTTCTCTTTTTTTTTGGTGATTGCATGGGGGTAGGATTGAATTTTGCTATTCATCACACACACGCACACTTTTATATAGAGAGAGAAAGAGATGGAGTCTTGTTCTGTCATCCCAGCTGGAGTGCAGTGGTGCGATCAGAGCTCAATGCAGCCTCAACCTCCCAGGCACAAGTGATCCTCCTTCTTCAGCCTCCCATATAGCTGGGATTACAGCTGCATGACACCACACTTGGCTAATTTTTTATTATTTTTTGTAGACATGGAGTCTCCCTATGTTGCCCAGGCTGGTAACTCCTAGGTGTAACCCTCCAGCCTCAGATTCCCAAAGTGCTGGGATTATAAGTGCAAGCCACCACACCCAGCCTTCTGCTCATATTTGACTTGGAAATTCCATAGAGTAGCCATAGCATTCAATCATTCAACAAATAATTATTGAACACCTACTTGCAAAAAGAAATGCAGTTCCTATTCTGTTGGAGTGATAATCTAGAAAATAATAATAATAATAAACACGTGTCCATACACTCTTCTACACTCCAATAATCCCCATGAAGAAAGGGTATGCAGTGCTTTGAGAAGCTGTCACAGTAGATGTCTTAGTCTTGTTGGGCTGCCATAACAAAATACCATACACTGAGTGGCTTAAACAACAGATGTTTATTTTCTCATGGTCGTGGAGGCTGGCAATGTGAGATCGGAGTACCTGCATAGTGGGGTTCTAATGAGTGCTGGCTTCCCCTGTGCCTTCACCCAAAGTTTGTGTGTCATTAATATTAGCATCCCTCCCTCTCTGGATGTCTCTGGTGGCTTAGAAGACATATTCTCTACAGTTAAAGAGTGATCCTCAAGAACGGACAGGGTAAATATATTTATATTGCTAAACGCCCCATTTTAAGGGCTATATGTTACTTCATGCAGCAAGGAGTGCTGAATGGCTCCAGCAAAGTAACTCTACAGAACGTTTTTATTTGCCTAAAGCATCTAGCAAGCTGGCCCTCCCACGCGTATGGGTGGCACTCTTGTGAACAATTTCCTGAGATTCCCTTATGCAGAGCCAACAATATTCAGTACGTTTCCTTCACTTGCCTTTTGGCATGTCCGTGACAGTAATTCCAGCTGATCTAACTTCTAGAAAATCTATTTCCCACAAGCAACAGGATCTTCTATTTTCCTGCATAAGAGTGTTTATTTTTCCTTTCTTCAGCAGCTTCACAGCTTCTGACTTAGTTGATTTTTTTTTTAGATAATGTCTCTCCTACATCCTCGAAGTGCTGCATTTTAGATTTGGTCTGACAAATCGATACAACAGCTCAGGTGTGCATGACAAGGAAATTGAATCTCTAGCTTTGAAATCGATGCTGAACAATAAAACTTGAGAGGATACATTTATTCAGGGGCGATTTGGTATTGCGACAGTATTGTCCAAAGCAGAACTCAGTAGCCTGACTTTGAAACATTTCCAAGTTCATGAAAAGAATCACTTTGTACATAAGAGGTTTAATACTTGTTTTGGTTTGAACATAACTAGATAGCTTAGTGGGATATCCATATTCTTGCATGTGATGATCACATTTGGCATCTAAGTATTACACTGTTTTCAAAGGATAGAAATGTTTCTGAATAAGAGAGAAGGAACGAATTACATAAAAATAAAACTTAAAATATGTGTCATCTAAGAAGATGAAAAGCAAACAAATACATGTGTTTTTAA
>NW_016107570.1:966128-1007410 GCF_001604975.1 Cebus imitator | reverse complement strand
AGTTCCCTGCCTCAGCCTCCTGAGTAGCTGGGATTACAGGTGCGTGCCACCATGGCTGGCTAATTTTTGTATTTTTAGTAGGGATGGGGTTTCACCATGTTGGCCAGGATGGTCTCGATCTCTTGAACTCATGATCTGCCCGCCTTGGCCTCCCAAAGTGCTGGGATTACAGGTGTGAGCCACTATGCCCGGCCACCTTTAATTTTTTTAATAAAGTAGTTATCTGTTATTAGTCATTATCATAGGAGCTAAAATCTGGTTAATAGTCACTATTTGTGACACCCTGTGCTGAGCACCTTAGGGCATGGCTTCCAAGAGGCCACATGACCGACACTCTTCTTGGATGAAGTTGAAGACCAGTGAGGGCAGTGACTGAAGATCACAAAAAGTCAGAGTCAAGGCTCAACCCCACGCAGCCATGTGCCTGTGACTGCGTTCTTCACACTGAGCTCCCTAGATACCAGAGCCTTGTTTATTTTCTAGTCCTAAACTCTGTTTACATGTCCATGAAGAATAATTTCTTTTTTTTTTCTAGACTATAAATTTGCATAATTTGATTTTTACAGGCATTTGTGTGTCTGATAAGATTTGAAATGGATGTGTCAAAGTTTTGATATTCAGTGACTCCTATAATCTAGAAATTTCTCCTAAGCAACCAAACCTTCCTCCCTGGTCTTTTGATGAAAATCCTGGTCCCCAGCTGTATTCATTTCCTTGGGCTGCCATAAGGCAGTGTCACAACCTAAGTGGCTTACAACAGCCGAAATGCATTGTCTCACAGTTCTGGAGGCCAGAAATCCAAAAGTAATGTGTCGTCAGGTTGTTTCCTTTGAGAACTGCGAGGGAAGGATTTGTTCCAGGCCTCTCTCTTTGGATAGGCCATCTTCTCTCTCTGTTTCTTCATAGTGCCTTCCTTCTGCATATATGTGTGTCCACATTTCCCCGTTTTATAAGAATACCCGCCACATTGGATGAGGCCCCCTCTAATTACCTTGTTTTAACTCACTTACCTCTCTAAAGACCCTACTTCCAAGCCAAGTCCCTTCCTGAGGTACTGGGGTTAGAGTTTCAGCCTATTTTTGCAGGGACACATTCAACCCATAGCACCAGCTCTGAACTGGGGTAGTACGTGGACGTGGAGACCTAGTACTCTGCCAGGGACCCCAGCTGGCAGCGTGGCCCGAGACAGGTTTCCCTTCTGCCCAAGAAGGTATTGGACTGACTGATTTCTACTGTAATATTTTGTAAGTAACATAGAATTCTGTTGTAATCAAATGGATGTAATGTATTTAATAGATTTTCTCACTGAAGTAATTTCATAAAAGTTTTTGGAAAGTTGGCTTCATCTTTCCACTTTCACGCATTTGCCGCAGAGGTAGGTGCCCATCAGGTCTTCTTTCAGTATGACCCACTGGGGGACCCACAGACCCAGCTTCTGCCCACTTTCCTTTTCCTTCTGATATCTCTTTATTCTTTCTGTTCCTCTATGTCCACAAAGAGGAACCAACTGCCCCCTAAGTCTATCCTTACATATAGAGTCTCTTACGTGACAGGTATCCAGAGAAATGTAGAAGGAGCTGCCTATTATATGGCAAATGCTCGATCAACATTCATTAATGAGGAAGACTGACCATTGACTTTAGCCTCTGTGAGTTCACTGGCTCTTTCACCAAAACCATTCTTGAGGAAATACATGACCAAGCCTTATATTAGGTGATCTGTTTTTCAGAGCCCCCCCTAGGTTATGAGTCCTGGCATTGCAGATGAGGAAACAGGGTCTCCCAGATACACAGAAGCTCCTCTGAGTGGACACAGGGAGTGCTGGGATACGGGCCAAGGCTGAGCTCAGCAGCCTCTCTCCAGGGTCTACCTTGAGTGATGAGCTGTGTCCCAGGCTGGAGAAGAGCCGTGCTGCCCACAGTGTGGGCCCATCCACAAGCTTTTTCATTCATTCTTGGATTTTTCCAGCTGAAAAAAAATGTTATATGTAAAGGATCAGAGATGGCATCTTTAATATTATTTTTGTACAATTCATCATTAATTCGCTAGTTTTTAAACTGTTGTCACAAAGAGTTGTTTTGCATGCCTTAATGAACTATGTTTTGTTTGTTTTACTACATTTTCACTTGAGGTTTTTACGATAAAGCATGCTATTGTGAAGACAAAAATTTTAAAAATAGAGAAGGGTAAGAAGAATGGTGAACAATGCAGGAGGTGACAATTGGTGTAATTACAGTGAACATTTATAGGTCAGTGGAACATAAGCCCGGAGGGAAGGCTCTGAAAGCCGCCCTGCAAGTGGGAGGAAGGGAGGGAGGGAGAGAAGCAAGGAGGGAGGGAGGGAAGGAGGCGGCCCTCGCAGGCTGCCGGGGAAGCACCAGGGATGTCGTGCCTCACTGTGCCAGCCTCACAGATGGCATCTCAGCGACATGGCTGTTCTTTTGTCTTTTCTTCACGAGCATCTTAGAGAAGCGCAGTTACGCACATTTCTACCTACAAAGTTTTGCCTCGTTGTGACTCATCCTCTTTCTGCCTCAGATAGGATTACTCTTCAAAGGAAAGAAAAAACCAGTTCTGAAAATAAAGATGAGGTCAACTTCAGGGCTTGTTGAATTACCTCAGAGATAGCTAGAGCTGTCTGTGTGTCTGTCTATGTGTATGTGTGTGTGTGTGTGCCTCTGTTATCTGTCCATGTCTGTGTCTATGTCTGCATGTGTGTCTATGGGTTGTATCTAAATGTGTGCATGTGTGTATATACACATGAGTGCAATATCCCATATTGGCCAATACCACCTGGTAATGTCCTGCACACCATATGAGCTGTGTATATGAGCTGTATTTTCAATAACGGTCCACAGGGATAGGGATTAAATCAGATGATCACCATTTGTACCTAAGTAGTAACACTTAAAAATTAAATGCTCTCTGTCACCACACGTTCATCTATGAGCCCCTAAGGGAGAAAAATTCCTTACATTAAAAAAGCCGTTTCATTTATAGATGAATGCTGAATGGGCAGGTATTTATCAGAAGGTATAATCTCTATCCACATGAAATGAATGAGTCAAGCTGTTAATTGTTTGCCTATAGCTTTCCTTTGCATTAAATGTACTTGGAAAGCATTTCTAAAGACCATTCTTTTCTTTTTGGTATGAACCTTTATGAATGAATCTCCATCCTTTAAGATGTTCACATTCAACTGTTTTGGTAACTGACCTAAGCCAAAATGATCATGAACACATTTGGGTTGTTTTAGTTGGACATTGGTAACTGCCAGTGAAGTTGGAGATGAGAGGAGTTAACTCCTTCTCTATAATGTCACCACCTGATGAGAATAAAAGCATCTTAGATTAAATTCTGATTTACATAACGACATTTATTAACTAAACGATTATTATTCAGGAGGCAAGAAATAAGTTATATGACTAGTTCTCTCTCTATGTGCTTGGTCACCATTTTCAAGCTTCCATCAAGGCAAAAAAATCCAAAATTCCACAGTCAATATTTCATCATTGCTATAGACAAAAGTTTGTGGTATTCACAGCTGCACACTGGACGTTTCCCAAGGTGTGGTTCCTGAGTCATTCTGCCTCTGAGTATATTGCTTCCATGGAAATCATGTACCTCCAGAGAACTCACCAGGGGACTCTGGAGTCTGCAATCAGATTCCTTGTCCTACTCCAATTGCCTACTTATCAGACGTTCCATTTGACTGTCTTGCCACTTGAACTCGGTGGGTGTAAGCCGACTCCTCTTCCCTGCAAAATCAGTAGCCTTCTGACTTCCCCACTTCTGTGAATGTCATGATGGTTCTTTCTGCCACCTAAGCTTGAAGCCTGCAGTCATTTTTGAACACAGCCACCTTCAACTCTGATTCCAATTCCACTCACTCTTTTCTCAAATCTCCCTTCCTATCAGTTCCTGTCCTTCTGTCTCGTCTACCCTAAGCCAAGGCCACATCTCTACACATCAGGAGACTTTTTGTTCTGTCTTTTTCCCATTCAATTATTTTACATGATGCCAAACCCATCTTCTAAAACCACCTGAATTAGATCACTCCTCTGTTTGAAGATTTTCAAAGAGGCCTTATTGTGTAGTGGAAAATTTCCAAACTCCTTCATGTATTCACTTATTCTCAGCACACTTTTACCACCTTGCGTTCTTCCCCTTCACTGCGCAAACCTCTATGCCAGTTGGATTTTCTATCCATAAGCCCCCAGATACATCACATGCATTGATGCACTGGCCCCCTTGTTAGTGCTTTTCCTGTGTGTGTTCTTGCTTTCCTCCTTCTCTCCATGCTCACTTCCTCAAAACACACACACACACACACACACACACACACACACACCATCTTTGAGCCTCAAAGTTACTAGTATTTTAAGTGCCTGAACTTTGAAATGAAAAACAATAAAAGTAAAAACTGGTTTTAAAAGTAGGCATTGCCACTTCTTGGTTCTAGTGTAGCCTCAGACTTGTTATCAAACATTTCCAAGCCTTATTTTCCACATCAGTGCAATGGGAATAATGCCTACCAGCCTATCGCCCGATCCTTAATTAATCTTAGTTCTGTTTCTGTACCACGTTTCCCCCCCCCCCAGGGAAGCCCTTTATAACCTTACTACTCACAGATTTCCCTCTTTTTTGAGCCCATAGAACTGACTTCTGCTGTCACTGCTTTAGAAAAGTCACCATGTGCTTATTTCAGGTACCTCTCCTATTTTTATTTACTGTATTTTGGAGCCACAAATTGTATCCTGTACTAGACTTTGAAAATAGTTGTTGTGCATTATTTGTGTGTAGTCAGACTACCCGGGGCAGTTTCTCACACTTTCTCTGGCTTCTTCTCATAACATCACGGGAAGTGGATATAATCCCTGTTTTGTGAAGAGACAAAGTGAGAGTCAGAGGTGTAAGTGAGTTGCCTAAGATCATTCAGAGAGCGAGTGGCAGAAGCAGCACTTGAATCGAGTCCTGGGATTCTAAGCCCAGGGCTGTCTGCTCCCTCCTAAACCTGTAACTTTAGGAGCAGGAATTTATTTTGTATTGCTTATATTTCAGTATTTAATTTTCACCCTTCTAGGGCCCAGTCCTGTGACTGACTGTAATTGAGAAGATATTCTAGAAATAGTTTTGAAGGAATAAATAAAATGAATACTACAGACCATGTTAATCATGTCAAATAATCCTGGGAGTTTGAGAGACAATTCTGCCGATATGGGTCAAGGATGTGCTTGGCGTCTCCACCATTTATCCTGTTTTGATGAGGGTTAGCAGCACAATGTCTTCATTCTAAAACATAGAATCATGAGGTTAAAGAAAGCACGCATGCCATCAACTGAAAAGAACCAGAATTCACAGTGCAGGTTCTCTAAAGTGGCTTTGTGTGGCTCTCAGCTTCCGAACTCCCACCATTATATTCATAGCTTTTTAGACTTTGGCTAAGATCACGTAGAGTGTTTGTTCTGCTGGCTTTTTATAAGTAATGTGTTCTCCATCCAAGGACAACATACTTAGGCTGTACATGAGTTACAAAGTATTAAGCTCCTGTTAACAGCAAATTTCTCAAAGAGATTTCTGTGAATTTTCTTGGTTGCTATTCTGTTGACATTGTTTCTACACAATGCCATGGCAGATTATTCTGTGAGGCTGGACGTACCGTCAGGACTCTGAGTCTGTGTACCAGGAAGTCTTCCTCAGACAGGGACAAGGTGCATTCTCTTTCTCAGGAAGAGAATTCACACTGAACCCCTGCCTCCCTGTCCCTACCACACAGGCACACATCCCAGGGCGAGGGTGGAGAGAGCTCAGAAGTACAAATGCTGAGCACAATGGAAGCAAAATTATTGTCAGAGAAAGAAACAGATTGCACCCACCTGGGTTTAACAGGACACATAGAGTAGACAGGAAGTTTTTCATGATCTATAACACATTTTCATATTAGGGTCATGTTAGTTTCATAATGAATTTCGTATTAGGCTCAATTAGAGAAACAGTGAGGAAGATGGGAGGACAGAAAGCATCGAAGAGGAGGAAGCAGAATGGAGGCAGAGGGTCGAATCAAAACTAAGGACAAAGAGAGGAAGGGGAAAGAGAAAGAAAAAGAGAGTAACGTCAGCAACTCCGTAGTTCTGAGGTGAGATAGCTGGTCATAGGTCAACAGCTTTAGTCACACATCCTGTTATTCACTTTGGACATCAGAGCCTACTCTTTGAAATTTCCATACACACTACAGTGATTTTGTGGCAATCTTTCTTTACCGGGAAATCGTTTATCTGCTTTTCTTTTCAATTTTTGAGGTTAACTTTTTAAAGGTTTTAGTTTCACATGAGGCCCCAAGTATTTTGAAATAGGTAAAAAAACAATGCTGTTGATATTAAATATTTCCATTTTAATCTTGATTCTGGGCTACTTTAATAGTTCCAAAATAAACATGAGTGGCCTCTTTTTCAATAACTGAAATACAACATTTAAAAATGCTCATGTCATTATTTTGTTGTGTTTAGTTGTTTGAAAAGTTGACAAGATTTGATTTGCCAAAGCTGCGTTTTAACCTGGGCTCTACATTTCACTTAACTACTGTCCCCTGTAAGCTCCTGTTTCCTTGTCTACAGAATAGAGATACTTTCGTGGCTCCAGGCTCTGTGGGACTCTGTCACTGGTTTAGCATAAAGTAGACAGGAATGCTGTCAGCTCCCCCCTCCCCAAACTCTCTCCAATGACACTTGCACCAAATGCAGAAAAGTACAGAAAGAACTCTTCCTGCTTTTTGATTTCCATTGATTACATGGAAAGAAATATCACATTAGCTTATAAGCCTCAAAATTATTTTCAGTGCTATAGCTCTGTGTACTCTAAGATCAGAGCAAAATAACTTTGATTCTGGATGAAATTGAATCAGAATTTTACTGTACTCCTAGAAGAACGCTGACCCCAAACTCCTATTTTGCAGAACCCTGAATAGGCAGGTGAAGATGCAACCATTAACTAGGAAGACCTTCAGAGACCCAGAACTAATGGAACTAAGTCAAGGATTTCAATTTTATCTTGGATTAAAATACCACTTATGTGCACTCAAGGCATAGTTTTCACTCCATCAGGAATAGATTCATACCTGTATAAAGCTGGG
Source organism: Cebus imitator (assembly GCF_001604975.1). Lineage (NCBI taxonomy): Eukaryota > Metazoa > Chordata > Mammalia > Primates > Cebidae > Cebus > Cebus imitator. Next base: position 1,000,281 of record NW_016107570.1, on the reverse strand, counting down.
AATATAATGACTAATTAAATACACTGTATGCCGACATACAGTGTATTTAACTTCAAGGTAGCCAAGGAAATTACAATCATTACAAGTAATACCGTTTTTCACCAGACAAAAATCTGAGAATCTTGAATTTTAGCACTAGAAGGAATGTAGATGTCACATTCTCTGGCACAGAGCTTGCCTTGAGCACATGTCTGGTAGCTTCTTCCTGGGAACACAGATGACATAACACATACTACCTTTCCAGGCAGCTTGATCTGTCATGAGACAGCTCTGGCCTTTTAGAAATCAGCCTTTATACTGAACTGTGTGCCTGCTTCTCTGTATTGCACACTTACTGTTCTTAATTCTGAATAAAAAGTATCTGTGAATTTTCTTCCTGCAACTGGTCTTCACCACGTGAAACTGCTGTCATGTCCATCTGAGTATATTCCTTAGGTGAGGCTTCCCAGTTTGGAGGACGCTTCTCTCATGAAATATTTCCGAATTCATCAGTATCTCTGTTCCTACAAAACATGTAGTTGTCTACTTCAGGCAACTCCTAACCAAGCTCAGGTAATAGTGAGCTGATTGTTTCCAGTGAAAGAGTATTTTACTGTTGAAGTCAAAGAGGTCTGCAATTACATTGCATTCCTTTTGGATTTTGTATTATTGAGTATTTTTTATTTTATTTTATTATTTAAAGCCCATATCACTACCTATAACAAACTTTTGATAAGTGAACATTCTAAATTTTTCTGTCTTATAGCTATATAAGGGAATCTTTAAATTTTGCCAGAAATTTCTAGCCTAATGCAACAATGGAGGTTATATTAACTATCATATTTCAAATATCAAACTAATGAAATTTGAATTATTAACTGTCATATTTGAAATATGATAGTTAATATTATTTATGTTTTATATAATTATATAAATATTATATAAAATATATATCATTTATATACTTTAGTTGTTTATATAAATAATCATATAAATATTATAAATATGTAAATATGATGATTATAAATATTATTTATATTATTATAGTTAATATTTGAAATATAGAGAATAATTCAAATTTCATTAGTTTTTGCTCACATTTGCTGAAGCAATTCTTCTACATAATCTATTTCATTATTTTTGGGAGTTCCAAATGTGTCTCACAAGAACACATCCCCCTTCCTGGAACCACTGCTCTTCCACCAGAACCAGCAGCTCCCTGGACTCCCCAAGGCTTATCAGGTCACATTGTTACCCAGGGAATCAAGCAGCTCTCACACGGCCATGCTTTGGCTTTGTAGCTGCTCCAATGGATGTTAAAATTTCTCCCTTTGTTCCTGATACTGTACAGAATTATATGTAACATCTCTTTACTTAAAAGCTCTCTGCTTCCCCCAGGATTCAGAGATTCATCCCTGGAAATGCATTCAAGTTCAGCTGACATGTTTGATTCAGAATGGCTCCTTCCTTCACACAGCCCAGGTTTTGTTATTGGGCTTAACTCTACGTGCCCGGCAACTTCTTTGGTACAAGGAGCTCTCTCCAAAGAGGTCACTAAACCCCCTGCAAATAATCTTTAACTAAACCTTTACAAACCTTGTCCCTTTTTTCCTTGAAATGAACACTATACCATGAACATTTTTATGAAATCATTAAACATATTAAATATTTATCAAAGCCATCATTTAAAAATCCTCCATGATGTCTATCTTATAGATATACTATACTAGAATGTACTTTTTCATTTTTCTATTGCTGAGAATGTTGGGTTTTATACATAGCTTATTTTTGTAAGCAAATATTGTGCTTTACCTTGTTCCTATTATACTTTTAATTCAGCCTACTGTTAGCATCTGTGGATAATTTTCTGTGCTCATATATCATTCAATATATAAGCACCATTCCCAGCTTTTGGCTTTACATATGCATTTTTAAGATGGATGTCTTACTTTTGCTTCATCAAATCAGATTTTAGTTGCTTTATAGAGCCAGCTTTTATATTTCAGTCTATGTCATTTCTATGGCTCTTGTGGTGAGATGCCTGTGCATAAGACATACATATTCAAGGAATGAATTAAAATCTCACTTGAAATTTTAAATGTCACTAAATATTAATTGTGGCTGTGAATTGGTATATTTCCTAGTAATCACTTCAAAGGCACCATTAAAAATAAATCATATAAAAATAAATTATCGAATTATAAGAACTTTTAGGTGTTGTTCCATGATCGAATTCTATCCGTTTATCTGTCCATCTATCTTTCCGCAAGTCATTTATCACTTTCCTTCTGTATGTTACAGATGAGAAAGACATCTGGGACAAAATGGTAAGTCACAGACCTACCCATGTATATGGGTGATAGAGCAGTGAATAGAAGTGACAAAGGGTGTGATTTCTTCTGTTTGAGAGGTGAGAAAGAATTCCCAAAGAAAGTGGCATTGAATCAGCACCTTAAGATAAAGCAAAGAACTCAGCAGAAAGAAAATTAACCGGAAGATGTGGTAATAGGTTTAAAAGGGCAGGGCATGTTGGCAACTAAATTTCTGTAGCTCCAGAATATTTTCCCTGGTTCCCTGAGAGGAAGTCACAGAGCTGTGAATTTGGTAGTGAAAGTCATGGTATAAGGAGCATAAGAAATGTGCAGATTATCTATCATGAAACAGAGGGAAAAAATCAAGGTTATTCAAGTAGAGGAATGGCATGTTTTAGAAAGACTTTATATCATTATGGAAAATGGATTATAGACTGGAGGCAAGAGATAAGACTGCTTTGTCAGTGTGATAGATTATTTTATTGATAAATCACATAACGTATACTCAGATCTATGTGAGATGAGACCAGTTCATGTCAATTTGTCCAATGTTTTCGAAAAAATGCTAAGTTTTTTATTATCACTTTTATTTATTTCCCTGTGAAATATAGTAGGCTAGCCCTCTATTTCTCCTGGTGAAATATTTAGATAGGTGGAAAAAAGAGAATGTTGAAAAAGGGCATCAGTGACCTCTTTTACCTTGGGTTTATCTGCCTTTTGGAAGATAGTTGATTCAAAGCTGTGAACAAACATCTCAGCAATCCCGCATTTTCCGTGGTTGGATGATGTGACAAGAGAGTGCCTGAGGCTTCCTTTGTCCGTTAACAGGCTAGTTGTGAGTCACAGTCTGAACATGAGGAAATGTTCATTTACTTTTTCATAGTCATAGCAAGGAGACTTTTTTGTGCCCAAAGTACTATCCTTGCCTAAAGTCCCTGTTAAGGTTATTTTCTGCCACAGGCAGGGAGCAGAATGTCAAGATCTAATTCCAAGTGCTCCATCATCACTCGGATAGCCTCAGGAAGCTGAGGTTTCACAGCTGCCTGGAACCCACGCTTCATGTGATGTAGAGCAGCACTGTTAATTAGCTGTTTCAGGATTCTTAATGCCCTATGGCTTTGGAAACACTTGTTAGCCCACAGAGGGAGGGGAAGAGCTGGAAGCAATTGGACTACAGCCTGAATTTATTATAATTCAATTCAGTAACCGTTACCTTATCTTTCTAAATCCCTGTTCAGAATCTGTTGAAAATTATAGTTGATTTAAGTTGTTCTCAGTGACGCATCCTGAGAGGAGAGGGAGATTACTGTTCGAGGTTTTCTGAAGCCACAGAAATGTGCAGTGCTGCAGAAAATAACTGATCAATGGAACTTTCCAGACAATGTATGCAATTTTCCAAAGGCTAGAAAACAGATGCTGGGGATGGAGAGATGGGAGGCCAATTGATGTGGAAAGGCTTGTGTAGAGTGCCCACGAACCTGTATTTCTATTCTCCATCAGAAGAAACACTATCAGCTTCCTCCACATGCACCCCTCACCATTCTCACTGCAGAGAGCTGGCACTCAAGAGACTTATAGTTGTTTTCAGTGCAATTATCATGACATAACCTGACCAACCACATGAAACCTAATGAAGAAAACAAACGTTGTCACTGGCAACAAATGCAGGAGTTGCATCACAAGTAAACCACATACTTTACTTCACAAAGTAGAACATTAGAGTACAACCTGCAAAAACGTGGCACCATCCTTTGGTATGCATGAGGTATCATTTTACAAAATCTTCATTGGAAAACCTGTATCAAACTTTTTAAAATGCATGCAAAAGATAATTGTATTTACATCTTTCTTATCAGAACTATTGCAAATTATTTTGTCTAGAGGTAATTCTTTATTTTATTTTATTTTATTGCATTTTAGGTTTTGGGGTACCTGTGAAGAACATGCAAGATTGTTGCATAGGTACACACGTGGCAGTGTGATTTGCTGCCTTCCTCCCCATCACCTACATCTGGCATCTCTCCCCTTGCTATCTCTCCCCAACTCCCCACCCCCCACCATCCCTCTCCTATTTCCCCGACAGACCTCAGTGTGTAGTGTTCCCCTCCCTATGTCCATGTGTTCTCATTGTTCAACACCTGCCTATGAGTGAGAACATGCAGTGTTTGATCTTCTGCTCTTCTGTCAGTTTGCTGAGAATGATGGTTTCCAGGTTTATCCATGTCCCTACAAAGGACCCAAACTCATCGTTTTTGATGGCTGCATAATATTCCGTGGTGTATATGTGCCACATTTTCCCTGTCCAGTCTATCATCAGTGGGCATTTGGGTTGATTCCAGGTCTTTGCTATTGTAAACTGTGCTGCAATGAACATTCGTGTGCACATGTCCTTATAGTAGAACGATTTATAATCCTTTGGATATATACCCAGTAACGGGATTGCTGGGTCAAATGGAATATCTATTTCTAGGTCCTTGAGGAATCGCCACACTGTCTTCCACAATGGTTGAACTAATTTACACTCCCACTAACAGTGTAAAAGTGTTCCTATTTCTCCTCATCCTCTCCAGCATCTGTTGTCTCTAGGTTTTTTAATGATCGCCATTCTAACTGGCGTGAGATGGTATCTCAATGTAGTTTTGATTTGCATTTCTCTGATGACCAGTGATGATGAGCATTTTTTCATATGTTTGTTGGCCTCATGTATGTCTTCTTTTGTAAAGTATCTGTTCATATCCTTTGCCCGCTTTTGAATGGGCTTGTTTGTTTTTTTCTTGTAAATGAGGTAGTTCTTAAAACAGCCACCTGTCTGTTCACTAATCATGTACATAGCATCCCCTTCCTCATCTTCATCCTCTGAAATAACACCAGGAGGTGAAAGGGTGTTTCAGTAGCTTACCATTCTTGGCTGTTACCTAGTGGGTTAGATTCCCTTCTGAATAGTAGGAGAGGGCAGTGATCCAGATGCATATATCTTTGTGCCTTTTCCACTAATACATTCCTAGAACCTAGCAAGTGCTCAATAAATGTTGGCTGTAGGAATGAGTTAGTGAATCAATGAGTGAAGTGTTAATTTTTAGAAATATTATGGTCAGAATTTTACTAGGAGAAAAACTTGTTTATTATCACAAATGAAAGCTAGGTTTACTCAAAATTGGGGATAGTAAGTAGTCTTTCCATTTCCTGTACCACAGGTATGCTTGTATTTTTCTTATGTGCTTATGAAAGGAAATAATGTGGATTAAGTTATAAACTATTTGTACTTGGTATTGTAAATGTAAAAAACATATCAGTTTTGAGGCCAGGATATAGTTGTATTGAGTAAAATTTTCCTAAAAATTTGCCCTTGTATTAGTTAGTTCTCATACTGCTGTTAAAGACATACCCGAGACTGGGTAATTTATAAAGAAAAAGAGATTTAATGGACTCAGAGTTCCATGTGGCTGGGGAGGCCTCACATGATGGAAGGCAAAAGGCACATCTTACATGGTGGCAGACAAGAGAGAAAATGAGAGAACCACACAAAAGGGTTTCCCCGTATAAAACCATCAGAATTTGTGAGACTTATTCACTACCATGAGAACTGTATCAGGGAAATTGCCCCCATGATTCAATTATCTCCCACCAAGTCCCTCCCATAACAGGTGGGAATCATGGAAGCTACAATTCAAGATGGGATTTGGGTGGGGACACAGCCAAACCATATCACCCATTTAAAAACATGCTTGGTATCAATTTACTGCTAGAAAAATATAATTTGTATATTGTTTTAAATTTTTAATAAGATTGTATGTTTGTTCCTTTGAAAGAGACTCTCCAATTTACTGCCTAATTCCTATATTAATAACAACCCAAACATGTTTTCAAATGCTAATATTAAAACAAAATAGCTTAACAAATACAAAAGTTAATGCCTGGTTTACTACCATACAGATTTAAGAAATGCTGCATGTTTCAACCTGTTCCATGCCATGCCCTTCATTATATTCTTCTGCCAGAGATTTTATTCCTTAATTTTTTTTCAGTCAGAAAGAATTGAGAGGAATTTGAGCCTCCTTCTGCATATTTAGAATATCATTTGTATTGACTTTAATCTTTTGCTCCTAATCCATGAATTCCTGAGGCCTTTGATTTACACTCATAAATTTAAAAAGCACAATCCCTTTAAATAAAAAGAAATACAAGTTGCTTTTGAGAATCATAGCCATGTACCTCTTTGTTTTCTCGGAGAGTGGTGGGTTATGGAAGGGAAATCCTCGTCCTCTTTCCTGATATGCAGTCACTTCTGTCTTACACGGATGAGTCCTAAAACCTTTGAGAGCTCAGACAAATCACCTGCTTTTTTTCTTTCTTTTTCTTTTTTTTTGAGACAGAAGCTCAGTGTCACTCAGTCTGGAGTACAGTGGCCTGACTCCAGCTCACTGCAGCCTCAACCTTCCAGGCTCAAGCCATCCTCCCACCTCAGCCTTCCAAGTAGCTGGGACCACAGGTGCACACCACCACACCCGCTAATTTTTGTATTTTTTGTAGAGATGATAGTGTTTCACCATGTTACCCAGGCCAGTCTCTAACTCCTGATCTCAACCAGTCCACCTGCCTTGGCCTCCCAAAGTACTGGGGTGACAGGTGTGAGCCACCATGCCTGGCCAAGTTGCCTAGTTCTTTTCATGGAATGTTAAGGATAACTTTTTAACTGCTTGCAGGATCAATTAAACACAGATAAATATCAACTGTGTTTTGTAAATAAACACATCTGAATTGAATCTTACTCCAGTTTAGTTAGAAATTGATATTTTTCTTTTCCAATAAAATGAATGTTTTAGATTAGGACATCGCAAGTGAATTGAAGATTGGTACAGGAGCCTGAGGAAGGAAGTTTAAGAGTGAAAGCATGAGAGAAGAGCCAAGATTATGCAGCCCAGAGAAGGAAAGAATTATGATTTTCCATAACTTTAAGGGACTGTGCTTCCTCACAGTGGTGGAAGACAGATGCTCATTTTTATTCAGGACTGTGTAAAATGAATGACCTTTTTTAAAAAATATCCACCCAATTTACTGATATGACACAGGTACTTAGGGAAATATCTGAAACTGTTCTATACATATTCAGAACTAGACAAATTGATGATTTAAAGAACCAATTTATCTCCTGTTTTTCAATTACTTTTTTTTTTTTTGTACTTTAGATTCTGGGGTACATGTGCAGATCATGCAGGATTGTTGCATAGGTACATACATGCCAATGTGGTTTGCTGCCTCCATCCCCCCGTCACCTATATCTGGCATTTCTCCCCATGTTATCCCTCCCCAACCTCTCCACCTCCCATTGTCCCTCCCCTAGCCACCCCCAAAAGATCCTAGTGTGTGATGCTCCCCTCCCTGTGTCCACGTGTTCTCATTGTTCAACACCTGCCTGTGAGTGAGAACATGCGGTGTTTGAGTTTCTGTTCTTGTGTCAGTTTTTAATTTATAGAAGTGGATGCTGGTTTATGTCAATACTCCTCAACCTGGGATGGCTCTTAATCTTGGCTACATGTGGGAATCACCTGAAGAGGTTTACAAAATAACTGATATGTAGGTCGCACCCTGAGAGATTCTTATGTATCTGGTCTGGGGTGGTGAGGCCTAGGCACTGAAATTTATAAAATTCTCCAGGTGATTCTAATATGCAGCCAAGGTTAGGAATGCAGCTGTATAGCTGTATATGGAATAGTACAAGAACCAGGCCTTCTGCTGATGCCTGAGTTTCTCGTTTTTGTTTCTCTGTGTTCAGACACTGTTTCTAGAATCTCCTGGTTAATATGAGTTACAGTCCATTTGATGGAGTAATACATTAACACATCCATACTAACATAGTTTGGAAGGGGCCAGGATGCAAAGGGAAGTTGGAGGAGGAAGAGAAGGAAATGGTAAAGTCCAAAGCAGGGGTGAAGGGGGGCCAATATAAACCCACAGAGCAAAAGGGAGATGTTGGGTCATCATATTCTATTACCTCAATTGGTTTTACATTTCATTGTCTTTCGTTTCTTGTCTTTACTCCCACAAGTCTCCAAATACAGTCACAAAATTCTTAGGAGTTGTTAGAGCAAAGTTGCTGATCACTTACTATTTCTTAAATGAATGCATAAATTGCATTACTTTGGTAGAAAGGATGCTGCTGGGTATTATGTATAATGTATACTAGTAAGGTGGACAGGACCATTAGGCCTTTAAATTTCTTTACAATCCCAAAAGTGTATGATTCTGATCTTCCTGATCTTGCAACTCTAGAAAAGGTGGTAATCACTAGAGTAGGCTATTTATGGGCCTGTGAGATAGTGAAACATGCTATTAAGATAAAATGAGAGACCTCCTTCTCTGGAATCGTTCTGTATAAAAATAACATATGGCTTAAGTATCCAGTGGCTCACTGTAATCTCTCCATGTCAGTATCTTTTATGGACTTATTTAACCAAACATTTATGAATACTATGTGCTACGCCAAAATCCCAGATTTGTCAAGTTCCCTTTAAAAAGTGGGTACTAAGCCTAGGAAAGATAATAGCATTCCTTGTATCTGAAAAGGCCTCACATCTAGAAACTATAAAGAACTTCTAAAAATCAATCAAAACAACACAGTTCTTAGAAAATCACAAAGGAACAGGGTTTTCAGATTCAAGGATGTCTACATGTTGTAAAAGCAGCAGTATTTTAGAGTTGAACTGACTCACAGACACCTGTTTTTAAATGTTCCGAAAATTGTTAAGCAAATTGTTAATTCATCAATTATTTAAAGTTTAATTATATAAACTTTCAATTAATTAAGTCATCTGATAAAAAAAGATAATACATACTCAAAACTCTCATCCCTTCCTAAGTGTTTTACTACATTCTATTATCTATGTTTGTGAGGTTGTTTGTTGCATCTGTGTGCTGGAAACACTATATAAAATGACATGTTAGTTTGCATTTCTACCCAACTCTGCATAGACTGATGTTATGTTGGTAGTTTAAAATCAGCTTTGGTAGAGGTATTTATGCCATGGAAATCAGCATATGCCACAAATCAGGAACTGATTTTTTTGTTTAATGTTGATGACAGTCTAGATGTAAGAAACTGATTAAGAAAATGTTAATAATGCAGATTAAAGTTGTGCATCATGTCTGCAGCCATTAAACTGTAAATAGCACAAAAAATTTGAGGAAACAGTTTTCTAGAATTCACCAATGCAGCAAAGAAATTGCCTTGTTCCTTAAGGAAAATTCAAACATCTTTGTTGTTTCATTTTTGTCTTAACCACTAAGCAAGACACAGTTCCTACCTAAACCAGTCATGTAGGAATTACACTCCTTTTTCAATTACAACTTTCGTTTGATTACCTTTGTGGTCTTCTGTTCTATCACCATCACTTTTTATTTTTTGAGATGGAGTTTTGTTCTTGTTGCCCAGGCTGGAGTGCAATGGCGCAATCTTGGCTCAACGCAACTTCCGCCTCCTGGGTTCAAGCGATTCTCCTGCCTCAGCCTCCCAAGTAGCTGGGATTGCAGGCATGCACCACCACCCCTGACTAATTTTGTATTTTTAGTAGAGATAGGGTTTCTCTATGTTGGTCGGGCTGGTCTCGAACTACTGACCTCAGATGAACCACCCACCTCGCCCTCCCAAAGTGCTTGGATTACCGGCGTGAGCCACTACGCCTGGGCCACCATCACTTTTAGATAACCAAACTGAGCAACAGAGAGTCATTGGCTTGCCTCGGGCTCCAGGACAAATACGGCTTAGTCAGAACTATACTCCCATTCTTTCATTAATATAAAACTACTTATCGGCCAGGCGCAGTGGCTCACGCCTGTAATCCCAGAACTTTGGGAGGGCAAGGCGGGTAGATCACGAGGTCAAGAGATCGAGACCATCCTGGTCAACATGGTGAAACCCCGTCTCTACTAAAAATACAAAAAATTAGCTGGGTATTGTGGCGTGTGCCTGTAGTCCCAGCTACTCTGGAGGCTGAAACAGGAGAATTGCCTGAACCCAGGAGGCGGAGGTTGCGGTAAGCCGAGATCACGCCATTGCACTCCAGCCTGGGCAACAAGAGCGAAACTCCGTCTCAAAAACGACAACAACAACAACAACAAAAACTACTTATCTAAGGATGCTGCAGCAACGCTGCTCTCAGGCCAGCATTCAATAAGCTTACCTATGAGGCCTTATCTACACACCAATGATTTTGCCCGAGGAAACAGTTACACAAACTAGCAATAGAGTCCTGACCACACATTACAAATTCTATGCTTATGTGTAAGAGAGGGACTAGGCACAAAGAATACGTGCTTAGCACAATCTATCTTTATTATAGGAAAAGTAATTTAAAACACATTTTACTGAGTAGTGCCAGAACATTACTGAAAAAGAAAGTTAATCTTTTTCTCTCTCAAAAGCTTCTATAATGATTAGGCATTGTCATATTAGAGAGACTCCTGGGAAATGCTGGGTCAACTAAAATTGTCGAAGAGCTAAAATTGAACATTGACTCAGAAGCAATGTGAAATACATCTTCTCACTTCCATAAATTTTAATATTAGCCACTGATGCTCTTTTATTTTTTTGAGACAGAGTCTTGACCTGTTGCCCAGGCTGGAGTAGAGTGGTGAGATCTCAGCTCACTGCAACCTCTGCCTCCTGGGTTCAAGCAATTCTCCTGCCTCAGCCTCCTTAATAGGTAGGATTACAGGTGCCTGCCAGCACGCCCAGCTAATTTTTGTATTTTTGGTAGAGACAGGGTTTCACCATGTTGGCCAGGCTGGTCTTGAATGCCTCACCTCAGGTAATCCAACTGCCTTGGCCTCCCAAAGTGCTGGGATTACAGGCATGAGCCACTGCGCCCGGCCCACTGATGCTCTTTATATTATTATTATTATTATTTATTTTTTATTTTATTTATTTATTTATTTTGAGACAGAGTCTCACTCTGTTGCCCAGGCTGGAGTGCAGCGACACAATATTGGCTCACTGCAAACTCTGTCCCCAGGTTCAAGCGATTCTCCTGCCACCACGGCCAGCTAATTTTGTATTATTAGTAGAGATGGAGTTTCAACATCTTGGCCAGGCTGGTCTTGAACTCCTGACCTCATGATCCACCCACCTCAGCCTCCCAAAGTGCTGGGATTACAGGTGTGAGCCACTGTGCCCAGCGATGCTCTTCTTAATTTTTTCTGCCTAACAAATAGAAGGTATTCTCGAGGAAAAAAAGGCGTTGACAACTAGTACAGGGAAATTGATGGCAACATAAGGCTGTTTGAGGGAAAAACGTGGGATCCCAAAGACTGTTGGTGGGAGTGTAAATTGAATAATCTACTTCGGAGAACAATTTGGCAGTTTCTATTAACATTTAAAAATGCTGATATCTTATCATTTAACAATCCCATTTCTCAGTATCTATTATTAAAAAAATACTTGGCATGTATTCCCAATGAGTTTTGCAAGGGTGTTCTTTGCAATAGTCAAAAGCTGGAAACCTGAACAGCCTCTAGTAGGGAAATGGCTAAATGAAGTATGAAATAACCATACTATTAAATACTATGTATCAGCTAAAAATAGCAAGAGAGACCTTTGTTCAGTGATAAAATAAATTGCTGATTGATCATTAGATACAACACTATGTTTTTAAGAGGCCTTAGAAAACAGTAATATATGATACCATAGGCATATAATTTATGAAATCACATGAATTTATTGTCCACTGTAGTAGCCACTAGCCACATGATGAGATTCAATTTTAAATTAATAAAATTAAATAAAAATAAAAATTTAATTTCTCAATTCTACTAACCTCATTTCAAGTCCTAATAGCAACATTGGTATGGTGGCCACTGTAATGGAGAGTGGAGATCTAGAAGAATAAACACGACTGATAACAGAGTTACCTGGGGGAAGGTTCAGTTTGGGGATGATGTTCTGTAGAAACTTCAGAGCCCTGCAGAACTTTTAACATTTTTACAGTGACAACATATCATATATTATCTAGCTAATTTAAAACAAATATATTTTCAAAATGAAAGACATGCCTAGAAAAAAAATTTTTTTTTTTTTTTTCTTTTTGAGACAGGGTCTCACTCTGTTACCCTGGCTGGAGTGCAGTGGTATAATCTTGGCTCACTGCAACTTCTACCTCCTGGATTCAAGTGATTCTCATGCCTCAGCCTCCCTAGTAGTTGGGATTACAGATATGTGCTACCACACCCAGCTAATTTTTGTATTTTTAGTAGAGATGGGGTTTCGCCATGTTGGCCAGGCTGGTCTTGAACTCCTGACCTCATGTGATCTGCCCACTTCGGCCTCCCAAAGTGCTGGGATTACAGGCGTGAGCCACTGTGCTGGCCTAGCAATGTAGAATTTTAGTAGATAGATCAGTGTGAATTGATTTGACACCCTACCTTTTTAGCCTGTTAACTATCCAAAATCATAAAAAAACACTAAAACAAACTGTGCAAAATCATTTCCTCCCTCCTTTCCTACCTATGTCGAGTGTCTATTGAACACTTACTATATTCCTAGCATTTAAAGTACAAGAATCATGAGGCAACTGCTGTTTAGACTGAAGTGTTTGAACTAGGGGTGTAACAAGAGGATTACTTTGTCATAGGTTGATTTCCCTTATAACTGATTAAATAATTACTAGTTAGCTTATGCAATGTTTATATAATTAAAGAATATAAATGGTGGTTATTAGACTAAAATATATACTTTTATAATATTGGTATAACATTCATATGTATTTTACTAGAGCTTAAAATAATTTCAAAAAAAAGTAAAATTGATATTCATAATTTAGCAACCATTTGAGCACTTCCAGGTTGTAATAACATCTTGGGAAGCCCCAGAAAGAAAGACATGTACCTGCTTTTATAGTTATCCATAGATTGACTATAAGACTAGGTGTATTGAGTTGGTGGATGTGTACTTTGTTGATTAATTCTTTGGATAATAGGTCAATAGTGTAGTCATCTTGATGGTAAATACCCTTGGCATATTTTATACTGCAGAGTAGACTAGACTGAAAGTCCCAGGAGACTGTGAGCATAGCAAAGAATGAATCCTGTATCTCCAGATACACAAAGATCATGTTCTTACCGGACTCACAGAATCTAGCACATAGTACCTGTCTAATTAAATGCTTGTAGAATAATTAAATAAATTACATTCAGGAAACAGTCTATAAGTCTTAAAATTGACCTTTCAATTATATAGTTATTCATTTTAATTTATAATTTATAAACAGATATAGATATTTCCCACACTTGCAGAAGAGTTTATTTCAACTTTTAAGTCTTTTTTGTCTCATCTTAAAAGTGTGGATTTTATATAGCAAACTTTGCTTCTAGAATGGAATCATTTAGAGTGTATATGCACTTTTGAAAAAAATGGTTTATCATTTTGTTATGTAATATTGTTATATAATAAAAGTTATTTTTAAAATTGCATGATTTATTAAAATAGCAGTGAATTTAAACATTATGCAACTACCTGAATATAAAGAAACAGGATCACCTTTGTCCAAGCTAATTGCCTTATTTTGCTGTATTCATTAGCTATCAATCCCTACATACTTTAAGGCCGAGATACACATGGAGCAATCTATAGACTGGCTATAGCATCCCATGGGAGCTTTGGAAACACAGGAGCTCGAGCCTCACCTCAGATGTACTGAATCAGAATCCTTAAGTTAGAGTTGTCTCCAGGTGATTCGTAGGTCCATCAAAGTTTGAAGAGCACCTGTCTGGCCTTCAGTTGCCTTTATGCATCTTCTCATCAACAGTGCCATCTAGTCCAATATTTTTCTGTCCCGTTAGTCTGTCTACAACCTTCCAGCAGGCTTCTGTCCACCATGTAGTCATTCAGATTCATGGCCCCATCCCTCTCATAGCCTCTACTAAGTTTATGTCTTTTACATTTGGAGATACACACCATTGCAGAGGAGGGTGAAACTGGCCTGAGAGCAGGAGCATAACAATAACCTGAGTCTAATGAAGGTATTACCAGGGCAGCCAGTACCTGAACTAAGTCATCATTCTGCTGGAAGCATTCTGTTTGGCTATAGTTCAACAAAAGGGAAAAAGAAAGCACACCAGAAAATCAGGAAGGTTTGCATTATCTATCAGCTATGTTCAACAAGATGTTTGTAGAAAGTTGTTAAGAGCTCCTGGAAACATTAATCTCTGGACATGCCAGAGGATGCAGGTGAACTTAGAGCCAGGCAAGTCTGCATTCACAAATCACATTAACATATTAAAAGATGGTGAGATCTTATTATGAAGAAACCCATTTAGTTGTATTCAACCCAGCTCCATGTATTTTTTAAATCATAAATTGCTTTTTTCATTAAACATTCGTTAAAATTACACAAAACTCATCTTTGGTGAGACATGCTTTGTGAAATGTGAGTGCAGAGAATGTGAGAGAAATGAGAGTGCAATTCCTCTGAAATTGTCTAAAATGTAACTTAAACCCTGATGTTTTAGAAAACATGACTTATTATATAACAGTGAATATACCTCCTATCTGTGTAGTTTCACTATTTTAGAAGTAAAACAATGCTTTGATTTCAAATATTAAATTAACTTAGGCATTGCTCTCCCACTCTGTCTCCCAAGCTGTGACTCACATGTCAGAACAAATTTTTTACCTAGTTAGGGAAAAAAGTTTCCCAAGTTTCAGAGCCATAAAAGCATCAGTAAGGTGCCTATTTAGTGCAGCACTCTCTTGTTTTTCATCTTCAATTTCCTAAACATTGAATATCTTGTTTCCCATTTTTCTTCTAAAAGCATTTGTGGTATATAACACCGCATGCAAGTGGAAGAAACTATATTGGCTCAGGATGCACTTGATACTTGTTTTTCTTAAATGACAACTGCAACTCTTAATTCAAGACTAGGATAAGTTTTTTAAAAGTTATTATATCTTAGTAGAGTTATATGACTTTATACTGGGAATTTGAGTTCCACAGAAGTTTAATGAACTTGTTCAAGGTGACTTTGCTAATTTATTATAAAATAGGGAATACAACTCTGGTTTCTATAGTGCCTTTTGTAAAGCATCCCATAAAAACATCTAGGTTTCAGAAGATTCCTTATAGTTAGGTATGAAAAAGATTATTTCTGAAAATATGATTTGCTCATGAGAAATCTTTAGATATGTTTAACTTTAGAAAAGATTTCCAACTATAATTAAAAATCTGTGAATTATAGATATGTTCAGTGAAATATACTGATAGAAACCGTATCCACAAAACAGAATGACTGAAACACATATTATGTATGGGGATCAGAGGAAAGTTATCCAGTTATATTATAGTAATTTGAGAAAGACTCTAAAACATTCTTTCTTGGGGGCCGGACAGGGATGGGTACAGAGAATGAAAGAGAAAGATAGGGAAATGTGTTCTTTGGTGTTGGGTTTGAATAGATCACTACGGTGTTATATTTCTCTGAATTTAGGATACATGTTGGATTGTGTTCCCTTTCGTGTCTATTACTTGGACAAAGACAACAAACATTTGTTTCTTCTTGTCAATTTTCATTATGCACAAGGTCTCTGAAGGTCTACCCAAGATCTTTTGTGCACCAAATGTCTGGTGTTTGTAATAAAATGAACAGTTTGGGGAAGTTTGGAAATCTTTTGGTTACGACCTTGAGGATGGTTAGAGATCATTTGGTGTGGATGACCTTGAGAAAATTATTTAATTTTTTTTTGTATGTCAGTTTTCTCAAATTTAAAATGTGGGTAATATTTACTACCTTATTAGAGTGATTGTAATGATCATATCATGTAATAATGCAAAGTGCTTATGCTTAGTGCACTAGTGTTTTGCACTTACATCTAGTGACTTTTTTCTCAATAATTCAATAGGATAAGGGATGATTTACTATAGATATAGTGAGATATGGGATTTATTGTTGTTGTTGTTGTTGACAAGTTGCAGGAAAAATGCTTGGTTATTCCTCCCACTGAAAGAAGATAAACATTTAGTGGCCATCAAAACTTATTTTCTTTCTTGAAGTTAGAATGATATTTAGAGAGGGTATTCTGGGGTTTCCTTTTAGTAAAATAATTACAGGTAATTTCCATTAATTATTAGAATTCTTAGTGTGACTGTATCAGGAGGAAAGGGAAGGTTCTTACCTGAGTTGTATTGCAACTTCTCTCCAAAATAAAATAAACGTGCTGTGTTAAAATTACTGGCATAGGCCAGGCATAGTGGCTCATGCCTGCAATGTCAGCACTTTGGGAGGCTGAGGCGGGTAGATCACTTGAGGTCAGGAGTTTGAGACCAGGCTGGCCAATGTGGTGAAACCTTGTCTTTACTAAAAATATGAAAATTAGCCGGGGGTGGTGATGGATGCCTGTAATCCCAGCTACTCGCTTCTTGGGAGGCTGAGGGAGGAGAATCGCTTGAACCCAGAAGGTGGAGGTTGCAGGGAGCTGAGATCACACCACTGCACTCCAGCTGGGCTGAAAAAGTGAGACTCCTTCTCAAAAAAAAAAGAAAAAAAAATTTCAAAGTTGTGCCCTATAAAATATTAACTTTTCTTTCAAGTGAAATAATGACTTACTATTTTAGCAGAGATCACCTTAACATTTTGTTTTAATCTAGGAAAAAAAAACCCATATAACTAGATCTTTTTATTAAAATGAATTGAGCTTAGAAGAGCATATCATATGCTCAAAATATAGCTCTAATATAAACCAAGACATATATTTGTTTTAATAAAATCTAGATACACTTTTAAAAACTATTTACTGGCTTTTGATAATTAATTGGGTGAAATGTATAAGAAATATCCAATCAATTTTTGACTTTTCTATTGACATAAACTTATATATAAACAATGAACTAATCCTTCTAATTCTTGCTTTATTACTCACTTTCTTTCCATTTCTACACAAATTCATATTACATAGGACATGTTGAAATAAGATCTTTAGAATCCTCTTCCAAATTATAGAACATGTTGCAACCAGATTAAACTTATTTAAATCTCTTTATATATTCTTTACCCACCTACCATGTAAATTTTACCAATTTTTCCTTAGAAAAAAAGTCTAAAAATCCAACGCTTCTTACCTCCCCTAAACTACCTACTTCTCCAAACTTACTATTAATCTTCCATATATACATACCTTCTTTCAAGACTTAATTCAAGCCCTGCCTTATTTTTGAGTTATTCCCTGTCTAGATGAAATTATTGGTCACTCCTTTTAACCCAGGAAGCACCAGTCATTTCTATTATTAATTTGATTCTTGGTATTTATTTTCTTTGTTGGGAGAGTTATCTTTATATATTCATTCTAAAGCACATATTTTACTTTTTTGTAAATCTCTGCCTTCTAGCCCAGTACCTAATAAAAAGTCGTTGATGATGATGATGATTTGAAAAACCGTATTCTACAGTGTTCAGATGTACTTTCAGATAAGGGGATGATATAACTTTATCATCAGAATTTATAATGATATAAATCCTAAATGAAAAATAATCATGATAAAAAAATTTAAGAGAAAATAATTTTAGAATATATTATTTGGCTAAGTGGAAAACTATCATGAAGTTTTACTAAAATTCCTTCATATCGAAAGAGGACAGGTATATAGATGAGAATAAAACAAAAAACACCTCAGGAATTCCACCTTCAGCCACCCTTACTTGAGTACCATGCCTCACAAAGAACTTCATGACTTGGCAGACTTTACAGGTTGACACAGCGTATATTCTGAGAATAGCCAAGGGCAAAATTTCCTGTTAACTGGACTAAGAATACAGGGTACTCAGGTGTCTACTGTTTTCCACAGAAATAACCATAATCAATTTTAAATACCAGATTAGCTTTCCTTTTGGGTTGTATAATATAGAATCAGAATAGAGATGCTGGCACCTTATAGACACAGATTTCAATTCCATTTATGCCATTGGTAACCTATATGACCTTTGGTAAGTTTTTTAAATCTCCTTATACCTTCATCTGTAAAATTGTGGTACAAAAACAACACACTAAGTATGATTGCAAGGATTAAGGGAAATAAAATGCAAAGTTCCCGGTACATAATTGATATTGACTAAGTGTGAATTTCTGTAAGTTCCTTGTATTATATCGTGGTAGATTTTATTTATTGGGTGATTATATCGTGGGGATTAACATATTTAATCCTGTAGCATTCTTATGCAATAGCTACTATCATCCTCATCATCCTCATCATTATTATCCCATTTCACAGATCTGGAACTGAGCCACTGAAAAGTAGAGTAACACACTAGTAAGCAGTACTTCTGGGGTTCAAAACAAACTTTTTGTTTCTAAAACTAACCCATATTTTCTCATCCAGTAGACAACATAACCTCTCCCACTATCAGGTCATTTCCATGCACCATAACCTACGGGCAGTTTGAAAGCAATCTCCTTTTAACACTTTATCTAATTAGCACATAGTTTGGGGAAGCATACATTGGTTTCCATAGCCAAGTATAAATCATTTTATCCATTCTTTTTAATGAGCCACATCATTGCTCCCATTCAATTGTGGGAAATCCAGCCTTGCTCGTTCTTACCTTACAAAAGCACACTTTCTGTCTTGGAACCTGTGCAATTCTTGTCTTTGTTACCACCTATAAATGATTAATCAGGCAAAACATTTTCAAGGATTCCAAATAATCTAAAAAAACAGAGAAATTTTGAAAATCCACAGACAGAGGCATCTAGGAAAACTTTTATGAAGTTAAGAGATGTTATCTGCTGTTCTAGGCGTGGGTGACTTTATCAAAACATTTCGCCCACTTTCAAATTTCCACTTGTTAAAACCTGATGCCTTATTTGGCTGTCACTTACAGTACAGTGTTTTTCAGTAAAGTTCCTGGTAGCTAATTTTAAAGAGATTTTGTGAAAAACACAAGCTGTGGAGTGCTCCTGTTGGAATTTTTTCTTATATTGAGGCAGAGGAGCACTCTGGCCCTCTGCCTCAATACAGGAAAAAATTGCCAGTTTGTCCCAACCTCACCCACCTTTGATTGTCTTCAGAGCCTTACCATTTGTGTTTCCTAAGGCAGAAAATTTCAAGCATCACTTTGAAACACTGCAGTCTTTTTCAAGTTATTTCAAGGAGTGGCCAAGAATTCTCAAAACAAAAATAATTTTGTATTTTTAAAAAGCAATATGCATATCATACGTCATTTGGCAGATTCAGGAGGGTAATGGTAAGTGTTAGGAAACTGAATCAATAATAATGAGGGGATATGGGGACCTGCAAGGAAACTCCCAATCCTGCTTCTTCATTACTTTTAATGGCAAAAACCGTAATTACTTTTGCACCAACCAAATACACTGGAAACCTTTAACATTCATCAAAGCAATGGGAGACCTGCAGAATGCTTTTATCCATGTTTAACCATAATGCTTAATGCATTTTGAATAGAATATTGGTGTATCTTCTATTTTAGCTTAATTGTGATCATTAACAAAGTGTCCAGACTCCCTGGACACTCTACATGTCATACTATTTATGAGAAGATCAGTGCATAGTTTACTCTTCTTAAGTTCTTCTACAAGGTTGCTGAAAGCAAGAACCAGAACCCAGAATCCCCTGAATTCAATGAATTTCCCAATTATTGCCCATATCATTCTTGGTATCATCTCTTCCTTTACTTGGCCACTAGGAGTCACTTTTCTCTACTTAGAGCTAGACATTTAAGTATCTCCAGCCTCCAGGCTCTCATCTGGGTACTTGGACTACACTTTTTCATATCAATGGTTTTGCACTTGGCATCTATCCTATTAGGCTGTAAGTTCCCTGAGGGCAGATATAGAGATATAGTATCAAGCTAATCTTTTTATTATTTATTTATTTATTATTTTGTTGAGGCTGGGTATTGCCCAGTCACCCAGGCTTGAGTGTAGTGGTATGATCATGGTTCACTGCTGTCTCAGCCTCTCAGGCTCAAACAATCCTCCCACCTCGGCCTCCTGAGTAGCGCTGGAACTACCAAGTGCAACCACACTAAGCAATTTTTTAATGTTTTGTAGAGATGGGATCTCAATATGTTACCCAGGCTAGTCTTGAATTTCTGAGCTCAATCAATGATCTTCCCCCCTTAGCCTCCCAAAGTGATGGGATTACAGGTGTGAGCCACCGCACCTGGCCAAGCTAATCTTTAAATACCCGAGAGCTCCCATTATAGTGCCTGGCAAAAAATAAATGCCCATAAATGTTTGTTGAATGGAACTGAGTCTTCAGAAACTGGAGATTTTTTCTATAACGATTTTTTTTTTTTTTTTTTATTTCTGTTCAATACATATTAGTTTTTCTCACTTTATCCTATCATCTGAATTTTTTATTTCTTTGAACCTGAACAGAGTTTGTATCTATAGACTGCTGAGACTTCAGTTTTGCTGTTGTTTGATTTTGTTTTGCACAAAATTAAAAACATGTACAAATGCATTTTAATGGCATTTGTACCTTCTAGTTTTTCTTCCTAAAGTACACTTCTTTCTTTTCTTTCTTTCCATGAATTTCTGAACCTTGCCTTCTTAAGCTTTGCTTTACCTCAGAGTTTCCTCATCACATATGCATTTCATTCTCATTGAACTTTTCTGCACCTGATCATTTCACTTTCCAGGTGTTCTGGTATCTTTTTCAAAGCATTATCTAGTCCTTTCCATTAAGTTACAAGCTCTTTGAGGGCAAGCATTTCACACCTGTTTTGCGCAACACCTAAGGCCATTGTCATCCCCTCAGCCCACTTTATAGAAATATAGTATATCTGTATCTAGTACATAGATAACACACACACACATACACACTTTGCCACTTGATGCACAGTGACAAAAACTTATATTGGTAAAAATTATAAGAATAAGAATAATCATACCCTGATTCTTCAAATTCAAATATTTGTGTAACATTTTTTGATGAAATCATGGCACACGTGTTATCGAATTGTTGTACGTACATTAACAGGAAAGATGGACCAAGTGGTTGACCCTGTGCTTCTGTGAATAGAACCTCAGAGTATGCTTTTCTATAAACATTTAAAAGGCAAGGAATTGAAACTTGAAGTGGAGCAACCAGGGGGCAGGGAGACAGGAGAAACTTTTAAAATTGACTTAATAGTAATCATAGGAAAGAGAATCATTCCAGTCTCCTTTTTTTTTCTGGATGCATTTTGTGACTCCCTGAGTTATTGTGTTTTTTAAAAATATAAGATATTCTTAGATCCTGAGAAATGAGAAATGTGATTTGATTTCAATCCTTTATGATTTGTAGCATCACTAAGCTACAGGGAACTTCCCTATGCAAAGGTTTGAGTTTTTCCCAGTGCTGTTTAATGTGTGCTCTTCTAGTGTCCACATAAATGAGACTAAACAGGCTTTACCTCATACTTTTTTTTGTTACATATTTACTTTTTTCCAGTTGTAATATAATTTCTTTTAAGCTGTCTCTGAATAAGTTGGTTGAAGCTCTATTCATCACACATAAAACTCTTACATTAAAAGGCAATAAAGAAAATCACGAAAAGCTGGGTATATTTCACTCTTCCATAATTGAATACATAAAACTGTATATATCACAAATAGTCATTGAAACTTTAAAATCATTTTTCACTACTTTTAGGAAAACAATCTGTCCTTCTGGAAGGGCATTAGTTTAAATTCAAAGAGAAAACACATAACATTTGTGTGTCTAAATAGAGTTGTTGGTTCTTTGAAAGGGCCGTAATTAATAAGGTTGTAGAACACAACTGCAACCTGTAATGCGTTCCATGTGTAGTGTTTTGAAACCTTTTGTTTCGGTTCTAACGAGAGACAGAGGGAGAAAAAGGCCATTTTATCCTCATGAGATTTGTCTTATACGGTTCATCAGATTGAGTTTAGTAAGCGGGGAAGCATTTCTCCTTGTCTAGCTAGTGCTTGTTTATTCTTCCCTTATTAAAAAAAAAAAAGAAGAAGAAGAAGAAAAGAAAAACACAAAGGACTGGCAATTTTCTTTTATGAACGTGGACTGTAGAGAGATAAAAAGCCCTGCGGGAGAGGAAGGTCTAGTTGAAAGTTTTTCTTTCCTTTGGATTCAGGAATAAGCAAATGGAAAGACTAGCCAAACAGCCGAGCAGCAGGCATCTGATGGTTAAGCCCTCCCCCCAGGACTTTTTATGTACATAAGCAGCAGAAGTCACTGGAGCAGCTGCGGCGCATTAGTTCCAATAGTTTAACAGGCTGCTTTGTAGCGCGGACAAAGCCTAGCGAGCGCGGTGGCTTCCCTCCATGTTCTTTGCTATGCGAGCTTGTCAGTGATCTTTGGCAGGGGCTTGGGAGAGGAGGGGTGACGTTTAATACGCTTCCGCGGAGGAGTGCGCTCGCCTCCTCTGCTCCCAGCCCCAGCGCCACAGAGAGACTGAGGCAGGCGACTGGATGCACTAACAGCAGCAGGCTCCGACCTGCCTCCCTGGTCATTTCCCGGACTGTGAGCGAGGGAACCACGTTGCCCTGGATTCTTGCCAACTGTACAAAGTTGACCAGGAAAATGGCTCAGCAGGCAAGCCCGGACACCTTAACAGTGCCTGAAGTGGATAATCCGCATTGTCCAAACCCGTGGCTGAACGAAGACCTTGTGAAATCCTTGAGAGAAAACCTGTTGCAGCATGAGAAGTCCAAGACAGCGAGGAAATCGGTTTCTCCCAAGCTCTCCCCAGTGATTTCTCCGAGAAATTCCCCCAGGCTCCTGCGCAGAATGCTCCTCAGCAGCAACATCCCCAAACAGCGGCGTTTCACGGTGGCACATACGTGGTAAGGTTTGCGCAGACCACGCAGAAATGGTGGTCGTTTCCCTTCGAGGATTCCTGCTCCTCACGCCTTTAATTTTGGGGATAGGGAGGGAGGACCATCATCTTTCCTCACCTGGGATTCATTGCCAAATAATCTCCCTTAACCATAAATCCCACAAATGTCCAAGTCAGGGCAAGAATCCTGGAGACTGGTACTAGGAGTGGTTGAGGTGGGTGGTTCTCAAAGTTCAATTCCCATTGCAAGTTCCTACAAGAAAATTGTATGCCAGATGTCACAAAAGAATGCAGTTTTACTCCCATACTTAGGTGGTGGCGTGTTTTTTATTTTTTTATTTTTTTTATTTCTTTAATGTCCCTGCCAGTTTCCCCAATAGCTGAGGAAAGAAAAGACCAGAAAGGAGGGGAGGAAAATCATAGTTTGCTCTCTTTTCTGCATGATCCCCACTTGAACAGAGACACATACTGTGTGTATGTGTAATGGTGTGCCCCCCATAAAGCCCTTCCTCACTCCTGACTTTGATATACAGTATTTATAATCTTAAATATGTCTTTCCAAAGGAAAGAAGAAAGGGATTAGGAATTCTACGCAGAAAGTTGCAGGCTGTTACTCGGTAGTATTGTTGCATTCTTTGAATTCGACTGTTGTTAGAATATTTTGCCAATCTTTATTTTCTTTGTGAATATTTTAATCTTCTTTATAATGGGTGAATTTGTTTCATGCATATACTTGCATGTATTTTTCTGGAGGATTCTTAATCTTTTCCTGCTCTTGAAAAAAAAAACCCAAATATTAAAATAGACCATTGTGTGAGCTTATTTGGTATTTCTGCCTGAACAGAGGCCATTCCAAGCTCTGATCAGTGAGTCTGAGTACTAGGGTCTATGAAACACACTTGAATAATTTCAGGTAGTAGTAGCTTCTATATACTATGTCTACATTTTGAAAAATGAGTATAAATTATGATAAAATGGCATAAGAAAAAAATGAGTAAGTTAGTTGAAAAACTGTATGACTAAATGATTTTTATACAGTTTTACCATAACGAAACAAAAGTATGTATGCTAGCAATGAGAGGGGAGGGGGAAAAAAAGCAGAAACAAGGTTTTTAGGAGGAAAGTAGCAAAAAGTAAAAATAGCCAAAATCTAAACTAGTGACAGGACCATGCTCAGGAATGCATTAATGTCATAGGTGAAAGTCAATGGCAAAGGAAATAAAATGCCTGTCACACCCAAAGACATGTCCAACCTCAAAAATTTAGTTTAAGTAGCTAGATCTCTGATTGGGAAAGTGTTCTTATTGTCCCCAAGATTTTAACACCTAGATGGCATTTCTGGGTTTGGTTTCATATAATGGCCATAAGAGGGTTGAGACAAACATTCACTATTTCCATCTTAAAGAAATTATTGGGAAATGATGGCTTCTCTTTGAGGAAGAGTTTTTTTTTTTTTTTTTTTTTTTTGTAAAAAGTTTGTGAGCAATAAGCAGCAAATAAAAGAAAGGTGTGGATAAACACTGGGAGATGCGCTGAAGGAGAGGGTTGGCTCAAGGCCAGGCATGGGTGCCAGAGCAGGAGGGCTAGCTTGAGTTTCTACCAAGCCAGGACCAGAATTTCTGTGTTCAGTGTCCCTTTGGTTGCGCTGCTGTATCACCGCAGTTCCTAAATTGCACCTATTGCTGAATGGGTAGCCCACACCTCAGCTGTTTGATTTCAGTCTTAATGGAACAACTTAGAGTTCAGCTGGAGGTTATCTGAACTATTTAGACATGTCGAGATGTAAGGAAGGCAGGAAATCTCATGAAAATAGGCTTTCTTCTGACATTTCTGGCACTTCCTTTTCTGGTGCTGTTTGGAAAAACTTCAAGAGCACACTTTCTATCAATATTTCATTTTAGTGTATCAGATCACAGCCCAGTAAGGGAGACATAAAAAGAGCCATGGAAATAAAAAAAAAAATCATGGTATTGATTTTCAGTAACTGAGAAGGAAGCAGTGTCTTCTATGGATTAAAACCATGCAGCGAGGGAGTTGGAAAGAGTATCTCAAGTTTTCCATATTGGTTGAATGAGCCCCAAAACGTTCATAATATCCACAGGCATCTTCTGACAAAAATCTCATTTGTGCTTTCACAATTTGTACTAATCACTATGCAGAATTTCAAAACAATATTTCAAATTGTTCTGACATAAATATAAATACATTTGTGTCTAATTTGTTGCTGCTACAATGTTCTGCCTCAGAATGTGGGTTTCCTGCTCCTGGTATTCCCCTCCATTCGCTTTGTATACATTTAATGCCTGCTGAGTGTAACATGTTTATTCTGTACCTAATTATTGCAAAGTTGAGCAAGAACCATTTGTCAGTTTCCAATAATTTATATACCATGGTAGAACAAATCAATCATATTGGAAGCCATCTGTTTTAGCTAAGATAATCTTGCTGCTCTACAAAATACTCTCCAAATCTCACTGGATTGACACAGTGAATTTTTATTCCTTGCTTCTGCTTTTTGTGGGAAGGCAGCCTGCCCAAGCCACTGGGTGCCTCAGGGACCTGGAATTCTACCATCCTGTGGTTCCATTATTTGCAACATGAGATTCCCAAGGTTGCCAGGCTCAGATGAATTAGGAGAAAGACCATAAAGAGGATGGCATGTGTGAACTTTTATGAAGCAGGCCTAGAAATGCACATGTTGCTTATATTCGTATTCTTCTGTCCAGATCTCAGTTCTGTGGCCACATCTAACTGCAAAAAAGGCTCGGAAACATATCTCAGCTCTATTCCAAGGCATAAGGTAAAATAGAGCTGGTGGCTAGCACATCTTGGTTATATAGTACGTTAAGAGCTATATGGTTTACCCTCCATGCCATAGTTGAATTCTTAAAATAATATCTGCAATAACAAGTCCTTGAACCTTTCTGCAAACCTCCTTGATGAAGATTATACAGAAGCACTTCTGTTGTTTGACAGGGCTGTTGATTGGAAAGACCTTGCTTCTAAATAGTTGGAGTCTCTTTTCCTACAACTACCATCCTTGGATCCATCATCTGCTTTGGGAATCCTAGAGCTTGAATTTTTGCTTTCTTCCATTATCAAGCCCTTAAGGCAATGACTTGGAGTAACCCACCAGATAACCAGAGCCCTGTTCATTTATCTTGGTATCCCACGCTTGGCATGATGGCTGGTCAGTAGTGGATGCTTAATAAATGTCTGTTAAACAAATTCATTAATCAATATTTAATGTTCTCATGCTCTTGAAAAGGACTTCTCTCTTGGGCTGGGCACGATGACTTATGCCTACAAACCTAGCACTTTGGGAGATCGAGGCGGATGGAATGCCTCAGCTCAGGAGTTCAAGACCAGTCTGGGCAACATGGTGAAACCCCATCTTTACTAAAAATACAAAAAATTAGCTGGGCATGGTGGTATGTGCCTGTAGTCCCAGCTACTTGGGAGGCTGAGGCACTAGAATCACTTGAATCCAGGAGGGGGAGGTTACAGTGAGCCAAGATTGTTCCACTGCACTCCAGCCTGGGTGACAGAATGAGACTGTCTCAAAAAAAAAAAAAAAAAAAAGAAAAGAAAACAGACTTTTCTTAAGTAAATATCCTGTTATTTCATTGCTGTATGCTGTATTTACCAGGTTAATCCTGGTAGTTTTTGTCTAGAATTCACTTGGGTTTTCATGATCTGTTTGAAGAGTAACTACTGAGTTGACATAATACTCTAGGTGCTGTGTTACTCAGAGAGTACCTAAGTGGTTAGAAAAGGGACTAAACTTAAATTCTTACTTCGAATTTAGTAATTGTGTGAGTTTGGTCAAGTTACTTAATGTGCGCGTCAGTTTCCCTGTTACCCAGTTTTCTGATGATGGTGGAATAGTATCTATTGGGGATCGTGGTTTAATTAAGCACAATTATGTATAAATTAAAGTGGTTGCACAGGGCCGGACACTTAGTGGGTTATTATAAGCTAGTATTTTTTTATTGTGCACTCTGTGCCCATTATTCCAGCCTTGGTCTGCATGAACCTTTAGGATCATGTTTAAATTTCTAGATGATTACCCAGTCAGTCATTTGTGGATAAATTGGAGTAAAGTGAAGGGATATATGTGAAGAGACAAGAGTTCAAAGGTATGATTGTATATCAGTTTTATTACTGTAGGAAAGAAAAAGGCAGAAAGGAGAGATACTCCTGAGGCAGAACTGTGGAGTTCGGTGTCACTTCTCAGCCCACTGCAAAAATACATCTTTCAAATTCTTGCTTTTCCTAAGAGCTTCATCCAGTTCTTCCAACTGGAAGTAATCTGTTCCTTTTTTCAAGGAAGTAACAGATTCCATTGCACCTCTCGTCTCTGATACTCTCTCAATGCATATTAGTAATAGTTTTATCACTAGATAGTATGTGTTGAGCACGGGTTTTGGTCTGGCACTGTGTATTAGGATTAGAACTCTCCTGTGTCTCTGCTTTTCACTAATCTGTTTGATGGCTTTTATTTAATATGTAATACCTTGTAGTTCTAGTGATTATAGACATGACTCAGATTTCATCTGGGTAGAGGATTCCCTCTGTCATCAGCAGAAACTACAAAGTCAGTGGAATCTCTGGTGAAGAAAATGTAACATCCCGTTCTACTTTATTTCAGGAAAATTGAAATCAGGAAATTCTTCATATTATTCAGGCTTTTCTCCTCATTGAATTTTAAGCAAAATTCAATGGGGGGTTTTTGGGGGGTTAAGCCTAAATAAAGTTTTAGAAGAACAAGGTAGAAATGCTGGTTTTCAGTCTTTGGAAACTTGAAAGTTGCTATTTAGCCATGTTTAAGTCGTAAAATCTCTTCACATATTCTTTTAAAAAGTAATTGAGTATTATAATCACTTGTTATAATTTTTTCATATTTCTATAATACACATCTATATATCCATGACCCAGATTTTTTAAATGCCAAAATGTTATCATTGCTTGCATTAGTTCTTTTATTAATTTTTTTTTTTTAGAATAAAATGTTGTACAGATCTTTCTAAAGCTATCACCCATCCTATTCCTCTGCCTTCCTAGAGGATCCTGAAGTCAGTGTGTTCTTCCTTGTGTGTCGTTATCTTTTAACTTCATAGATATATGTCCTGTTTGGTTTGTGTGTTTACCATTTTATATATAGAGAGATGATATATGTATATAGATCTACCACAATATGCCATACCGTAAAATGAGAAAGTGCAAGCAATATATATACATATATCTCCTTGAGTAGGTTGCTCTTTTTTAGTACAAAGTATAGCAATTGAGCTGTAAATATATATGTATGCATGCACACACACACATGTGTGTTTATGTATACATATGAGTGTATTTGTATATATAGACATATATAACTATATACATATATACATCTATACATATATATACCTATATGTATACTTATATACCTCTATATATATACACAAACACACACGTATATATACCTGGATTATTCCTTGAAACTACTCAGCAGTACACACACGTAATAGCGTTTCAGTCAATGACGTACCACATATGTGATGGTGGTCCCATAATATTATAACAGACCAGAAAAATTCCAATCACCTAGTGAAGTCATAGCACAATGCATTACTCTCAGGTTTGTGGGGATGCTGGTGTAAACAAACCTACCATGCTGCCAGTCCTGTAAAGGTATAGCATATATAGTTGTGCATAGTACTTAATAATAACTATGTTGCTGGGATAGGTGTTATGTATTTTATCATTATTTTAGTGAGCGCTCCTTCTATTTATATACAAAAGTTAACTATAAAACAACCCTAGGTAGGTCCCTCAGGAGGTATTCCAGAAGAGGGCATTGTTCTCATAGGAGATGACAGCTTCATGCACGTTATTGCCCCAGAAGACCTTCCAGTGGGACAAGATATGGAGGTGGAAGATAATGATACTGATGATCCTGTCCCTGTATAAGCCTAGGCTAATGTGTGTTTGTGTCTTAGCTTCTAACAAAAATGTTTAAAAAATAAGAAAACATAAAAATTGTTAAAATAAAAGCTTATAGAATAAAGATATAAAGAAAATTTTTTTTGTGAAGCTGTGTAATGTTAGTGTTTTAAGGTAAGTGTTATTACAAAAGAGCCAAAAAAATTAAAAGAAAGTTAAGAGTTTTATAAAGTACAAAGTTACAGTAAGCTAAAATTAACATAGAAGAAATAGAAGTATTTATAAATTAAGTGTAGCCTAAGTGTACAGTGTTTATAGTCTATGGTAGTGTCTGGTCATGTCCTAGGCCTTCACATTCAGTCACCACTCACTCACTGACTCACCCTGAGCAACTTCCAGTCTTGTAAGCTCCATTCATGGTCAGTGCCCTATACAGGTATATTATTTATTATCTTTTTTACCGTATTTTTAACTGCACCTTTTCTATGTTTAGATTTACAAATACTTAACCACTGTGTTATGATTGTCCACAGTAGTCAGTAGAATAACATGTTGTACAGGTTTGTAGGCTAGGAGCAATGGTCTATGCTATATAGCCTAGGTATACTTGGCTATAACATCTACGTTTGTGTAAGTACACTCTAAGGTGTCTCCACAGTGATGAAATTACCTAATGACACATTTCTCAGGACTTGGAATAAGCAATGCACAACTCTATGTTAATTTGTCTCTAAAAAGCAAACTGTTTATATACTCTTAAAACATTGTTATGGCTGGGTGAGGTGACTCACACCTGTAATCACAGAACTTTGGGAGGCTGAGACAGATGGATCGTGAGGTCAGGAGTTCAAGACCAGCCTGGCCAAGATGGTGAAACCCCATCTCTACTAAAAATCCAAAAAATTAGCTGGGCATGGTGGCAGGCACCTATAATCCCAGCTAGTCAGGAGGCTGAGGCAGAGAATTGCTTGAAGCCAGGAGGTGGAGGTTGAAATGAGCTGAGATCATGCCACTGCACTTCAGCCTGGGCAACAAAGTGAGAGCCCATCTCAAAAACAAAAACAATAAAACCAAAAAAACCCCACATTGTTACTATAGCTGTCAGTATCACACTCCAATCTAAGAGAATGTCACAGTGAAAAACATTGAGTCATCTAACTGTAATGGAAATTAAGATGTAATTTCCTGAATTTAACAGTCAATTTAGGCTATATAGTGAAATATTTTCAAACTACTTTGAAAACATTAATCATTAAAAACCATTCATAGGTAGCATTCACTAAGATGTATGTTATCTATGATATAACTCTCAAAAACATTTTTAATTCCAAATGTGATTAAAACCAAATACAATTTTCTAATATAAGTAATATCATGGGTATTACATTCCTGATTAAGGACTAGATGAAAGTATTGTTCATTTATACCATGCTCTATGCACCAAATGTAAGAAAATGTTCTAGAGTGGATGCAAGTGAAATTAGGCAGTAGGATTTCTTTAGGAATCATGGTGACTAGGTAATACTCAAATGTTGTACTTTTATAATTCTTGTTTACACATGTGTATTTTTAATTAAAGCATATCCAATGCTAGAAGAAGTACTTAGTAATGATCTTAAACAACAAAATAGTTTCTTTAGGTGGATTTTCAAAAGGTCTTTCAGGAGACTTAAGAAATCTTAAACGTGTTTAGGGAGCCAAATAAATGGTTTTGGCCATGTTTTTTATTTATTATAAATTTATCTTTGTCAGATGTTGGCATTAGATATCAAGTTGCTCATATTTAAATGTAAACATTTGCTTTCTGAGTCATTATTTCTTCAGCAACTGTAGTTGTTTTTATTATTGTTAAGAGAGAAATATAAGTTTGCAAGTCACAGAAGAGGAAAGAAACCATTTGCCACCGAGAAAAGATAAATCCAACCATATAGAATTTATAGATTAAAAATACACGTATATACACACACAAACAGCTGAGTAGATTTTCAAAGCCATCATTTAGTGATTTCTCTTTGAGGTCTCTTTCTGCGTCGTTCCATCTCTCTTACTTCTGCCCTACTTTGCTTTAAGGTTATCTTTTCTCTGTTTCTTATGGTGAAAATACCCAGAGAAGAGTATTGCTGCCAGTCTCCTGGGAGCTAAGAACCCAGAGGAGGGCTGTAGGCAAAGTGTGATGCTGGAAGATGGGGAGGGAGTTTCTGGGGGAAATCATCCAAGAAGCACACCAGGAAGTGCGGCTGAAATGTTGGGGGAGGACCAGTCAGCCCTAACCTTCAGCCATGTCTGTGGTGTAACTGGCTGTTGCCCCCTGTGGGAATCATGAGAGGTGAAGGCACTGCAAGTTGAAGGTGTCTGTAGCATTTGAAAAGCATTGTTGCCTTCCACAAAATCGGAAGACCCAAGGAAGATGTTCCTTTTAAAGAACATGCTGGTGGCTTGTTGTGTTTAAGAAATTACAGGGATTACATTATGACAACTGGCACTGAGAAAAAAGTGAAAAAAACATTGGAAAACTTCACAGCTTATTATTCATGTGTATTTCCCATGACCATTGACATTTATCTTAAAGAGAAAAGATATGAAGCCTGTTTGTACTAGCTGAAGCCATTGCTACTGATGGTAAAATCTCTTCCTAAGAAGACACGGTCTTGCAAACTTGGCAGAAATGTTGATAAGAAGAAAATAAAAACTTGAATCTCCAAGTTCATTAAAATAATTTAAATCATGGCTTTTATTTTTTTTTAATTATTCTTTGTATAAATTTCTTTATAATTGAAAAGCTCTATGTCTTTAGATGACTAAAGGAGCTAAAGGAGTTTCAGCACTTTTTTTTCTTGGGAAACCAACAAATTGTTCTTCAAGTTGCACTTTCAGGAAGAAGCTTTACTGTCTGCAATGTAGCAAAATTATGTCACGATTTTTCAATGGTTTTGCTTTTTTAAAAAAATCATGTTTTTAAAGCTATGATTGATTCAGTATATTGAAACCATATATTTCCAGGTCTGCTGGCCATTTGATATTTGACTTTAGTTATTCAACCTTTTTGATTTGGTGGTTTTATTCATAAGTCATATGGTTATAAAGGCATTTGGCATTTACAAGTAAAAAGTAATGACTAATTAAATTTACAAAGTGATAACAAACTACAGTCTATTTAAGATAAGCAGTTAGAAACAAGCTCCAACTTGCTGCCGTAAGGGAGTGAGGTAGCTGCTACATGGGTAAAAACAGGAAACAGAATTATTTAATAATTCTGTGACTCATACATAGGCTTCAGGGCCTTCAGAATGAAGGTATTGGTGGTGTGCATTTTAGGCGGCCTTCTGAAAGGCATAAATTTAGGTAACAAATAGGGAAATGTATAGATCATTATAAAGATTCTAATTTAAAATTCTCTTTTACTAGACTTCAATTTTATACCATCTTAACACATCAGTCTCTTCTACTGTATATAAACAAAATAGAAAATTCATTTTATGTGTAATTTTAAGGACATAAATGCTCCCTAAGCATTTCAGATGAGGCACTTATTCTCAAAAGGAGATCTTGAAAAGTCGATCTGAGAAGAAATTACATGATTTCATTGTGGAATAAAAAGCTTAGCTTCATAATAATATAACTTTATAACCTTAGATTAATTATAATATAGACATCAATTATTTAGCTCCTTTCATGTGCCAGGTACTTTGCATACATTAACCCCTTAAAACAACCAAGTTTGGATGTAAGTATTATTAGCTGTACTTTACATATGGAGCTGCTGAGGCCCAGAAAAAAATTCTTACATAACCCTTTCAGCTAAACAGCTGTGAAACCAGTGGAATTAAATACTTGAACCCAAGTCTTCCTAACTCTCTATCCTGTGTTCTTTCTTTCAGCATTACCTTCCTGTGAGCTAAGAATCACATTCATATTTATTACCCTACCCTGTATGTATGTTGAAGTTATAACAATGAATATTCAAAGATTTTACAAAATGGTAGTTAACAGAAGGGTAGAGACAGAACCCTTTTTTGGTGTGGAATCTCAGTTTATTTACATATGTGGCTTGTATAAAAGTTGAGATTTTTCTTATAAAATATTCTTATAAAAATATGTATGTGTAGGAGAAATATATATATTTGGTAAAAAAGGGTCAATGGAGAACGTTTGATTCAGGGTGGTTTTTACATGAAAGGTGTAAAAACAAAGCCAATTTGAATAATTTTATAGTCATTCATTCAGAGAAAAAAATAAAAGATTTGAGCTCTAAGGAGAAAGATCAAGTCAGAAATCTATTAAGGTTTGACTCTAGAAAAGCCAGCTGGGAATGATGGCCGGCTGGTTCAAGTCACTAAGCAACAGAGCAGCAAACTGCTTGGTAACCAAATCTGGTCTGACTCACAGGCTCAGTGTGAGTGACCTGAGTGGCCAGAGAGAGGAAGACCAAGACCCATCTTGCTTCAAAACAATATTCTTCCAGTTCCACTTTGCTAGCCTTCATGCCAAATCCCACATTGTAGAATAGTCTCTTTCACTTAAGAGATTTGCTTTTGGAATGGAAGTATCTCTGGGACCAGAAGCTAATGTTGTTGTCTTTTCTTCTCAAAAATAGCATTCAGAGATTGTTTTCTTTGATTCACTATATCATTAAAAAGTATAAGCTTTAATCAGAGCGAACAAAGTGGAAACATTTGAGTTGGTGGTCTCACTTTTGGTTTTCATAAGCAAATTTATACAGGGCCAAAACTACCTGCACCTTCATTGGGTGCAATCTTTCTTTCCTTGGGCTCTCAGACTGAATCTGTTGACATTTATTTGTCATTTTCTATGTTATGCTGTCTTCTAGCTTATGTTTGTATTTCAAATATGTAGCTGGACAGTAAGTTCCTAAAACGTAAGAAGCAGCTGGGCACAGTGGCTTGTGCCTGTAATTCTAGCACTTTGGGAGGTTGAGGTCAGGAGTTCGAGACTAGCCTGGCCAACATTGTGAAACTTCATCTCTACTAAAAATACAAAAATAAGCTGGGCATGGTGGTGCACACCTGTAATCCCAGCTACTCGGGAGGCTGAGGCAGGAGAATTGCTTGAACCTGGGAGGTGGAGGTTGCAGTGAGCCAAGATTGCACCATTGCACTCCAGCCTGGGCAGCAGAATCT
>NW_016107570.1:963516-966108 GCF_001604975.1 Cebus imitator | reverse complement strand
AAAAAAGGAAAGAAAAAAAGAAATAACCTCCACATTCATCAATCGTTTTATCCGCTGTGAAGGTCAAGTGCCACCTGTGTAATATGCATTCAATAAATATTTGTTTTTTGAACAATTAACAAACATACCTTCTCTTGCTTTGCCTTTTATGCTGAACACCCAGGGGGATCCGTACCCTTCCAGGCTAGAAGTCCTGGTGATGTTGGTTTTGATTGCTATAGTGGAAAGAAACTTTGAACTCAATGATTAACCATTTGTGTGGACTTTGTCACCATGAGTCTATGTGTGTCTGGGTGTGTGTGTGTGTGTGTGTGTGTGTGTGTGTGTTCTGGGTTTACATGCACATAGATTGGTATAGTTGGCTTTTGTTTATATGAATGATTCTGTACCTTAGTGTCACAATAATTTGTCAAATACATGCATTTTAATAATATTTGGTTTATACTTTGAAAATTATGCCTGTTATATTTCTGAAAATATTCTGTGTAAATATATCTAAGATGACTAAGAAATTACTGAATATCTTGCTTGTTAAATGCTAATGACTAATTTTTATCTTTTAGAATTTATATTAGTTTAATTATGTATCAAGACCTAAGCTTTTAAAAGAAATGCCAAGATTTTTGAGGAGAAATTTGATAAAAATACCACCCTCTGTAATTTCATTTTTAGTGTGTTAATTTGGAGAAATTTTAACTGACAGAGATTAAGTACGATTTATCCAAAGTAGATCTTCGGAAAAACTAAAATATTAGAAAATGTTTTTGAAGAGATTTAACATAGAAATATTATTGTAATGTAAATATTTTTTCACAGTTGCAGTAATTTCATACCAACCAATTTTTTCCCCATTGCCCTTATGAGATAGCCCTCTGATTAAATTAGCTATTATTGAAATAAAGTAGCTTTCTCTTTATATTACTATTAGTAGGATACTAGTTTTTTTTCATTTTCTTACATGGCTAATTTCTCATTTATAAATGGTGAAGTGTATGTTGTTGACCTTTTAAAGTAAGCAACTTTCTGACTAATAAGATTACTTGGATTATCACTCCTGCTTGTTTGCCTTCTTTAGGTTTATAGTATTTGTTTTACTTTGCTTTATTTTGTGTGGTGTGATTTTTTTTTTATGACCTTCTATTGAGTGAGTGCCAAATAGAACAGCGTATGATTTATGGATAGTAATAACTAAAACATATATGACTTGCAGGCTGATGACGCACAAGGCTGATTTCTACAGCTCTCCTCTGAATAGAACCAGGCTTTCTTTAATAAAGCCCTCTTAGTAATAACAATAGCAGTTTCATTAACACATTGATCATTCCTGAATCACCTTCACAATTTTAGGTGCATCTGTGGGCCATTTGTACTCTTTTGCATTTAATATTTTTAGTAGACCTATATTTTTATTTAAAAGGCCATATGTTTAAAAATAAAGCTTTATATATAACTGTAATTTGGAACTAGTATCATTTATTATGCATAGAAGATAATTGAAAAATATACAATAAACAAGACAAAATAGATTCAAATTTAGCTAGATAACCATGACCTTCCAAAGACTCTGAGCCTGAGGTCTGTTCTCTGTTTAAAATGACATTTAGCAAATATATAGACATATAAAAGACCACAATGAAGTCTTTCTTCTTAAGGCAATAAAAATGACTTAAAGGGATTTGGAAAGGAAATAACCTTCTCCTTATTTAATTCAACATTTTAAAATTCAATAAGCCACATCAGCTATGCCGAGCACTATCTTTGTGCAACCTAAAATTATCTAATATACTAACCTTAACCACTGATACTTCCACCATAGGAAGAGGGACATTGATTCTTGCAGAGGTTCTTCTGTTCTCAATCCCTTAGTTGCAGGTAAACACCTTGAACTTGGATT
The DNA here is from genome assembly GCF_001604975.1 of Cebus imitator. Lineage (NCBI taxonomy): Eukaryota > Metazoa > Chordata > Mammalia > Primates > Cebidae > Cebus > Cebus imitator. The sequence continues at coordinate 964,214 of NW_016107570.1, read as the reverse complement.
GGGAGATGCTAATCTCTAAGCAGAAAGCATGTTCCTACTCTGTTTTCCCGCACTGTAATTATCAAGTTCCTACCTGGTAGCTGCACAGATGAAAAAAGACATAGAACTGTTCTATGGAAAATTCTATACTTGCCAATGGTAGCTTCCAAGTTTTACTTCCAAAGAATGTAAACATGGGTATTTTTAAAAGTATATCTCAATGCAAATAAAAGAGCGCTAAGTAAGGAATCAAATTTTTCTGCTGTAATTGTTTTTACTCTATAAACTCGTTTATTTCCAGACTAGAATACCCATACAGCTCTGGCTACATAATTTGTAGGGCCCCTTATACAAATAAATATTACAAATTTCATCATGACGACAGCACCACATTCAACCCAGCACAAGACCCTTCTGAGAGTAGGATCCTGTACAATTTCAAAGGTTATACCCATAAAGCCAGTCCTGTACCCACAGTAGGTCTGATGTGATGCCCAAGAAGTCACCTTTGTAAGCCTTACAGGTGATGTGGAACCCATAATTTGAGAAACTGTCTTAAAGGAACTTTTTTCTTTTCTTTTCTTTTCTTTCTTTCTTTCTTTCTTTTCTTTTTGGAACCCATAATTTGAGAAACTGTCTTAAAGGAACTTTTTTCTTTTCTTTTCTTTTCTTTCTTTCTTTCTTTCTTTTCTTTTTTTTTTTTTTTTTTTTTTTTTTTT
>NW_016107570.1:889311-963491 GCF_001604975.1 Cebus imitator | reverse complement strand
GAGACAGTCTCACTGTGTTGCATAGGCTGAGTGCGGTGGCATAATCTTGGCTCTTTTTTTTTTTTTTTGAGACAGTCTCACTGTGTTGCATAGGCTGAGTGCGGTGGCATAATCTTGGCTCACTGCAACCTCTGCCTCCTGGTTTCAAGTGATTCTCCTGCCTCCGCCTCCTGAGTAGCTGGGATTACGGGCATGCATCACCATGCCTGGATAATTTTTGTATTTTTAGTAGAGACAGGGTTTTACCATGTTGGCCAGGCTGATCTTGAATTCCTTACCTCAAGTGATCTGCTCACCTCAGCCTCCCAAAGTACTGGGATTATAGGCATAAGCCACTGTACCCAGCATTAAAAAAGTATCTTGATTCATCAGCTCCTTATTATATACTGTTGATAGGAACTTCAGAAGACAATGATTGCATTGCAGTAAAAAATATAAGTTTCAAGAAAAGTCAGAGTTGGACCAGTGATAAACTAAAGAGAAACATTATGTTTCATACATCTTGAGAGTTTCCTTGCAAATGAGCATGTACATATACAAATAAAGGAACATTGCCTTTGCATTTAAAATCACTTATTGATATGCACAGTATTAGTCATGGCAAAATATTATTAGTATTTGAAATTGATACTCACCCTTCTTTGTTGAAACTGTCTCATTCATTGGATTAACCCTATTCCTATGAGATTTGCCTTTTTTTCCATTGTCTGTATTTCCAGCACTTTAATTCAAAGTACCCCCAGTTCCATAATTATTCCTTTGACCTTATTCAATATGTTCCCTGCATCACAAGTGTCTCTCCTCTGATCAGTTCCAACTGTCAGCTCTTAAGAAAATCCAACTCTAAAACGTCATTTCCCAGACTCAAGTTTCATATGCCTCCTCTGGACATTTCCACATAGAAGATCCACTCTGACTTTAAATTTAACATGTGCAAAACCAAGCTTACTGTTCCCCACTTTTGGATTTTTCTATTCCTGTTCATCTGGCCATTATTTTCCCAAAGAACAGCAAAAATCATCTTTGACTTCTGCCTTGCCCTCCCTCTGCCTAGGCCTATGGATTCTCTCATCTGCTATCTCTTGCTATTCTGTTCTCTCCCTATACCACCATGTATTTTAGTACTTAGATTTGTGTTTGATCTATTTCAATAACATTCTAGTTTGTCTTTGTGCCGCTAGCCTCTTCCCATGAAGGATGTCCTACTTATACTGTCTCATTAATTATCCAACAGTTCAGCTTCGATTGCCAAGTGTCTACAGCAGAGGTAAGCAAAAGGGCCAGAAAATAAATATTTTAGGCTTTGTGGGTCCTGTGATCTCTGCAGCAACTATTCAGCCCTACCACTGTAGGGCAAAAGAAAACACAAATATACAAATGGACATTAGTATGTTAATAAAACTTTATTTGCAAAAATAAATAGGCTAAATTTCGCCTACTGGCCATAATTTGCCAGTACCTGCTCTGTAGGATAAGTTCACACTCTTCAACGTGGTGTCTAAGCCTCTTTCATCAGTTCCACACCTGTGTCTACAGCCCTATGTGTTATTGTGTCCTATGGATACTTCACATCCTTCATTTTGAAGCTGAATCTAGAGCAGGGTTGCTCAACTTCAGCAGTACTGATGACTGGGCCAGAATGACGTTTTGGTGGGAGCTCTTCTGTGCATTGAAGGAGGTTAAGAACACCCGTGGCCACTGCCCAGTGGATGGCATTAATTTCCACCATGAGATGAAAATCCAAGTCTCCAAGCATTGCCGGTTTTCTCTTTCAGGGAATGAGGGATTGTTTTCCGTTGAGAGCTACTTCCCTAGGGAGTAAGCTTTGTGAAGGGAAGAATCAGTTCAGTCTCATTCACAGGTGAATCCCTAGCACCTAGCACAGTATTGTGATACACAAAGAAGTTCAGAAATCTATTGCATAGTCCAACTCTGCTACTCACTTACTTTGGGATCCTAGGGTTATCATTTACATTCCACCAGTCACAATTAAGTTATTCTGTAAGTGGAACTATTAGTAATTCATGCATATTTCATAAAATTATTTAAAAGTTCAGATGATGTATTTAACAAAAAGTCCTCTTAAAAATATGATAATACTTTCAAATAAAATATAAACATACTGTTGATGGAACACTGAAGGTGATCTGAGCCTATGGCAATCTAGAAGCTTAATTCGACTCATACCCTCTGTCTGCTCTGCACAAATTACTATATGGGATGCTATTGGGCCATTGTCTTTGCTCTCAAGGATTATGATCTAACAGGTGATAGAATACGATTACTCAAATAACCATAAAATAATGGTTGCCATAACTAAACATAAAGACTGGTTAGAGTTTATGGGAGGGAGACATTGTATCTGGTAGTAGGAATCACTTAAGACCTCATGAATAACGTGGAATAGTCACAAAGGAGTCCCAGCCACCATGCTGAGCATTGGCTTAGGTGATCTCATTTAATATTCACTGCAACTTGATTAGGTTTAGCTTTTATTATCATGTTTTACAAAGAGAAGAAGGGAGCCTGGGAAGGAATTTGATATGAATGTGAAGCATGGGAGATTTCAGCAGGGAGAGAACTGGAATGAAGTATGGAAGGAGGGGAAGTGACAGGAGGTAGGTTTTCTCACCAAGGGAATAGTGTGAATAAAAATGGGGATTACATGGGGATTACGTGAGTTTGAGTGCCTCTAGGGAAGGTAGGTTGGAATCATATTTTGAAGGATTACTAACATTTCTCTCTCTCTCTCTCTCTCTCTCTCTCTCTCTCTCTCTCTCTCTCTCTCTCTCTCACACACACACCCACCCCAGGGATTTATATGCATCAAAGAAACATAATTGATGTTATCATTCTTAACAACTTCACCACACATAACAGGAAGTGACGTTTTGAGTTCTTACCCCATGCTAAGCTTGCTAAGCCACAAGTATGTGCACTGAACACTTTCAATAGTTGGACTCAGACTCAGTTCAATTAGACCAATCTATACCATCTTTCAGCTAAGCTATGGCTCTTCTACTTTTCCCAAGATAATCCTTCTGAAATAGAATACACAACGCTGTTTTCATTCAAATCACATGTGTTAATTCTACTAGTGGCACTTGTGCTCTGACACATTGCACAGAGGCATTATTTACATGAGGACTGTGCCTACGTTCTTACTCAATTGCAAAAGTACACAATTCTTAGAACACACCTAGAAGTTCTGAGGAGCCGTACACAGAAAACCATCTATTCTGAAGATAATTTTCTCTATTTTATCACTAGCTCACTCACTAGCTTACCAAGGTGAGAGTCAGGAGCTAAATATCCTATTTTCATTTATTCAAAAAAATAATTTCTGAGTGTTTACTGTATACCTATTGCCCTTCTGGAGGTAGAGCACTGAATGAAGTAGACAGTCTTTCCCTCATTGGGGCATGTTTTTTCTTTTTTTGAGACGGCGTCTTACTCTTTTGCCAGGGCAGGTTAGAGTGAAGTGGCATAATCACTGCTCACTGAAGCCTTGACCTCCTGTGCTCTAGAGACCCTCCCACTTCGACCTCTTGGGTAGCTGGGATGACAGACACATGCCACCAGGCTTAGGTAACTTTTTATTTTTTGTAGAGATGGAGTCTCACTATGTTGCCCAGGCTGGTCTCAAACTTCTGGGCTCAAGCCATTCCCTTGCCTTGGCCTCCCAAAGTGCTGGGATGATAGGCATGAGCCACTGCCCCAGGCTAAAGAGCATGTATTCTAATAAAGGAGAAGAAAGCATGCAAATAAATATTCCAGTGGGTCAGAGAAGGACAAGTACAGTATAGAAGAATAAATCAGAGTAAGGAGTTACAGAGTTGTATGTAAGACATTAGCGCAGAGATCTGAAAGAGATGACTGAGCAAACTGTATGATTATCCAGGAGAAGTACATTGCAGGGAGGAGAAATAACAAGCACAAAGGCCCTGAGCAAGTATGTGATTGGTGTATTTGAGGAAGGGGGAAAGTTATGGAAGACAAGGTAGGAGTTGCAGAAGGAATCAGATCGCATAGTACTTTGAGCCTGCCATAAAGATTTGGGCTATTCCTTTGTCATGACTGTGCTGTATTGAAGCAAAAAGTGTTAGTATAGGAATAGCTGTCTTAGGAAGGGACACAAGTTTTGGAAGAATCATCCAGGCTCCTGTATAGAAAGTGTAGATGTGGGGAAAATGGAAGCAGAGAGACCAGTTAAGAAACATTGAAATAACCCAGGTAACTTGTAATGGCAGTGTGGACTAGTGAAGTATAGGTAAAAGTGGTTAAAAAGTGGTCCCAATTCTGTTTACCATTTGAAGACAGAGCCAACAGAATTTGCAGATGCATTGGATGTGAAGAGTGAGAAAGAAGAATCAAGAATAACTTAAGTTTGTGACCTCAGCAACAGATAGAATGTAGTTAATATAGTTGTCATCTGTCAAGCTGAGGAAGATTGTGGAAGGAGCATATTTAGGGGAGGTGGATCAGGAGTTTAGTTTTAAAAAATTTATTTTTGAGATGCCTCTTAGACTTCTGCATGAAGGTATGACTTAGAAAACTGAATGTATGAGTCCGAAGTCTGGAGCAGAGATTAGCGCTTAAGATGAACATTTGAGAGTTATTAACATATAGGTGGTATTAGAAGTGATAAGTCTGGGTGAAATCACCTGGGGAGCAAGTATACAGAGAGAAAAGGTCTGAGACGGTTGGGGCACTTTAAAATCTAGAAATCAGGAAAATGAGGAAAAACCAGCAGAGAGGCCAGTGAGGTTGAAGAAAACATGAGAGTGATATCTAAAGGCCAAGTGAACAAAGTGTTTCAGGAGAAGTGGCCAGGCATGGTGGCTCACACCTGTAATCCCAGCAATTTGGGAGGCTGAAGTGAGCAGATCACCTGAGGTCAGGAGTTCAAGACCAGCCTGGCCAACATGGCAGAACCCCTCTTGACTAAAAACACAAAAATCAGCTGGGCGTGGTGACAGGCACCTGTAATCCCAGCTACTGGGGACGGGGGCTGAGACAGGAGAATCATCACTTGAACCTGGGAGGCGGTGGAGGTTGCAATGAGCTGAATCGTGCCACTGCACTCCAGCCTGGGTGACAGAGCAGGATTCTTCTCAAAAAAGAAAAAAAGAAAAAAGGTGATAAACTGTGGCAGATGCTGCTCATAGGTCAACTAAAATAAGTACTGAGATTTGATCATTGCATTGGCAACATGTAGCTAATTGGTGGCCTACAACACAAGTTGATCAGTAGACTGGTGGTGATACAGGACTGACTACAGTGGAATTTAACAAATTTCCCCAAGTTTTAGCAGCTTAAACCAATAAACATTTATTATTGCATACAGTTTCTGAAAAATCAGGGAGCAGCTTAGCTGGCTGGTTCTGACTCAAGTTCCTGTAAGTAATTACAGTCAAGCTGTCAGTGAAAGCTATAGTCATCTGAAGCCTTATCTCGGGCCGGAAGATCAGTTTCCAAGATGGTGGTGTCTGCAGCCAGCCTTGCTTTACACAGGCTGTTGGCAGAAGACTTCAGTTCCTCACTGTTTGTGCTTCTTCAAAGGGCTGGGTGTCCTTAAAGCACCAGAGTCAGTGATTCAAGGGAGTGAAAGGTAGAAGCCACAATGACTGTTATGACCCAGACTTGGCAGCAACACACTATCACTCTGTCATGTTCTTCTGCTCACACATGCCCATCCTGGTACAATGTGAGACAGGACTACTCAAAGTTGTAAGTATCCGGAGGTGAAAGCCTCCTTATAAAACGACTAAATCAAGTGGATTCAAGAGATGATGGGAAAAGAAGTGGTGGCAATTGTCAACTCTTGGAGTTTTGCTGTAAAGTCAGGTAGAGGGGATAGGAAGAAAAATGGGATCTGGGAGAAGGGGGTATTGTTAATCGTATTATGTTTGTATGATTTTGAGAGAGAAGCAGTAGAAAGGAGGCATTTGATCATGAGAAACTGGGGACAATTGCAGGAGCAACATTCTTGAGGAGGCTTTGGGGGAATAGGGGTGGGGAGAGATTCAGACAGTGCACGAGCCAAGGCGTTGCCCTTAATGGGAGTGCTGATTGTTCAGTCCTCACAAGAAATGAGAAAGAAGAGTAGGAGAGCCTGAGAGTACAGAAGGTCAGTATCTTGGAAGATCTGGTTTCAGAGTGTATGAAAAGTGTCTTTTAATTGCTTCTATTTTGTGATGAAATAATAAGCTCATCAACGTAAAGATAGAGAATAGATGTTGGAGGTTTGAGGAGAGAGAAGGTGTAAAATGATCTATCATCTCTGAAAGGAGAGAGTGCTTTGTCTAGAGAAATGTGAAATTTAGAGACTGCACTAAGGAGCCATCTCAGACCAGTCATTATAAATTCAGTCATCATGGTTGTGTTTTTCCTCAACTATCTTGACTGCTTTGGCCACAACAAGCACAGTTTGAAAAAGGCTGGATTTAACAGAAGTGAGATATTTCAGTGAAGTCTGAGTTTTAAAAGGCTATACCAAGATGTGATTATGCAGCCCTATTTATTCTAAGCTCACCGAGGAAAAGGAAACATGAGTCTGGTGAGGGTCAGAAAAACTTCTAAAGTCAATACGGAGGACTCTGGGTTTGGAAGATTTTCGGAGTCAGAATACTGGAGGGGATGAGCCAGAAAGGCAGAAGGTATGGAGAGGTGCTTAACAGTGGTTGTGGGGTATAGTTACCTGTTATGGCAAGGCCTTGCTGGTGGCGATGAAAGTCAGGCTTCAGATAAGATTATCTAAAAGGAGACACAGAAGCTGGGAGACCATGGGAGGACATTAAGATCATTATGAGTTTGTGCTGGTGAGAGACTGGGCTAAAATGGTTGAAGGCTGAGAGGAGAGACCTGGGAGTCAGTAGAAAACTGGAATAGGAGGAGAGCAGACTAATGATATGCATTTCAAAGAGATTTTAGGGCAAGGAAGAGGTGATGGTCTGGAAGCAGAGAAGAGTGAGAAAGACTCCTACATCACAAGGGGCAATGGTACAAAAATGCGGAAGGGAAAATAGCCACCACATCAGAGGGCTGAAGTAAACCCATATCCTCAGTGGACAGCCAGTAGTGTCAGAGCCAGATGGTGCAGGAAAGTCAGAGAACGTGCTGAAGATACAGGAGCATACAGGAGATTTTGCCAATGACAGACTGTAAGTTCTAGGAGTCACATTGGCGAGCTTGCGGAATTTGGGGAAGGCTGGGGATTTCAGAGTAGGGGATTTACAAAACCATCTGGTGATGAGCAATGACTTGGCAGTCTTGGACTTTGTGTGGTGACGATTGTGTGTTCAAGACAAGGACCTTGGTTTTAAGCCCATGTAGTCAGACAAGCACAAACTCCTCTGCTGGAATTGCCAGTCTGTTGGTTCTTGTTTTGAACTCATGTAGTCAGATAAGCACAAACTCTTCTACTGGGATGGCCAATCTCTTGGGTCTGTTTAATTAGTTCCAGAAACAGTAATTCATCCTCAGTGCATTTGTAGAAATGGAGGAAAGAGGCGCTGGGTACCAAACTGGCCAGATCTGCCCAGTTGTCTGCACTTGAACATTCCTGTCTAGTAAAGTCATGTTATTCTCACATCCTTGGCCATATATGTGTGCTCCAAGAATGAGACAGATGACAGAAGATACAGAAAAACAATTGGGAAATCACTGGTTTGCAGATGTATAGCCGGGGCACAGATTTTCTAATAGGAAATAGCCATTTTTTCCATGAATTGGACACAAAATCCTGTTCTTGAAGATGATATTCAGCCTAGATATTGAAGAACTGAGAAATATATTTTTAAAAAATACATGTCATACTTGCCGTGACAGTTTATACACATAATTATCACATTATATTGCTTTTCCTTAAACATAATGCCATGTTTTAACACTTATACAGGAATATTTTCATTATCATAATTGTTAATAAAATAAATATAAAATGGATAGTTTTCTCTTTGGAGTTTGAAGTGTTAGTTCTTATTGCCTGCTTGCAAATTGATATTACGTGAACTGACTGGCTATTATTAGGAAATATGATCTTCTGTGTCTTAGGAGTATGCCCTGCAAGCAACATGTGCAAGCTTTATTTTTCTTTGTCCTAAGGGAAAGGGTAAGCTCTGGCACCATTTAACCTGTAAGGATTATGTAGCTCTTGCTGTGATTGATTGGTTGGCTTCTCCTTAAGAAATGCTCCTGGTGCGTGTTTTATGTTCTCACAGAACCAGGGCTTTGCTGATCAGCACGTCACCCCTGTCAAGACATAGGCTTGCTTTTGTGCATTTGCTCTTGCAGCCTGGGAAGCATATTTCAACACACTGTCCAGAATTGGCTAGAACATGCCTGTCACTCCCAGCTGACTCTGATGACGTTCTTGCCAACGTAGATTTACATCAACGCAGTTCTTTACTGGAAAAACCTCGTTCAGAATATACAGCGTGGCCCATTTAAAAGAGGCATAGCATCAATTTGAAAAGGAATATATTTTAAAGGGAGAATTCTAAGAAATACACAGTCAGTTGAAGGCTCCACGGAGCACAGAATTATAACCAGCATCAATCAAGAATTTTTCCCCTAGAAATTGTCCTAAGCTGTAACTTCTAGACTGGCTGATCCTGAAAGGAGAACCTTTCTATTCTAGACTGTTTCAGCATGCTAGGTATGTAGGCATTTTTAGCCTCTTCTTTCTCTAACCATGTAATCTGAACACTAGATTCATTAAAGAAAGCATGAGATGTGAAAGCTGATACTATGCAGGATTATGTGACAAGCATTGCTTTTTACCTGTACAAAATTCAGTTTGGTCATCAGTGGAAACAGAGATCTTACCCTTAGCATAAAATTGTTTGGCATATGTCCATCTTGTCTTTTGACTCATCCTTGATATCATAATGAATGTTTGGGATAGGCATATTACTCAGATGTGTGGGTCTATAGACAGGAAATCAGGCATTCAGAAATAAAGCTGGTTACCATAGCTATCCAGGAAAAAAATACAACACTGTCTTTGCTGTACAAAAGAAAAATTCAATACTAGTAGCACGTGACATGTGACTACTATTATTATGACCCAATACTACTCACCCTTCATTTTCATCATCCTAGCCTATTCCAGGTCATTACAGTAATGGATACAACCGAATGGGTTTGCAATTTTCCCTCTTCTCTCATGACAACCAGCAGGATTCTCAATGACACATGCTTTGATCTGTTTGCTTTTAAATCTCTTAAGCAGGGCAGCTCTAGACAGCTTCCTCTCAGAAGATTTTATGATTCTAATAAATCTCATCATGAGTTCTATATTTATGCTTGTTTAGATCTATCAAAGTCAGGCTTCCTACTAGGGGCCACCTGGAAAGTTAAGGTCATCAGCTTTTTGTTATAGCCATTGGATTACTGTGATGCCTAGCAATAACAAAGTTTGATCTTGTAAAGTGATCAAAAGTTGTGGGTTACAATATAGGAATATTAATGTATATTCTGCCACAGTGTATCTTCTGTTGTCGTTTGTCTGGAATTAATATTAGTCACAATTAATTCCAAAGTGTTCTATACTGCTTGCATACAGTATAGTGAAAAAGAAGAGATGTCAAAATCAGAGAAATAAGATTCTTCTCTTATGAATTAACATACAAAATCTACACTTACTGCATCAGAATCAAGATGCAACATTTTAAAGAGATGAGTTGACAGGTCAGTTAGATGGTAGGACTGGTAAGAATTTGAGCAGGCATAAAAGAAAAACACAAAATAAACAACTGGCAGTGTGTATTTAAACATTTTTAATGAGCGTCAGAAGCTGTTGGTTAACAAGCTGACATTAAACATTCAGATTATATAAATCACCTTACTAACTGCAATCTATCTATCTATCTATCTATCTATCTATCTATCTGTCTATCTATCTATCATCTAACATCTTTTGTTCTGGTTCCATGCTTCCAAAGTCATTTTCTGATCTTCATTGTTACATAGTACTCTCTATTGAGTCCTACACAGTCTGCCAGGCTGGTTGAAACATGATTTGCGTGATGATTGTGGTGCTCAATGAAAGGAAATAAAGAACATTTGGACTGTGTTCAGCAGTCACACGGGCTTGTACAATATGAGTCTGCTTTTGAGAGAAGAAACTTGTCTTTTGGCTGAGAGATTTCAGTTTCTGAGTCTACAAAGCTTAATGCCAGATTGTGATCCTTATAATAATTTCTCCAAGGTATTGTCAACCTTCAAGACCTTTGAGAGACAGTATGACAATCTTCTCAGACAACACTCTTCTCCAGTGCTGTGGCCTGAATGCTTTTCACTAGAAACTGTGGCAGCACTAACTGCATATTTTAAAACTGTAATTACAGTAAAAATGAGCAGAAGATGCATTGTTCCAGTTCCTTAATGGAAGGTGTCTGGTGAGACAATCATGACCTGTGCTTTGAAAGTTATTTTCTGATATGTCTAACATTTACCCCAGGATATACTTGGTTATGTTTGATTTTTTGATAGTATGATGTCTTAGAGAACTTGTTCAGATGTTGTAAGAAACGTGTTCAGTACTTAGAGGCAGAATTTGGGATTTTTCCAGATCCTTTCTTACCCTTCCTTGCCCCTTCTCAGATCCAGTAGCATAGAGGGCACCCTGAAATATTATAGCTTTTACCCTATAAGGTTTTATCTTTTAGGAAGTTTTGCATTTTAGTTGGAGTTTAACAAGACAGGAAAGCCTTCATGACTCAAGTGTATGAGTCTCAAATTGTAGAATTGCAGGTGAGTGGAACACGGTGCAGATCAGCCACGTTAGCAGTGTTCACAGAAGGTACTACTCCCTGTAAGCACTCTATACCAAGATGATAGTCTCTTCAACAATATGGTAGGTGCCATGACAAAAACTGACTGGTAAGACTATGACAGCGATAGAAAAAGTGGTGTTAACAGTGAGGGTCAGTGTACGATTGAAGCCTTTGTTCTCAGACCCCCAAGACCTCTGGAGAAGAGTGTCCGTATTAGTTTCAGAGGGCTGCCATCCCAAATGACCACACACTTGGCAGCTTAAAACAACAGAAATTTATTCTCTGACACTTGTTCTGTGGCCACATCACTCCACTCTCTGTCTCCGTCTTCATTCACATGCCTTCTGCGTGTCTGTCTTCTCCTGCGTGTTTGTCTTCTCCTCTGCACGTCTCTTTTAGGATGCTTGTAATTGGATTTAGATCCCATGTGGAGAATCCAGGATGATCTTTTTCACCTCAAAATTCTTAATTACATCTGCAAAGACTCTTCCAAATAAGGTGATATTCCCAGGTTCCAGGGATTCGAATATGGCCATATCTTTTGGGGACCCCCCATTCAGCCCATTACAACATCTACAACTTGTTGTGACAGTCACTGAGAAAGCCACTAAGGTAGCACGAGGTTCAGATCATGCCTATACGGCCAGTACTTTCTGATTACTCCAGTAGCTCTTGACGACTCCAGCTTGAATAACTAAGGCCACAGTTTCTTGGAGGTGAATGGCCAAGAACACCGGGCTTCCTTTAAGTAGACAACTACATGGTCACTGGATGTCTAGCCATACTGTGTTGATGTGCCTTCTCAGTAGGTCAGGAAAGGAATGAGAGAAAGAAAAATGGGAAACACTATCTATTTTGTATCCTTATGAATTTTGCTTTCTGTAAGAACTGTAAGCAAAATAAATTCAGAAAGGAGAATGATGGGTGGTTTCCCAATTTTTAATGAACAATTTGTCTGAGTCTCAGTGACTAAAATTAGTAATTTTACGCCATAAATGTGGTATAACTTTTAAGCTTTAAATGTTTATGGTAAAAATTCCTGTAATTTTGTATAAGTTCCCTAATGCCTTTTCTCGGCCCCGCCCGACCCCACTGAGCATTCCATTCGCTCTCATCAGAGTAACTCTTCATTACATTGGTGTAGTCTCTCCCAAATTTTTGCACCTATTTAAGTAAATATAATACAAATATTAGTAGCGCTTATTGTATTGAATAATTGATATGTATACAATGTTAGATATTTTCAGGGATTATGTTATTTACTTTTCACCACAAAACCTAAAAGACCTATCTATAAAGTACATTTCTACCAATGAAATCATTGGTCCAAACATATGTTAATTCTAAATATGAAAAGATATTTGTAAATTGGCCTCAAATTGTTTTACATACCCATGAACAGTCTGCCAGAGGAGGATCTGTTAACTTCTAATGATCATTCCCACCATCATTAGATATTATCTACTCTCATTTTTTATTAGTATATGTAAAATATATGTATTATTATTTCTTTTTCTTGTTTTATGAGGGAGTTCAGACATCTTTTTATTTTTATTCTCCATTTCTTGGTCCATTGCCTGTTCATATAATTTTCTGTTAAGCAAATTGGGATTGTAACTATTTCGTTGTTGATTTGTAATAACTTTTAGTATGTTTAGCTCTTTGCTTAACTGCTTCAAATATCTTTCCAGCCTATTTTTTCCTTTTGGTAGTAGTTTTTATGTAATATATAAATATTCTAAAAATTTTCATTGTGGCAAAAAACGTTTACCATCTTAAGCAGTTTTAAATGTACAGTTTAGTGTTAAGCATATTCACATTGCAGTGCAACAGATCCTCAGAACCTTTTCGTCTTGCAAAATGGAAACCCTGTACCCATTAAGCAACAACCACCCCCTTTTTCCCCCACCAGCCTGTGGTAACACCGTTCCATTCTCTATTTTTGTAAATATGACTGTGTTAAAGAGTTCATATAAGTGGAGTCATACAGTATTTGTCTTGTGTGTGATTAGTAGTTGATTTATTTTACTTAATAAAATGTCAGTGGTCACTCGTGCTATAACTTATGACAGAATTTATTTCCTTTTAAGAGCTGAATAATAGTTCATTGTGTATGTGTATGTGTATGTGCCACATTTTCTTGGCCCATGCATCCATCAGTGGACATGTGGGTTGCTTCCACCTCTTGACTATTGTGAATAGTGCTGTTATGAATATGGGTGCACAAATGTCTCTTTAAGACCCTGCTTTTAATTCTTCTGGGATATATACCTAAGTGCATGTTAAGATAGTTCTATTTTTAATATTTTAAGGGAATTTCATACTGTTTTCCATAGTGGTTTCCATAGTAGTTGTTTTCCATTTTACAATCCTGTCAACAGTACACAAGGGTTCCACTTTCTCCATATTCTTGTCAGTGCCTGCGTGTGTGTGTGTGTGTGTGTGTGTGTGTGTGTGTGTGTGTGTGTTTTACAGTAGCTATCCTAATGGGTATGAAATGATATCTCTTTGAGGTTTTGATTTGTATTTCTCTGATGATTAGTAATGTTGAGTAGCTTTTCATATTATTTTTGGCCATCTGCATATCATCTTTTGAGAAATATCTATTTGTTATTTACCCATTTTTGGTGAGTTATTAATTCTTTTGTTTCTAAAATGTTTTGAATAGATCAAGGTTTAACAGTCATTCTCTCTGTGCTGTTTTTGTATTATGTTTAAAACATGACTCCATTTTAAACTTCTTAAATCTTCTTGTTACTTTACCACCATCCTAGTCCTTTTAAGGGCTCTCTTTTTATATTTAACTTTTGTCTGTCTGTAATCTGTTTTGATTATGGGGAATAAGGAAAAAGGTTTTGAGTTGTTTTAGCTTCCCCAACCCCACTTTGTAGAATAATCACTGATCATGTACTGAATTATAATATTTGGTCATTTTAAGTAGGCTTTGTTATTGAGTTCCACATTTGGCACACTTACTGGTGTAATGATTATTTGAGTATTAGTGCAATAGTATTGTGTAAGATTTTGTTTGCAGTGTCCTAAGTGGTAAACCTCAGCTATGAATATACCTTGACTAAAATATGTTATTGTTCCCTTGATTAAGCCCTATTTCCTTTCAAAATGCATATTAACTATGTTTCCCACTTATTCTTTTTGGGAGGAGGAGTAAATACAAAGAAATGTTTCCAGTAATATGAGAGACCAATGTGAAAAAGTACTTCAGTATTATAGAATGAGTATTTTTGCAAATGCAAGATGATGACAGAAGTCTCAGATAAGGAATACTGATGTCTGTTTCAGGACATTATCTAAGTGTGTTCCTTGGGCTAAGTTTAGAATGCCTGATTACTGCACACCTGATATGAAAATATAAAACCCTTGTGCCTACATGAAATAATGCTTACCATATTGAGGTACAGATAAAAGAAGTTACAGAATTAGGGTTGTTCAAAGCCTGGTTTACTATATATTTATTGGCTATAAAATGGAATAAATCTCATAATCCTTCTGAGCATTGTTTTTCTCATTTGTGAAATGGGAATAAATAACATGCATGAATAGTTTAGAATGGTTGTCTATGTGTCTAAACGTGATAATTAGTGGGGTATGTACTTTATAAAACATTACATGCAAAAAACATGACTAGGCACTCCCAGCACTTTGGGAGGCCAACACGGGTGGATCACCTGAGGTCAGGAGTTCAAGACCAGGCTGACTAACATGTTGAAATATCATCTCTACTAAAAATACAAAAATTAGCCGAGCATGGTAGTGCATGCCTGTAATCCCAGCTACTCAGGGGGCCGAGGCAGGAGAATCGCTTGAACCTGGGAGGCGGAGGTTGCAGTGAGCCAAGCATGCACCATTGCACTCCAGGCTGGGAAACAAGAGCAAAACTCCATCTCAAAAAAAGAAAACAAAAAAAGATGATGATCATGATGATGATAATTGTTACCAGTAACAACAGTAATAAGGATGAGAGAAGATCCTTCTAGTACAAACCATTCTCAACAATAGTTTGCTCCAGTAAGGCCAGACAGTAGGGCCAGACTCCTGATCCCTATGTTGTATAGAAGCCCATTCAGATTATGAATTCATTTGAAGCATTTTAAAACCCAAGAGGCTACTAGAAGTTTACAATTAAACTTAGATGACATAGAGTTAGAAAAAATTTCCCTAGCCAGGTTTTTCGTCTCCTACTTTCTTCTGTATTTTACTAACAGAAGGTTTAGTTATAACTACTTGAACAGTGTAATTTCAGGTTGATTGAAAGAGAAGAACCTGGATATGTAAAAATGAATATTTGGGACATGTAGTCAGCAGCTTTTGTGTTACTAATGAAAAGTTTTTCATCTCCTGTGATTTGAAAGAGGAAAATCAAGATTTTTGGAAGAAAATATGTGAAATTTTAAACAAATGTATGGCAACTTTATATAGCCAGAGTTAATTCTTCTTTTTCAGTAAATTGTATTACTCCGAAACACCAAAATGTAGAGCACTTATTATTAGACACACTCATTAGATTTTTTTTCTTTTGAATAGAAACTGCAAGAATTTTTTAAAAAGTAAGCTTATTGACTGGACAAAGAATTTTAAAGAGTGAAAAGACAAGGCAAGGCAAGTCCTGGTGTATTTCAGCTGTGTAGTGACATAGAGGAAGAAATGACCTTTCAGAGATCATCTTAAGTTTTGACTAGGTGATAAAACTGAGGTTCAGAGTAGCACAGAGAAGTGCCCAAGGCCACATATTCAGGAAATTGTGGGACATAGACACAAATTGTTTGATGTAGTTCAGTGGTCAATTTAGTCTGACCCAGAGACTTTGGGGATAGGGATGGAAGGAGATGGAGAAGAACTTGTCATTCAGTATCTCTGCTCAGTGGCCTCTTGAGGTTTTGTTTGTTTGTTTTTGTCTCTCTTGTATTTTTCTGTTGTTTTGATCCTGGATTTGGAGTACAAAGAGACCATACCATTTTCCATAATGCCTACCTGCCTTTGACTTACACTGGGTGCACTGAATACAAGAAGTAGTTATGTAGAGATGAGTTAACAGAGAAATTTACTGTAAATCTAGACCCTAATTGTTGTTCCTCCTCTGCTACTAGCTAGCTGAGTGATCACAGGCAACTTACTTAAATCCTGATAGATTCAGTTTCCTCTCATTTAAAAGGATAGTGTTGGGTAATTGATTTGTAAAGTCCTCTTGAGTGCAAAGTGCTGTGCTCGCCCCTCTTTACCTGAATAATTCCTAAGGTTGCTGAAGCATCAATATCTCTTGGTTCTTAGCTACTGATTGTATATTTCCCCCAAACATGAAACAAAAGGAAATCCCAAATTTAATCCCACTACTGGGATTATTTCTATTTTCATTCGTGCATCTTTGTATCATTAATTCTGTAGTCTTATATAAAATCTTTAATTAAAAAAATTGAGTAATGGTACAAGAAAAGCAAACTGCCTATAAATTCCATGTAATTGTGCCCCTATTGACAAGGTGTAAATGTGTTAATAATTTACAAGTTTATGAGTATAGATTATTGCTCAAAGTAGTGAAAATAATTCTTGTAATCCATTATCCTTTTCCACACTTTTTTTCCCTTTTAGAACAAAAATAACAGCAAGAAAAAAAATGGATGACTGTTCTAGTACATCAGGGAAGTAGACTATTTGGTCATTATCAAAAATATTTTGAATATGTGAGCACTTTATAAAACAAAGAATAAACAATAGAAAATGATTAGAAAGTCCAGACTGTTAATAATTTTTTGCACTTAACACAGTAAGTGGGCCCACAGACATGAAGGTACTAAATGAATTTATTATTCAGTTTCAGGACACCAGCAGTAATAAAGTATTTTCTACTTTTATAAATAACTCATATAGAACGTTTGTCGAGTGATACTCTCTTATGTTAGAATGTGTAAAGAAAATATTTTACAATGCAATTAGATAGAGCGATTAGGATTCAAACTTTCAACTTCCAATGAGACTTTTAATGCTTAATCTTTAAAAATAATAAAATGAGATTTGTATTTCCATTATTACATATCATCCTATATTATTCTATAAACTTCTATAACATGATTTTATATTCCTACTCTTTATTCAGCCATTCTCTTCATATTGGATATTTGGCTGTTCTAATTATTTTAAGATAGACATCCTTGAAGATCAGTCCTGGATTGGTGTGTTAAGATGCATATCAGAAATATGATATATAAAGAAGATTTTAAAGGCAACATTGTGTTCCGCTTTTCAGAAACTGTTAGCAGTGTGCTTGTAGTGTATTACACTGCTGTGTCACTGCATCATCTCAAATATTGAGTTTTACAGTTAAGTATTTGCAAAATTGTTAAAGTCTAATCTATTTCAATTGATTAACATTGAGGCTACAAATTTTTTTGTATGTGTTTAGGAATCTTCTATTGTGAATTGTACATTAGCGTCTTATTGGCACATTAATCTTTCCTTTTTTTTTTTTTTTTTNTTTTTTGAGACGGAGCCTCATTCTGTTGCCCAGGCTGAAGTACAGTGGTGCAATCTTGGCTTACTGCAACCTCTGCCTTTTGGGTTCAAGTGATCCTCCCATCTCAGCCTCCTGAGTATCTGAGACTACAGGTGTGCACCACCACGCCCGGCTAATTTTTGTATTTTTAGTATAAACGGGGTTTCCCATGTTGCCTAGGCTAATCTCGAATTCCTGACCTCAGGTGATCTATCTGCCGTGGCCTCCCAAAGTGCTTGGATTACAGTTGTGAGCCGCTGTGTGCAGCCCTTTCTCCATCATACTTTTTGCAAAAATATTTTTCTCAGTTTGTTACTTGCCATCTAATTTATTACATTGCTTTTTGATACCGGACTATAAGCAAAATAATCACTTTTCTTTTGGAAAATTTAATCTGTGACTTTCATACATATAACAGCTTTCCTCACCTTCAGATTAACATTCACCTTTTTTTTT
The DNA here is from genome assembly GCF_001604975.1 of Cebus imitator. Lineage (NCBI taxonomy): Eukaryota > Metazoa > Chordata > Mammalia > Primates > Cebidae > Cebus > Cebus imitator. Next base: position 945,749 of record NW_016107570.1, on the reverse strand, counting down.
TCTCATTTTTTAAAAAACTTTGTTTTTAATCACTGTGAAAATAGTTGAAAGATGATACTAAGATAAATATTTGTGTAAAGCTCTACCATTTCGATACAGATAGAAAAGTATAAAAAACAAATCATTAAGAAGCATGCATAGAATTTAGAATGAACATGAATAATATGTATTATTTTATAAATTATAGAATATAATAATAAATTTTAAATATAGCCTCAAGTCTAGAAACATATTTTATACTATTATGTTAAAATATTAAATATTTTAGTGATATAAAAATAGATGATAGTGTAGCCAATTATATACATCAAAGCATTCAAGCCATATAACATTAAAGATAAAACTAGAGCCCCTAGTGTACCCTTCCCCAGTTTGTCACCTTCCCTTCCTACCCAGAGGTAACTACTATTACGTGTGTGAGCCACCGCGCCCGGCTTGAGCATGTTCTTACATAGGTGTGTATTCAAAACTGACAGTTCCTTTTTCCACTTTGGAAAACAAATAATTATACCTTTCACCCCCATTATTGCATTTTATATGTTTTACTAATACATTTTTTACAGTGAACAAATATTACACCACTTTTCTCTCTGCTGTTCATGGAGATTGGAACTTTTTTTCTTCAAAATTTGTCATTCTTATATTGTATTGCCCCACACTCTGCAAATCTAACAACAGAATACATTGTGTAACAAATGCGATGTTTTGCACAAATATGTCTGCTTATGTATGCTGTTGCATGTATCACTCAGCGTTGCGTGTATTGCTGATCATTGCATGTATCACTCAGCCTGTCTGTAAAAAATTGAGACATTTATTTAAATAATCATTATCCTGCAGTCTATGCATGTTTATGTATATGGATATTTGAGGCAAAATATGCCATAGAATCAGTATCTCTTGCTGACTGAATTTTAAAGCATTCTAGCATCAGTAGCAAGTAACATAATAAATCTTTGACATGTAATATGAACTGGTAGCAAAATAAGGCTCTGCGTATTTTCTGTTGAAAAGCAAATGTGTTTTGAGAAATATAGCTCTAATGCTGCCTTTGTAAAACTAGGGAGTCAAAGGACAAGTAATATTTTGGTTCTATATGTTATGTTGATTATATATAGTATGTATGTGAATGTGCATAACTAGCTATCTATATGGATTCATGTATGTACATATATCCATTATGAAAATGGCAAAAATCCAGCTAATGATTTAAACATTGGGCCAATAGTAATATATAAAAATAAATTTTAAAGATTCAGATATTTGAAAATATATAAATGGACTCATTTTTAATTTTCATCTGGACACTTGAAATTTTGTAGATAAGACTAATAATATGCTTTATTATGAGAATTTGTTAAGTTTAATGAAATATTATTTCTTACATCTGTGAAGTTGTTTTTCACAATGCTGTGGCCTATTAGGGTGCTAAGAAATTATGTATGTCAACCCTTTCATTATACAAATATTGAAAATGATCGATTAAGGAACTTGCCCAGGTCAAAATATATCTTTTTCAAATATCATGGCTGATTCTAGGTGAAAATTTCAGGAGTCTGTTCAATATGCATTTATTACCCTACTATAAACAAAGCAAGAGACTTAAATACATACCTAAAGGCATTTTGCAATATACCAGAAACTATACTAAACCAAGAAGAGTCATAAAATAACATTTTAACGTTTTTAAACACAGATTCTTCCAAATGCCCTCACTTCCAAGAATGCGACTTTACAAGCCTAGGTTTTATGTTATGTCATCAAAGTCATTGTGCTGAATTAAACAATAGTGCTATAATTGTTATTGTATAAATGCAGAATTACTAAAGAGAATTTCAAAGAGTATAACAATATTAAATCATTTCCTTAGTAATTTCTCATTGCTATGAAAAAAATCTGTAACTTAATACATTTATATTCATTTTTCATATTATGCATGTATTATATTTTAAAATGTTTATTAACAGGTAATTTTCTGATTACCAAAGTAACACTTTGTATTAAATGTTTGAAGGCTGCCTCCAGGAAAGCACAAAGAAGAAAATTTTAAAACAATTATAATCCTATCTTTGAAATAATTACTCTCCAAATGTTAGATATTTGAAATGTTTCCAGGTGTTTGCTGATATACTTAATGCTGCTGTGAACATCTTTGTGCACGTACCATTTAACTTCTGTGGAACTGATTGCTTCTTTCATGATTTCTGCTATATTTTGTCAATTATATTCAAAGGAATTTACAGAGTCCCAGAATATTATGTCATTTTAGCTATATTGAATATAGCAGTTTTCTCAAAATATTTTCTCTTTATATATTGTGAAATACTATCTCAATATTGTTTTCCATTTATATGTTTACCCTTTATATTTCCATTTGCCTGAGTTCTCTGCTGGACTCTTTCAACGTCTACCTGATGAATCAATGTTTATCTGTTGGTTTGTTTTCTTATACATGAATTTTATTTCTTTTTGTCACATAAATTTGACTTTTTATTTTAAGCAACTATTTCCAGGTCTTTTGCTTTTTGTTTTTTAAATTTTTATTGTAAAGAAATTTTGTTTTGGCCAGGCATGGTGTGGCTCACACCTGTAATCCCAGAACTTTGGGAGGCCAAGGAGAGCGGATCTTTTGAGGTCAGGAGTTGAAGACCAGCCTGACCAACATGGTGAAACACCATCTCTACTAAAAATATTTTAAAAATCAGCTGCGCGTGGTGGTACACGCCTGTAAGCTCAGCTACTGGGGAGGCTGAGGCAGGAGAGTCATTTGAACTGGGGAGTTGGAGCTTTCAGTGAGCGAAGATTGTGTCACTGCACTCCAGCCTGGGCCACAAAGTGAGATTCCGTCTCAAAACAAAGTAGTTTTGTTTTCTATGATAGATATTTTGCTTATTATGCTTGCTTTTCATATTTGTAAAAACTAAATCTATTCCATTTGAAATATATTTTGGTGAATAATACAAGATATGTAATCTCAATGTTATTTATAAAATGCACCATTCTCACTTTCTTATTCTGTAAAGCTTCTTTAACTTCTGAGTTTGATATATTGAAGAGTCCTATTCCAATGACTTAAAAAATTGAGGCAAAATGATCCCCCTCAAGTGTACATCTAATAACTTGTTTGATGGTACTTCAAGGCAGTTGATGAATAATTTAGAACTCAAACTTTGGGCTGCAGATTCCCTGAACATAGTTAATAAAAAAAACAAAATATTTCCTTCAATTACATTCTCTGACATTAGTAATAATTCCTTTACATTCATGTCAAGTCTAAACTCCCAATCTGCTTATGTGCAAAGATTCACAGCTTTAAGATTTATGTTTCGTAACTGCAACATCACTCTATGATAAATTAATAGGATTCTGTACTCAATTATTCCATTGGCATTCAAGTGAATAATTTTGTGCAAAACTCCTTCAGAAGACACGGCCTACTGGAGGGTCCTGTCCTTAAAACAAATATACTATGTTTTCACGTTCACATTTCACTATTCACTTTAAAACAAATATACTATGAGCAATGGATAAATGTAATATTTTTCTGAGTAGAAGAAACATAAAACCTCAATATAGGAATAAAGGAGTCTAGAAGCACAGTGCTTATGAAAGTACGTAATTCCTAGTAAGGCTTGCATTCATGAGCACATCATGAGGTATGCTCTCTCTGGGAATATGCAGAGCTAGTTTGAAACTCAGGGACATTACAGCCTAGACCTCCACAAGCCTTTGCACGTGATTGGACTCACTCAGGTTAATCTCTGAACAAGCTGTAGAAAGCTTTTTTCATCTTTTCCTCGCATATTTCCAAACTCTTCTTTTTACTGTGTTTTGTTATCTGTGACCTTTCTTTACAAAAGGAAAAGAGAGAGAATTTTTTTTTAAGTCCAAGACATATCCTATGAAATTGAAATGATTTAATATGTGGAGTTATCTTGATATCTTTTACTTCTCAATGGTTCTCTCTTATCTATCTAGAAAATATCTGAACAAAAAACCCCCACTTTGTTTATAAGATATTAGATTATTTGTACATTTTCACATTCCAGGGCCACAAGGAGACCACAGAGACAAAAATCAAAACATCTTTTTTTCTTTATAGGCATGTCTCAGCAATGCAGCACTGTAATGTCTCTTACATGAAGGAATTTAATTCTAGTGTAAATTCTTTGGATAAATAGAATAAGGAGATAGAAGAGTTGTATGAGTTATAACTTATATATAATTTCCTGTATATATTTGAAAAATTCAACATGAGATATTGAATCTATTTCAGTCTGTTGCTGTGAATAGAACATACTGTGTTTCATTCTATTGATTCTTTTCTTAAACTGTCAGCCATGGTTTGAGCATAGTTTAAGAAAAAAAAAAAAAAGAATGCTTTAAATAAAACCAGTACCTGCATTGGAGGGCGCAAATATATACATGCGAGTGTATGTGTGATTGGGTGTGCATGTAATCTGAGGATTATAGCCCTGTATCTGTTTCTGGGAGAATTTTTTTCCATCAGACCATGAAATTGAAAGGTGATTCTGATAACCTATTTCACTAGGCTTAAACTCAAGTTTACTCTTGAGTTACCATTAGCTCAAACTCAAGTTTACTCTTTCAGTAATAATCAAGAAGTAGTTGTCAATAATGCTCTCATTAAAAATAATTATTTCAGCATTTAAAAAATAATAAAATTGGTAGTTTCTAACTTATATGCTTAATATTTATGCATAAAAGTTAAATAATTAAGAAATTAAAGACTGTGAAGAAGAAGAAAAGAAAGAGGAAGGAAAAGATGGTGATATGGATGCTATTTCCATTCACAAAAAACAAAATTAATGATTAGGAGTACGTTGACAATTCAATTTTTTTAATCTTGGTAAAATAGTTATTTTAATTACATACTTACCAGATTACTTAAAGTGACATTTTAACTCTGTTTCCCACAGCAGATAACATCCTAATCCATGTAATGAGAAGTAGAAAAAGCAGAAGAAATCAAATCCTAACACTTTCCAAGCTTCCTTCTCTTTTCTTAGATTATAATTAATATACATCCTTATTGGGGTGTGGGAGACCTTGGAACTTATTTGTTTTCTCTCCATGACTGACTTCTTAAAAGAACCTAAACTCTTCACTGAGCCCTTTAAAATTCTGGTTTTATCCTGTCTGTCCAGGATTTTATCTTACCTTTTGCATGTATCCCAACTCAAAAGGAGTTACTTTTCGAAACTTCCATTGCCCTTGGATTTTGACCTTCTATATGATTGAAATTCTCTCTTTTTAATATCACCACCAATCAAAATTCATCCCTCAAGGCCTCACCCAATTATTTCAAACTCTAAATACTGATCAACTATGTGGCGCTGACCTTTTCATCCTGTAAAGAACTGTTATTTTCCCCTTAAGGGATTTGCCACATGAAAACTTTGCAAACAAAGACAGTGTCTTATTCATTTTGAATTCTCCATTGTGCAATTTGTAGCTTACTGTCATACAGAACATTATTTATCATATTTAAAGGCTGAATAAATCATTAAATGGATACCATCACTGGGCTCACGGAATTGATTTGCTTAACTCAAATCCATATAGAAGTCACTTAATAAATATTAAATGCAGTCAATTCTCAATTATTCATGGGGATATTATTTACAATTTAGTTATGATGTGTCCCTAAAGGTCATATTTACATAATGAATGATTCTGCCTATTTCATTGACATGAATAGGTTCATGGTATGTGTCCATCCCACGGGGATTAGAAGTGAAGCCTTTTTAAACAGATTTCATTATTTAATTACCTCCAGTTTTTCGTTTACCATGTTTTTCAGAAGGCAAGGTTTTGCTTTTAGCTATCTTGTCTAAATCTGAAAGCTGATACTGATCATTTACATTTAACAAGGAAAGATAGAAAGGGCTGGTCAGGGGACTGGGATGCAAAAGGTCAAGAGTTTTCCATTCCTCCTTCCATCAGATCTTCATAGTGGAGTTTTGTTAATTTACGCATTTAGTTGTTCAGTGGGCCAAAAAAAACTTGCTGATGAAAACAAACTCCCTTTGGTAGGGAGTAAATTCTGTCTCTTTGTTTTCTCTCTCTTGCTGTCTCTCTTTGTGTGAGTGTACGTGTGTGAGTGCATGTTTATATGTGTATATATATCCTGACATTTGAAATACACTGTGCAACTTAACAATAGTGTAATAAAATATAGCTTTTTATAAAAGATGGAAGCATAGATTAATGTGCAGGTTTTCAGAGGACAGGTTAGTTTGCTTTATCTTTAATCCTTAGGTAGAGGAAGAAGAAAGTGAATTTTATTGAAATTCACACTGTACAGTGAATTATAAGTGAATTATAGGGAATGCATAGATATAATTAAATCATCATTATTATTTTGAAATTAACAAGACAAATGCCAAATAGGAATTATTTGCTTTTTCATTAGGAGCTGCAATGATGTTTGCATAGCAGTGATCTTGCTAGACAGATTTTGGAAATTGTCAGCAATTTTGTTTAGTCTGTCAGCATTTGCAGTGGCAATGATTGAGATTTACTTGACACATTCACACTGGATAAAACCTTTTGTGTACATTAGCGTGCCAACTGGTGTCCATGAAATACAAGAAAAACTTTCAATTATAATGCATTTTACACCAAATTAATGAATAGTTTAGGAAGGGAAGCAAGAACTGACTTGGATGACTTACAAATATCTGCTTTTTTGCAGTTTCTAGGGTAGGTAATTTATGCATATTTACTTTAAAAAGTACTTTGTAAGCAAAGACATGACTGAAGGAAACATTAACTCCAACAAAAGCTAAATTAACGTGCCTCAATGTAATAAACTTAGGAAGAAGGCAGTTGCTTAAAATATTGTAGTCTGGCACCAACTCCTTCAAAATGGCCATGTTTTGAAAGTATTGCAAGTGTGCTAAAAAGTCTTTCTTGCAAAATCATTAGAAGGTCTTTTTTTTTTTTTTTAAATCAGTTAGGAATGCATCCAGCTGTAAGCAATAGAAAACTAACAATGGTTTAATCATCTAAGGGTTTGTTTGTCTTGGGGAAAAGGATATCAGGAGGTAGCAAACCAGGGATAGTAAAGCGATTCTGTGATATCCTCAAATACATGGTTTCCTTTTATTCTTTTTTCTGTGCCTGCCATCCTCAGCATATGGGCCTGTCTTGTGCTTGTCACCTCATGATCATTGGTGATAGATACTGCTCCTACAGCACTGTCTCCTCATTCCAAGCAGGGTAAAGAAGAGAAATGGAAAGGAGGCAGGAAGGGATGTTGTCTGTATCAGGGAAACAGGGATTTCCTAGGAGTCCTCAGTTTATTGTAAACCCAGCTACCTTGCCCCTCTCTGACAACCTGTTCTTTGACAAGAACAACATTATATACTTGTCCCTACCTTCAAGGGAGGCTGGGGAGCCTGTGTTTTTTAACTAGGCATATTATTGGGTGATTAACATTAGGATTATATAAATAAGAATGAAAGAGAGAATGAATACTGTATATACAGTCAGCAGTATCAACCACAGTCTTATAGTTCAGTGAACACAACTAAATTTGGTGGATTAGAAAAGCAATTAGTTGGTGAGATATAAAAAGCAATATAACATAAGGCTTTTCAAATAAAAAAATCAGATTATACTATGTGTATACAATTAGGTTAGCAGTATAATACCATAAATACACTAAATTCGGATTAATGAAAAGTTTTGCATTTTCTGCACTATCATGACCTCCTCTTACTAAAATAGACAAATGGTCTGGTGTAAGTCACACAAAGTCTATGGGGCACATGACTACAATAATTGACCTGCAACCTCTGATCTTTAACGTGTTGCTGTGTTATCAAGCAATGTGGAGATTAAACTCTGGAAGCCACAGAAAATGCCAAATGGACACATGTTGTCATTATTTATAGCTGATCCAAAAATGAAAGGGGAGAATGAGGAAACTGATTAATGATAGTTCCCAATCCTGTTTTGATCTGAAATCGCTTGTTAAATGAATCTCGTTGTCAGAGCAAGTTTTAAATAATAAATGTCTCTACTATTCCATGCATATGTGAGTCTGAGAATAAAAGGTTATAATTAAACTGACTACATTTTAAAGCTTAAAAATCAATGTGTCAATCTCAATAGCTAATACTAATAAAAGAAATAAGTGCATTCTAGTTTTTTTTAATTACCCTGGCTTGGAAGCTGAAACATGTTTTGTACACAGCTGTAATGTTATTTCAATTTAACCTGGTTTTCCTCAGGTTAGTATCTACGAAGCTTTGCACATATTAGAACATACCTGCTTCTCCCTTGGTTTCTCTTCTCGGTGATAGAGGATTTGACTTCTTCTTCCCTACTCCAGCTCACACATTCCTGCAGTTTTCTGGCTCGGAACAAATTATATTACTAGGCCTGCAGTATCATTTAGATTGAGAAGTATTGTGATCTGCTCATTCCAGAGTCTATGGAGTGCCTGTACCTGTCACTGTTGTGCTAAATGCCAGGAGTATCACTGTTGTCCGAAGCTCCAGGTGTGTAATGATGATGGATTTCTGGTCCTAATCATCTGAGGACTTGCAATTTGGCTTCTTTTATGTGGCTTTTTTGGGTACAGTTGTGTACAAAAGACTGCATTTTCAAGGTGTCTAAACTTTGACTTGGTTTCAGAAGGCGTAATACGTTGGTTTCATGATTACAACCCATGCCCGAAAAGTTAAGAGTGGTAATTTTAATTAATTTGTACACGGCATAAAATCTAATGTTTTATATCTCTTATCTAAAGGAGTAAAATTTCTTGTCATTAAGTTTACTTCTGTTTATGCTTGCAAGGTAACTGTTTTTCCTCCATTGAGAACCTGATCATTTTACCCCATCATATATAAATGGGTACATGGTTTCTATGCATTATCAAATATTATTCAGTTTTACCCGTGGCAGGCCATGAATAGTCTGGGAATCTTGCAAAGCATCTTTTGGTTATTCCATAGGGTGGCTTTTCATTTTATACAGCAACCCTTTTATTTTCTACCCCTAGTCTACCTGCCAACCGTCCCTTCTCACAAAGGAAAGAAATTTAAGGCACAGTCTCTTTGCTAAACCTGATAGTTTATATGTTGAAACATTCATGCATTGTTTTGCTAAGATATCTCTCCACCTCTCCATCAGGGATAAGGATGTGGATGTATGCAGGGTGAAGAGGACAAAGAACCCTACTCTACCACACATAATCATAATCATTTACAAATTTTACTTTGGAGCCCCAAAATATAATACCAGTGTATATAATTTAGGGTAAGCAAATGCTTCCAACAAAAATATTTAATGGCTCAAACACAAGAGAAGATCATTCTTGTCCTCCTCTGTTTAATTATTCAGGGACTCAGGATAGTGGAAGCTTTGCCATCTTTCATACATGGCTTCCAGAGTTGACTTTAGAGACATCTCTAGTCAGATAGCTAAAAGGGAAAAGGAGCACAGAGGAATCTGGACAGAATTCCATCCTATAGTGCAAGAGGGGCTGGGAAGTGAAATCTAGCCAGGTGTCCAAACAGAAAAAGCTTTTGATGAGCAATTATCACTGCCATTTATTTTAGGGTGGCAAAGGAACTAAAAATCTTATTGGAAGTGTTAGAAATGGAGCCAGATCTTTTGACAAGTCCATGTTTTCATCAAACATACAGATTGTTTTAAGAAGTGTATCAATTTTCAGAATTTCGAGTACTTACAAAGTAGACATAGCATTAGAAAACTAACCTAAATTAAAGTTGTACTCTAAAACTAGATCACAATAAAATGAGATAGATTATGTATATATATATATATATATATATATATATATATATATATATATATATATCTCATATGTATTTGAGAGGGAATCTCACTCTCTGTCACCCGGGCTGGAGTATAGTGGGATGATCTTGGCTCACTGCAACCTCCACCTCCAGGGTTCAAGTGATTCTCCTGCCTCAGCCCCATGAGTAGCTGGGATTACAGGTGCCTGCCACCATGTCCACCTAATTTTTGTATTTTTAGTAGATACGGGAGTCTCATCATGTTGGCTAGGCTGGTCTTGAACTCCTGACCTCAGATGATCCACCTGCCTCTGCCTCCGAAAGATGTAGATTATTCTAACGTAACTTTTAAGTGATTCTTACAAGTATTTTTCCAAGATTAGTGTTGGTATATTTTTTTCTAAAAAAAACAAATTTCCTTTTCTAAAGGAAGCAATGCCTTCAATGGGACATGCCGTAGATCTGAAAAGTGCCTTGTGCTTTTAAGTACAGTACTTATTCAATATCAGATCTGTTCTAAATCTCATTCTAATCTCATTTTCTTTCCCAAACTTCTTAGCTGCTTTCTAGATGTAGAAGAAACATCAAGTTGTTATCATATTGGAAACTGCTAGGTACTTATCCTGGCAACTGATTTATTTATTTTAGGTATTAATTTTTCTATGTAACTTTGTGTTGTAGCATACTGCCTGTGCAGAAAATTATACCAATCATAAATATAGTTTAGGAAATTTCATGCTCATGTAGCCAGATCTCCAATCAAAAGACAGAACATGATAAGTCCCCGTACCCCAAATGCAGCTCCCATCCTCTTCTCTCCCAGTTACTTCTCCTTCCTTCAAGGGTCATCATTATCCTTCCTTCTAACAGCACACAGGAGCGGGACCTCTTTTTGTTCTTCATATAAATGGAGTCATGCAATTTGTACTTTTAAAAAACAACTTCTTTCTTTTGTTCAACATTAATTTGTGCAGTCATCATATTCCATTGTGGGAATAAATTACAATTTACTTATTCATTCTAATGTTGTTGAACATTTGGACAGTTGACAGCATTGGGACTATTACAGATACTTCTGCCATAAATATTCTATCATGTTTTTGGTTAAAACATGTACATATTTCTGTTAAGTATGGATCTAGGAGTAGAATTCCTGGTTTATAAGGTATGGATAAATTCAGCTTTAATAGACTCTGCCAGTTTTCCATAAAGGTGGTATCAATACCCTTAAAGATTCATTTTTAACTTAAAAAATAGAGGTAAAATTTTGCATAAAGTGGAAGTTAACTCTTATTTTTCCTTTTCAGACTTGTAACTTCTTTTCTCAATGGTAATTTTCCTGCAAGGACATTACAGACTTTCTCCAAACAAAATGTGATGAGAACAACTAATTAATGATCCTTACACACTTTCTGTTTTCTAAGTATTATAGATGTTGGTTTAAAAAAATAGTAATTTTGTATCAGTGATTTTCCTGTATTCATTTTGAACTATACTACAATAACCTCCCAAATGATCTGGCTTGTGATATTCTTTTCTTCTTCAATTCCGTCTGCATTATAATAATGATCTGGAAATGCATTAATTACCATTCGATGCCATTTCTTCTTCCTAGATATTTGATTATGCTTTTTTCTGTTTTCTCCAGATTTATCATTTTTCCTGTGTCTTCTGTAAAATGTTGTAATTGAAGTTATTCCATTATTAATTGAATTGTGACTCATTTACCTGAAGAATTGCTTCTTTTGTGCTTTTCTTGTTAAAATTGTAACTGCGTAGTGTATCTACTACAAATTTTTTAATGTCCAAATACTCCTCATTTCACTTTTATTATATAACTAGAATTAAATATAGCTAGAATTATATAGGAAAACAACAAAAAATGCAGATGTATATATATCTCTCTGAATAATATAAATATTGGCAGGCCAATATTGGGTTTTCTAGACCTACTTTCATAGGCATTTTCTTAGTATGAAGATAATTAAAATATACTAAGTGAAAATAAGTATTCAAGTCACTATATTAGTAGTTCCACTAATGAAACTGTAGACCTGATCTGTTTCTGGACTTTGCAATTTTAAATACTGATTTTTGGAATGTGGTGACTTAGGCTGCCTACTTTTCGTTTGCCAAGTGAACTAATTTTTGAAAAGATCCTATACTACACATTTATCCTTTGATGAATTCATGGATATTATAAATTTTTAAAATGGCAAAGATCATGTCAGAATAATGAATAGTGCTTCAAATTTGATAAACGTAGCTTAATCACAAATATCTGAAACTGTTTCTGCTGGACTCGGACAGACTTTCTCAAGGAGAAACTTTAGTGTTTCAGAACCACTGGAGTAGATGCTGTATTAAACATTCAGATTCTTTCACCTTTAACTTTATAAAGCTAAATGTAGTCAACAAATGAATTGGAAAGGCATATTAGTAAAATCTATCCAGTCTAGGCAGGCCTATGTGTCAGGCCAAGATGCTTCCTAGAATTAATCTACTCAGAAGAACCCCTCTTTCTTTCTTATTCTCTAAAGATAGGGTGTCACAAGTTTTTCATAAATGTAAGGTTAATAAACCATGGCATTTGTGAAACTATTGCAATCGTCTTGGGTTGTGTAGAGATAGGATGACATTTTCCGAGGAAATTCTCTAAACACTTTCACATTAATAACATCTGGGAACCATGAATATTATAAGCATAGGAAGTGGCTCTCATATAAAAATAAAGTATTTTTTATTTTCACATTTTATATGAAATAACATACATACTTGTAACAACTGAGAGTCCCTGATCAAATTAGGAAATCTGCAGCCATTTATTTTAAATCCTGCTCTACCAAAATTGGATTGGGAGACAAATTACACACAAATCATTAGTTACATTTCATAACTGTAGAGGATGTGCAGATGACAAATATTCAAACCCAATTTTTTGTACTATATTGTGCTGCATTAGTCACAGGAAACCTGTTTTCCTTTTAAATTATTAATATTTAAAAATCATGACTAATTATTTAGGTAGGACAGCAGGCAAGCCATTAAGGGAATACAGCTGCATAGTAACACCAAGAGTGAGGTATCCATCTGAGCTGCCACATGGAGAAAGAGCAGCTGGTGTTGCCCCACCAAATTCACTTGAAAGCTTCTTATGACTAAACGTTTGAATAACTTGAGAGAGAAGGAAAGAACAACGTCAGGGTAGAATGGTTTTTTTTTTGTTTGTTTGAGCCTCCCAGGAGAAACTCCCTGCAGAGATCTGATTAATTTTTAAATCAAACCAAAGACCTTTCAGATTATATTGGAGGGCTGAATTGGAAGTTAAGATTGTATAAGTTGTATATGTTTATGTTCTTTTGTATTATATTATGTTCTCTTTTTTATTCATATTAGCATGAACTTTAGAGTTGGGATAAATCAGAGCTCAAGTCTTAATGTCATCTCTTCCAAACTGTGTGACCTGGGAAAGACATTTAACGTGCCTATGCCTCAATTTCCTCATCTATCAAATGGAGACAGTATGTTTACTGACTACAAAAGTATAATAAGACCCACAAAATCGATTGCTATTGTGTGATAGTACAACAGGTACTGAACTGTGAAGAGAAAGTAAAAAGAAGACGAGATGCAAAGATCCTATTTCAATGAAGCCAATGGTAGTCTTTCAAATTGCTGTTCTTTCTTATTTCTCTTCTTTCCAATAATAGTAATTATTCCTACTGTCTACCAAGTATTGAGAGCCTGTCATCAGTCAGACACAGGGCATGCATTGAGAAAAAGAACTCAAGTTATCTCTTGAACTTTTCAGCAACTCTATTAATGGGTCGTATTTGGTTCCATGTTACTGCTAAGTAAACTGAGCCTCAGAGAGGGTAAGAAGCCTGCCCACCAGCACCTAACTAGTATACATTAGAGCCAGGACTTCAAATGGGCTTTTGGACTCCAGAAACCATGCTCTGCCTACTCAAATTTAGTGCTGTTCCAAGGATCCCATTCTCACTTCTTTCCCTTTTTTTATTTGTTTGTTTATGTTCTAACCAGTGATTGGAAACAAATTCTCAGACAGAATTCTTTACTCCTGAGGAAAGAGTAATTGAATGTTCTCATTACAATATTTTTTTCTTCATGAGTGTAATCAAACATCAGCTGGAAGCTTCCTTTTAATATAAGTGAATAAACCAGCCCACACATTTTATTTTCCCAGAGGCGTATTGCTGGGAAAACCTATTTCTAATTTTAAGAAATCAACATATGCTGAACCAACTGTCTATTTTCATTTAAATTGACAGGAGCTGAGACTCAAAAATTATGTTGTATTTTTCACTTCTAAGATTGTTGATAGAGAAGTTGAAGTAAGCACTTTATTCTGCCTTAGATGCCTCCTAAATAAGTCTCCCTAAGTAAAACTGTCAGGAGGCAAATTGTTGGGTTAATTTAGGTGGAGTCGATACAAACGATTTTAGGGAAGAACAGTTCTACAGTAGGAGAACAGCTTTTAATATTATGTTAGTTATAGCCAGGCGCGGTGGCTCAAGCCTGTAATTACAGCACTTTGGGAGGCCTAGGCAGGTGGATCATGAGGTCAAGAGATCGAGACCATCCTGGTCAACATGGTGAAACCCCGTCTCTACTAAAAATACAAAACATTAGCTGGGCATGGTGGCGCATGCCTCTAATCCCAGCTATTGAGAAAGTTGAGGCAGGAGAATTGCCTGAACCCAGGAGGTGTAGGTTACGGTGAGCCGAGATCACGCCATTGTACTCCAGACTGGGTAGCAAGAATGAAACTCCGTCTCAAAAAAAAAAAAAAAAATATTATATTAGTTATAATCTTGAGCATTTATCACACCTTATATACCTTATGTTTTGACTTTCTCTTCTGTTGGGCTGTGGGCTCAGTCAAGATAAGAAGGTATCTCCTTCATCTTTGTATATTGGTGCTTAGTACATTGCCTGGCACATAACAGGCACTTGAGTCTCTTGAATTAATTGATCAATGAGTTAAACTATATGGCTATATAGTCGATCTTCTATATTCAAAATATAGTTGACATATATGTATTCAAGTGTGTATGCATGTTTATGAATAAGAAGAACTATATATTCATACTATTGAAAAGTTACATTGTTTCTCATACATATTTTATTCCTTTAGCTAAAGTTGCATCAATATTAAATTTATAACTAAAATGATATTACATTGGCACACGAGTGTTTTAGTCAGCTGCAACTGTGACAACAAAATACTATAATCTGGATAATTTAACAACGAAAATTAATTTTCTCACAGTTTTGGAGTCTGGAAGTTCTGAGATTAGGGCACCAGCATGTTCGAGTTCTGTTGGGGGCCCTCTTCCTGGCTTGCAGACAGTGTCTTCAGAAAGTGTGAGCTCTCTGGTGTCTTTTCTTATAAGAGCACCAATCCCAGCATGCAGGCCGCACCCTCATGATCTCATAGAAACCTAATTACTTCCCAAAAGACCCATCTCCAGATACTATTACATAAGGGGCTAGGACTTTGACAAGCGAATTTTGGAGGAGACATAATTCAGTGCATAGCAATGGGTATCTTGGAGACTTTTGACCATATAATTTGAAGCCATGATTCATATAGAAGTTTGGCAAAAATGTTTCACATAATTAGTATGTTCACATGATCTAATGTTTGAAACTCATTTTTTAAAATGTCTGAAGCTCATTTTTAAAAATCATAGTGTTGGGAAAATATTACTTTCCAAGGAAGCATTTAATATTTGTTAGCATTGAACTTAAAAAAAATTATTTCAAAGACATTGACTTTAGAGAAATGTGTGTGTTGAAGGATAGGTGTGGATGAAATGAAAGAAGAGAGCTAACCCTTCTCAGTGCCAGATGCAGTGCTGTGGGCATTAATAATTCAACCCTCATAGCAGTCCTTAGGGTGGTCTTATCAACCATTTCATGAGGAAATTGAGACTGGAAAGTTTACTAATTTGGCAGGGTCATGTGATTGTTTTGAGGTTGATTCAATTCAATGTCTTCTTTGTTCTAGTCAATCTTTTAGGGACCTTACCTCTTACTGATGTGAAAAAAACAACTAACTTTAATGTTTATGGAGGTTGTTTAATTAAATAAATCCCTTAGGATTTTAAATTGTTTCCTAAGTCCAAGAGATCCCAGTAAAAAGGAACACAAAGTAATTTTTGATGATTTAAAGTAAACGCTTAAGACTTACATGGTAACTTGTTTTTAAATAACATTTCAAGTTAGATGTTAACGTTTACAAAGAACCAGGGTTATAAATCAACTTTACATGCAGTGTGTTCCACTGATCATAAAAGTCATATTTGCAAGCTGAGTAGAAGAGATTTACCCTTCTCTCCCAAGGGATGGATCTCCTTTTTTGGGCAATGAATATACTCCTTCAGCAAGTCTTCTTACTCTTTTACGTACTCTTTTTTATTTGACATTTCAAAGGTTTTTGGCTATACTTTTAAAATATTCACCAAAAAGTCACTGAATATCTACAATGTGTATAATGGGTATAATGCCTAGGTCAATAAGATGCACAGAAATGTGAACCCAGTGCTACAGGTCCAGCAGTGAGCAAAACTCAGGGAAACAAGTGACTCTAAACAAGGTGGAGAATGCAAAGACCAAAGGCTGTACGAGTTCTGGCATGAGCACAGAGGTGTGGGCTGAGCAGCTCTGCCTGAGGAGGTGACATGCAAGTGGGTATTTATCCCCTGAAGGGAAACCAGAAGAAAAGGTAAATCAAGGAACAAAGTAGGCAATGGAGATGGTGGGGAATGGAGGGAGAGCCGGGAAAGAATCTTGGAGAGGTGGTCAGTCTTAAGGTCCAATTAAACTATTTCAGGGAAGCCATTAACATCCTGAATTTTATGGATGTAGAAACGAGGCTCAAAAATATTATATAACTTGCCCTATGTGACAAAACAAAACATCAAGCACACAAAAGTTCCAGTAATAGGGCCATGTTTGTACAGTGCAGTTATTTCCAGCAACCCTTGAAACCTCCAAACTTCTCCCCAGCCTAAACAGCATTATGATATGCCCTGCATGCCACTTCATTATGTCACCACCTGGTGGTGCACTCACATCCACTTTGAGAGAATGGGGGTTAGAGAAGGTAGGACATCTGTGGACAAGCCAATAAATGCATTTACTGGCATCGTGACTTCATTATCTACACTTTTAATTATGCATACGTAAATATAAATAAACAAAACATTTACTTTCTATCTGATACCTTTTCTGTTTCCAGTCTTGCTTGAAAATCATCTTTCTCAGAAAACTACCTATCACATGCTATGCTCATTACCCCGGTGACAAAATGAGTTGTATACCCCAACAAAATGCAACTTAGTCGTATAATAAAGCTGCGCATGTTCCTCCGAACCTAAAATAAAGGTTGGAAAGGAAAAATAAATAAATAAAATTAAATTATATTTCTCTATCAGAATAATTTGACATCTTGAGGAGGTGATCCTGGTACTTTATATTCTTTTGGATTCAGGTTTCTAGATAATCTTAGAAGTAGTTTGCAATTTGGCTCTTCAGGATGTAGAAACCTTCATACCTAGATGATCGTCATACCTCAAGCTACTCCCTCAAGGTTTTCAGTGATTAATTAGCTGGGAACCTTAGCCAACACCTGACTCTGGAATAGTCTTCAAATAGGTCCTGGAAGTCCCAAGTGAAATCACCATCCCTCAATCCCTCAATCTTTCCTTTTTCCAAGTCAATATGAGAAATCAGAAACATAGCCTGGTCAGTTTCTTTTTAAGCTCATGATTTTCTACTACATGAGGGAAAGAGAGACGGGAAGAGAAAAGAAAGAAAAGAAAAGAAAATCTCAGTGAATGTTCCATAAGCTGAATTTCAGTCTCTCTCTCTATTTTGAGGGCTAAAATTATTTAATGTAACTAACTGCAAGAATAAAAGTTAACCAGTGGCTTCTGCTTTTGCTGAAAGCACCTTTTCAAACCCAGCTGTCTTGTCAACGGCATTCAATATTATTTTGAACAGCTCCTTAAAAGGGTCTCAAAATGCATCTCTAAAGAAAGTGTTTAAATCTTTTCCACTGTGAAAATCCATATGGGTATTTTGGTCATAAGATTTCTTCTATGATTCAGGAATAAAATATATTATCCAAATAAGCCATTGCCATTCCTGCCAAGGACTTGGCACCCATAATCTATTTATTTTTCCACATCCTTTTATATGTAAATAAGTCTCACACATCATACCTTCTGTTTTTCTTTTTGTAGCATTGCCATATCTGTATCCATGTTAGTAAAAATTTTCCAAACCCATAAATATAGTAGTCCATATTTCTTGAGCATTTGTCTGTTCAAGGCTCTGTGTTAAATGCTTTGCATGTAATGTCTCATTTGTCTTTACCACATTCTATGAAGTATTTACTCTCCTTTTCTTATGTGGGTAAGAAAACATGTTGAGCTAGTCAGGTAATTTGCCTGCATTCACGTACTGGTCATGAGAAAACCAGAGGACCCAGGAGATTTAAGCCCATATTTCATCATTCGACTATCCTAGGAAATGCCTTGTATGCTTGTTATTTTAAGGTATTCTGTCACCCAAGAACATTGAAGGTATACACAATTTCTCTTTTCCTGTTCTATTCCACTAGACCTATATATGAGGAATGAAAACTGCTTTGGTTTTGAAGTGACCTCAGTACCTTCTGTATTTGACACAGAGCTGAGTTACATCCTGATCAGTGTTGAATGCATTTAGTAAGATTATTAGTTTGTAAAGAAGTCTTAACCATGACAATATAATGTGAAGTAATTGTGAAAAATAAGAAAGCATTCACATTCATTCCTGGACTTTCCAAAAGCATTCAACAACAGGAAAAGGGCAAACACATTTATTCCAGGTGTATATATTGGATTCCTACTATGAACCTTCAACAATAAGGGCTTTAAGTATATAGGAATATACTGAGCCCAGTTAGATTCAAGTCGGATTCCTAGTAATGTCCTGGTAAACAAGGAGCTTAAATATTCAACATATAACATTACTTCTTATGATGGATTTCGCCTATAAGCCCTCTAAACTGTTTGTAACGCCGTAAGAAATAATTAATAAACCCCAATAAAGTATATTTAATGTCTTGAGACAGATTATTCTACTCTTTTTAGAATTCTTATAGATAGTAGCCAGCACCTAAAACATTTCTTAAAGATGTAGGAAATCCAGAATAAATAGAACATCATAGAAACATGGATGGAATTGAAATGGCAGGAGCTGGAAAAAAACTATTGGAGAAAATGGGTGAAAATGTGTGACAGTGAATATTTATAAAGGTTCTAGAATGTTTTAAGTAAAAAGAGAATAAACTTTCAGTTGCACTGTTCTTTGACTTTTTCTCAGGCTAAATTATTATTATTTTTTTTTAATTCAGGTTGTTCATCTCCCAGGATGAATGTAATTTAACTAAATCTTGTATTAGAGACTTGCACATTTCTCACTCATTAATACGATCAAAAGCATCTTATTTATGTCAAAAGATGAGAAATGAAGGCCATTTTCTGGCATTGTCCTAAAGTCATGCTTTCTTGCCTTATTAGCATTTCATTTCAAGCAATAGATTGAACAGAAATGCTTGTGATTGAATGAAGATTAATTATAGGGTATGGGAATATTCGAACCTATTTTATTGTTCTGAATAGTGTCTTCTGCTGTTTCGTTATCCAAAAGGGAGTATTTGGGGAACAAAGATTGTGACACATCTGGTAATATTCAAGATGCACACCCCCTCACTAGACTGTCAAAAGGCTGGGCTTGTCACAGATGTCGAGGCTGTGATGTATTGTTGTCACTTCTGCTGCTGCACCCATGGATGTGCCTCTCCTGATATGCGACTCCCATTGGGAATGTGAAGACACAGAGGAGATATTTAATCAAGAGCGTAGGTAGGAGTCAACGAGGCATAACTGGCAGATGCCAATTTCAGCCTGGGAATATTTAGAATCATTTGGATTGCCTTATAGTTTATAGTAGTATCTTTTATGCAGGACTTGGACATAATTATTTCAAAAATTATTGCTGTTGATTATAATTTCATTGTTGCTTTCTTTCATCTATTCATTGTTTAAACAGCATTTTTAGGCAGCCAGGGTAGGGAGAAGCAGTGTAGCTTGGTAATAAAGGGTATGTGATCTGGAGCCAGCCGACCTTGGAAAATGATTTAGCTCCAATTTTCTCATCTGTAAAATGGAGAAAATACTAGTATCTACCTCATAATATTGTTGATTGAATTAAATGAGATAATATATGTAAATTACTTCCTGTAGTGCCTAGTGCATAAGCACTCATTAAATGTTGGCTTTTAAAATTATGTTCCAGATTAACATGCCTAAAAACCAGGGCTATGTACTGAGAATTCATAGAACCAATTAATCTACAGGTATTTCTTCTGTATCTGTGTTCTTATGCGTACATCAGGCTTTACGAAGAATGCAGAGAGACAAACTGTTTCTACTGTAAGGGTTGACAATAGAAGAGAAGTAAGAATACGAGGGAAATAAGTAAAAGTATAATTTAAACTCTAAGATTAATGATGTATAAAATAAAGAGGTTGGTGTGGGCTGTAACAATCAGGTCAGAGTCACTGAGTGCTAAACTTGATCCGAACTTAGAAAACTAGATAAGACCTATAAATATTAGTTTAAAACATAAATCTGAAGGTGTTACCCCCCCCATGTATTAATAAGACTTCTCTGTGCCCCTTGCTCCTATAACAGTTTCTATTAGTTTAAAACTGCTAGTCTTCTGAGCTCTTCTCCATCCTACTAAATGAGAATCTCTAATACAAGAGGGCAGTGCTTGGAAATCTACATTTGCATAGAAGCCAAGTGATTTTTATCAAGCAAATAATGGAAATCCTATCTTAGAGAAGTCTAAACTTACCAAGGCCCTTGATTAGACTCTATGTAATTTTACTTTCAGCCACTCTGGGCCTTGACCTCTGAGAAATCAGCAAAAGAGAACTTTCTTCAACTCTTGGCTTAGCCCTTCCCTCTTTTGTGAAGGAGTTTCCCTTCACTGGTCAGTGTTCCTTGTTTTTAATGACGGTCTTGAACTTAATTGTTGTTGTACTTAACACACAGAGTTGTAACTGTCTACAGGTTTATATCCATTAAATCACTAGATCTTGTATTTCATATTCTCTAATTCTCATATTAACATTTAGTTACCACTAACTAAATGAGTTGATCTTGAAACTTCAGAAATCTTACTCTTATCTGAGGGATCCTTGTTTACAAAGCAGATTTCTAGATGCTATTGCTCAGGTATTGTTATTCTGTAGTTAAAATGAGCATTTTAGGGTCAGACACAGCTTATGCCTATAATCCCACACTTTGGCAAGCCGAGGCAGGAGAATCACTTGAGCCCAGGAGTTCAAGACAGGCCTGGGCAGCATAGCAAGAACCTATCTCTACATAAAAATTAAAAATTAGCCTGGCATGTTAGCACATATGTGGCTATTCAGGAGACTGAGGTGGGAGGATTGCTTGAACCGAGGATTTTGAGACTGCAGTGGGCCACAATCATGCCACTGCACTCCAGCCTGGGCAACAGAGCAATATCCCATCTCTTTTAAAGTGAGCATTTTGGCCAGGCACAGTGGCTCCCGCCTGTAATCCCAGCACTTTGGGAGGCCAAGGCAGGTGGATCACGAGGTCAGGAGATCAAGACCATCTGAGCCAGCATAGTGAAATCCCATCTCTACCTCTCTACTAAAAATACAAAAAAATTAGCTGGGCATGGCAGCGCATGCCTGTAGTCCCAGCTACTTGGGAGGCTGAGGCAGGAGAATTGCTTGAACCCAGGATGTGGAGATTGCAGTGAGCCGAGATCACACCACTGTGCTGCAGCCTGGGTGACAGTGCAAGACTTCATCTCAAAAGAAAAAAAAAAAAGTGAGCATTTTAACATGTGTAAATAGCCTACCATTCTCTTAAAATACACACACACAGACATATATGCCCTGAAAATGCAAATGATTGAATGTGTGACAGAGTGGAAGAAACAGCTTCAGAAGAGAGAATAAACATGGCATTTACAGTAGATAATAAGAGCACCACTGATTTGGTATGTTGGATGCTGGTTGGAGAATTTTATGGGAAAAATACCAGTAAAGTGAAATTATGGATGTCCTCGAGAAACAGCAGTTTGAATAGAATGTGACTTTTTGCATGAAGTGGTAATTTTGGAATTTTGGAATAGGAGAATGAATAAAGATGGCATCCCCAATAGTCTTCATGGCTAGTCTGAGGAAGGGTTGGATCAGATGATCTCTAAAATATCTTTTAACACTGAAATTTATAGTGTTATCATGCTGTAAAATACGTAGATATTGAATTGTATTAATAAAACCTTAGTTTGCATTTGTGGGATAGACCTACTTAAATAATATTATAATTTCATTCATTAATGCCTGTGTATAAAAGTGGATCAGTATTGTGGAAAGTTTGCTTAAGGTGAGATACATGCACTGGTAGCCTGGAGCCAGGTAGTAGTACCAGCTCAGGAGTGCTAACTGTTACATATTCAAAGATTTTGAGACCTGGTTAGAAAGCACAGGCATTATTAATTTATATAAACCTGCAGTTGAATAAATTACATGAAATGCAAAGGTAATAAATACTCAAAACTCATTAGTTCCTATTTCATTATATTTTACTATTATCCATGCTCTTGGGGTTATATAGTCCATTGTATCTGTGTGGTAGAAATACTATGTAATGAGGTGCAGCTACACATCTCTTCCCAACTCCACATTTAGGGCCATCACATTGGTGGCTTGAAATCAGACATGCTCATAGGAGTTACCGCATGGAAACTGACATATTGTACAAATCAGGCCTTTTTTTTCCCCTCCTGGAGAGCCAGCTGGTTTACCAGCATACCAATGGTTGCATGTATAGAACAGTCCTATTGTTTGGGGGTAGAGATTCATTTTGGTACATGCATGCCTCAAAAGTTCTCCCCTTTAGTGATACTTCCTGTTCAGCATTGAAGTCACTCATGTCTCCTTATATGAAACCTGAAACAAGAGGCTCTTTTTGGAATTCTAAGAGTAGCTGGCTTTAGTTGTAACAGCAGAGAGCAGGTGCCTTTATTGTATTTCAATTTAAACTCCTTTCAAAAGCATCTGAGCACCTTTTTAAAGAAACATTTCTTCCCCCAAATTTGATAAATATGTCTCTATTTTGTTATCTCTTACAAGTTTTCAAATTACTACAATTTGAAAGACATTTTCAGCCTTTCTTGAAAGCCAGGGAGAATGTTGCAATGGATGAGGAAAACAATGGCTTGTTTCTCCCTTTATTGTATAAAATCATTCTTCATCACGGTGGAAATAAGAAAATGATTTTTTTTTTTTAGTCAAGCACAATCTCAAGATCTTTCTAACAGCCTCTGCTCTTACAATATGTATGTTGTTTTCAGTTTATAGCTCTGCAGAGAAGTCCAAGAATCTTCCTTTGATAAGGGCCCTGAAGAAAGAAAACTGTGCTGATAAATATTACTTTATGTGTGTTTGAATGATGATATGGCCAAGCATTCTTTTTTCATACATGCCTTTGAGAGTTGTAATCCTTACTTAAGCAAATATCTATTTAGGAGGAATTCTGGAGACTTTCTCTTTCAGGGTATTTTAAAAATTAGGGAAGGTGTTCCCCAGCTTGCAAGAGGTTCAGTGGGAAAAGAGAAGAGTTTTCTTCAACAGCCTATGTCTTTGGTTCAAGATGACATAATTAAGGTGAAAACATATCAATATAGTTTATTTCGATTAAACTTTAGATGGACATAGAGTAGGTAATCAAATTCATTGAGACTGAAATAAGTATTCTTACTCTGAAATGAAACAAAATGGAATGTTCAGAAACATGGAAACAGTGACCCAAACATCAGAAAGTCATTGGAGATAAATGAGAATATTATTAGGAATAGTGTAATCAGAGCAGCGTTTTCCAAGCTCAATTCTCAGACCTCTTGAAAATGGAGATTGGAACACTAGATTGTGGGCTGTCTACACCAAACTAACAATACTGAATCAGAGTGGGTTATGGGAATGGCTAGAGCCTTTGCAATTTTTTTACAACATATTCAGAAGATTTTTATGCACATTAAAGTTGAGGTGTGCTGATTTACCAAAGGTAGCTGACAATTTGCATCAATTCCCTCATCTGCAAAATGCGGATTGTAAAAGTAGGATTGTTGGAGGACCAAATGAGTAAATGCATGTATAGTGTTTAGGACGATGTCTGCTGTTTTACAGTAAGTGCTATATTGTCGGCTCTTGTCACTAAATTGTTTTGTCAAGGGCTTGTCTGTGCTAGCTGGAATGGAAACAAACTAGAATGCTTCTAGTTATTGCAACTTTCAGATTTCTTAAATACCATAATGAAGGCAACACAGTGAAGAGCTGTCCTCTGTTTAACATTGGATGTTACCCGTCTATCCTAATATTTTTTTGTAATTACCTATTGCATGTGTAAGTATTTTATTTAAACATTTTATTTTTCCAAAGGGTTATATTTGTTTTATTACTTCAGAAATATTAGATGCAATTCTGGAATTGTGTCTATGCCTTTATGTTGCATGTGGAATTCTGTTTTTTATCTTCTTTACAAACAAATGCTATTTATAAGAAATAATGATAAGGTTACAATAAGTTGTAATATGAGATGGTAATTTATATGGGGTGCTCCATGGACCTAGCTTTTTTCTGAAGTTATGGGTCCCCAAAGCAAGTGAAATGCTTGCATTTCTGAGAATGAGAATTTATGTGCATCCTTACTAGAAACAGTGGCAGTTTCTAGTCAAGGCCATGCAGATGCCTGATGGTCATGGGTAAATGAAGGCTGGATGCAGGGAAGACAGCAAAATGAGAAAATCTCCTGGGATTAATTAATGGGAGTCAACTGGGAGAGAGTGAAGGCAGGAGAGCATTTTCCTCTAATCAGGAATTCACATCAGTTTTGCCTGGTAATTGGTTTCATGAAAGCCAAGATGAAAGGGTTTTATCCCTATAGAAAAAAGGGCTCTGCTCACATCCTCTTTTTATGCTCTTTTATCAATGACTAATAATAATAATATGCTTGCATCCATGACAGTCTTTCAGAAAACTGATGTAGAAACATGTCCAAAATTACAGTGTACAGGCTGTTGTGATTTCATGGAGTTTCTGGGGTGTGCTTAGTAGGCACACAGTTTGAGTTATCTGGCTTCATTTTATGATTACACACTATTGCTTCATTGGTGGTTATTTAAGGTGATTTTAAGCTTTTCAGTGCCACGAGCAGTGTCCTGGAACATATGAATGAAGACAGGGAGAATTGTTTCAGTCCCAGAGATATCCCAAGTAAATAGAGCAGTGAACTCAATGAATATTTATGAAATGAATAAATAAATGAATGAATACTACTGTAAATACTCTTGACATGTTTGCTTGTTCTCATTTGGAGACTTTCTTTGAGGTCCATGACCAGAGGTTGAACTGCTGGATCTTAAAGTAAGAGGATTACCAACTTCCCTATATGATGCTCAATTCTCCTACAAAATGGCTATACCAGTTTACTGTCTGGCAATCAGTGTATGAGGGTTACCTGTACATTGTTGTAACACTTGATTTTGTCAGATGTCAGGTTTTACCTGAGGTCTGAGGGGAGTTGGTGGGTGAGTGGCAGGTAGCTGGAAAAACACTTGAGGAATTGTAGACAGTTTCAACATGGCTTTACTCTTTCTGGGCATGAGCCATGAGGGCAAGTGTATGTGCAGTGTCTGCCTGGTAGCTATACCTTTTACAGATAATAGTGGCTCAAAGCCAAGCACAAGCTTACGTGGGTGATCACCTAATGTGCCTCATGTGGCGTGGTTACATAATGTGTGGAGTTGTGAGCCTGTGCTCCAAACTCACTGAGTCACACTGGACCAGATGTCTGCCTTGGCCTATTCTTGACCGCAGGACATCCATTTTTCTTACACTCCACTCTCAATGCCAAAGGAGACATAGGCCTTGAACATACAGGTCTGACAGATAGGCCTTATTCATAGGCTCTGGGGACATGGGCCCCAGACACACAGGTCTGACACATAGGCCTTAAATTCCACCCCTAGGCTGAGGGAGTTTTTTTAAGTGGGGAAATGTGCCCACAGGGTGGAACCCCGGACTCAGAGGCCACAGCAGTAATACAAGGAATAACAACTCTAGATTATGGTGGGAAACTACTTCATGATGATGTTACCCCAATTTGCTTTATACATTAAGCCAGGTTTTTTTTTTCCCCTACCTTTAGGAGCATTGGGGCATGCAACAACAGAGTACCGTTTATTTCCATACCTGGTCGGAGGAAGTTATCCTTCCTCCCATAGGTCTTGCCACATGGCCTGGCCCCACATGGGCCAGTGGCTGACTAGCCACTTCTGTATTTTCCAGGTAGTTAACCACAAGGTTAAGCCTCGGTAGATGACCCAGATATCGGTGCAGATTATCATAGGTGTCACATCCTTGGTGTTAACCGTTCATATTGCTCTGAGTACAGTCCATTGACTACTTTGCCCACACCCAGTATGAAACCATATGGTGTCAATACTAGGCTGAACTATGACAGCAGTCCAGGCAGCAGCAGTACCCCAGCTAGACCTATCCATGTACTGTTCTTTACCAGGAATAGGGGGATGCCCTTCCTTAAATGATGAAAGCTCAACATTTAGGGGTACTTCAGACTCCATGGCCTTAGGCCTCATGGACTTACCTTGCATTAGGACTGCAGGTCTGAAGACCTCTTGCAACTCTGCTGCTAAGGGACTTATACTCAGCATACTCTGCTGCTCCAAGCAGGCACTCCACTTTGCTAAAGTGGATGTCTGTACCATCCCAGTCCAGGGATCATGATCCATGAACACACCCATCCTGCTATCAGATAAGTCGTCCACACAACAATTGTAGCCTGTCTTGCCATGCTCTCATGAGCCTGAAGGGCAGCATATGCAGTTACTAACTGCTTCTCTATCAATGAATATTGGAGCTAAGCTCCTTTCCATAGTTGAGACCAAAAGCCTACTGGCATTCTCAAGCACTCTGTGCACAGACACAGGCCCCAACTAAAACCATCTGTGGCCACATGCACATCCAGCTCAAACAGGCACCCTGGTCAACTACCCATAGGGCTTGACAGCCTGTTTGACTTCCAGGAAGGCAGTCTCAGCCAAACTATCTCAATTCTAGACAAGAGGAGTATTGCTACTTCTAAATCTGCAAGATAATCAGAGGTTAATATAATATTAACAAGACCATGACATATGATGGGGCTATGCATATAGCCCTGCAGCAAGACTGTGAAAGTCCATTGTCACCTTCCCATGAAGGCAAACTGTTCCTGGTTCTCTAGAGCAATGTTAATTGAAAATGCATTGGTCAAGTTCACCACACAGTGGTACTGTCCAAATTCCATCATCAAGCGGTCCGCCAAATCTGTGATAGATGGGACAGCTGTCAAGACATGAAAAACATCCACCCCCAGAATGTAACAGCTCTGGTGTTTACCAGCACCAGCACTCTCTGTATGTTGGTGGGGGACCAGTGGATTGCTAATTTCACAGGTGGCCTCTGTTTTTCTGGTGTACCCCCAAGCCAGACACCTCAGCCAGTTCCGTAATCAATCAAACAGAAAAGGCTCTACATTTCTACCTGGCTGCAGCAAGTAGTCTTTGAGCTGAAGCACCAGGCAGAACTGGGTCATGCAGGAATATCCTCCTTCCCCTTGTGCATTTCCTGGAATTGCTGCTCCAGAGACAACTATCTCCACAAAGTTAAGAGTACTGCATTGGGCTGCTTATCAATTTTTTCTCAGTCAACCCTGGCCCAAATCAAATCTATACACCTCTGTGAGCATGTCACTTGTTGGGGCCCCCTTTTCTCCCATGGTGGAGGGGCCCTGCAGGTGGGGCATATTCCCTTTTTTGTGGTGCAGACCCAGACCAAGTGGAGGTCTCCGGCTGAGATGATGGACCCATGCCCGCATTCACAGATCTCTAACTCCTTTTCCAAGCTCCACCTGCACCTGGAGATCCCCATTCATGGCAGCTTCTAACTCTTTTTGAGCTGTGTAGCTGTGCCTCCAAGCACCCTGCCTGTGCCTGGAGACCCCTTTCCTGCACTGCATCCCTCAGGGACTGGGCGTGTACTTCTTGTAGCACAGTCAAAAACGCCCATTCAACTCTGTTGGCAAAGGCTCATTCCTTCTTGATGCTCTGTGCTTCAAGCTGCTTCAGCCTTCTCCATGCTTGCAGGGGACCCATCTACCATCACCCAGGTTTCTACCAGAGCCCATTCTCGCGGCATAGCTGCCACCAGTTACCACAACCCATGTTGTGGCCACATGGCCAACCCAGAATCAGTGGGTACCAAAGGCTGACCCACCTTGGGATACTGTTCATGATACCAATTGTCAGGTTCTAACTGAGGTCAGAAGGGAGTTAGTGGGCTAGTGGTAGGTAGCTGAAACACACTAGAGGAATAATAGACCATTTCAACATGCCTTTACTGTCTCTCTGGTGTAAGCCATGGGTGCAAGCTGTAAGTACTACGTCAGCCTAGTAGTTATACCTTTTGTAGACAATAGTGGATCTGAGGTAGGCACAAGCTCACATTGGTGATCACCTAATGTACCTCGTAACATGGTTACATAATGTGCAGAGTTGCGCACCTGCGCTCCAAACTTGCTGAGTCATGATGGACCAGGTGTCTGCCTCAGCCTATTCTTGACTGCAGCACATCCATTTTCTTTACATCAGATTTAAAAAATGCTTCCTGTTTGTTAGATGAGATATACCTATCACTATTGTTTAAATTATTTACTTTTTTTCCTAATTGCTAGCAAAGTTGCCTATCTTCTCAAATGTTTATTTTTTTCTGTGAGTTCCCCATCCAGTTTGAACAACACAATTATAACTTTGTTTTAATGCTATCAAATTCCTAAAACAGTTGCTTATGTCACAGAAGTTCTAACCTTAGCATGGAAACATCCATGCCAAAGAATTTGAAATTTAAATTATTAGGTAAGTAACTTTAACCACTAAATATTCCAGTCTTATAGTAAAACATTTATACTGAACTATTCACTCAAAAATTCTTTTAACAGTTGTCATCCTTATTTCTTTAATTATAATAATTATAACTTTCAATATAGGATATGAGTCCCATGTCTCTGAAACGTGACAATCTTGTCTACCAATGTTATACATGAAGCATAAATCTTGGGCCCCTGCTCACCTTTGTTTTCTAGTTTTAGTAATTATGAAATTAATTTTGTATATGGTACTTTGTGAGTTAAATTTATCCCATTAACAACTCCATAGCATATACATTATAGTGCTATTATTGTAATTATTATAGTCTTAAAAATAACTTTATGCTCATTGAGTGGAATCTATTAGTACATTTTTGGCAGGATAGATTCAGTAGACTAAAAACTCTGTTATAAATCCCTGGTAGCAATGTTGGGCAAATTCAGTGGACTAACAACTCTGTTATAAGTCCCTGGTAACATTGGTGGGGTTTTAATGAGCAACATAAAGAACTTAGACTAAAACAACTTAAATATATATATAATAATAATATTAACCTTTATTCATATAATTGTATTGATGTAGTTCTCTGATTTGCAAAGAGAGAGAGAGAGACAGACAAATGAATAGAGAGAATGAGATCATTTAGACCTTAAGGGTAGAAAAATATAAGACTATGGGAAGGTAATGAATATGGTAGAGAGAGATGGAGCTAAAGATTATGAGAAATTACAATTCATTACTTATGGCCTGCTCTAAGATAACTTAGTTTTATGTTATTTTAGTCTTCTAATATCAATTTATGTACCCTTAAAAGGGTAGAAAAGAAGTATTAGTTTGTATTAAATATTCTATTTAAATATTGTCAAAGCAGATCCATGCATCAGAAGTCAAATTAAAAGTCACTGGGAAAAACTTTGAGGAGGCTGAAGGAGATGTACTGGATTTTTATAATGTAATTGGCAAAGGAAATTGTAGTTAAATATGAGCTAATGAAGGAGCGCATGGATAAATAAAATTCAGAAATAAACACAAATGTCATTTGGCTGCTTCCCTTTCCTCACCAAAGAAGATTTCATGAGAGTTGCTAATGAATAAGACCTGAATATTACATAAGCTTTAAAGAATTTTACTCAACCATTTTTTTCTGGCTGAGATGCCAACAAGAAGTAATATATCCATAATATATGAAAGAAGATGCATAGTACATTAATAATATGCTACCGATTAAAAATAACTGGAATAATTTGGCATTGGCAATGATGAAGGTGTAAAGAGCAGATCTTGTGTTAGGCAAAAACTAGGAAGTTGTAGTTAGGTTGTAGCAAATGATGAACAATGCATTTTGATTGTGATTCCCAACCAGCTTTTAGGCAGAGCCTCAAACAAAGAAACTCAATCCCAGTGGATAAAAAATATGCAGACAATTTGAAGGGAGTGGAGAGAGCAGAAGAAAGTGTGATGAAAGAATTGAAAGATTATGCAACAGAGGAATATTTACAGCCTAGCTAAATAAATGAATGAACATATTATTTTTATTTTTAAAAGAAGATAAATACTGCAGTGGAAAGAGACTTAAGGGATGATACTAAGGGCAACTATGAGAATCCCTGGGTCAAAATAATGGTCTTATGTCAACAAAAATTTCCTGGAAGTATGATATGTCAGCATGCAGAAAATTTTCCCAGTGTAGTTATATGAATTCTCTGAATACATAGGAAAATCGGAAAGACACCAGTAGGAAATAATGTGAGATACATTTCCATACTTACTGCAAAGGCATAGCAGAATGGAATTGTATCTTTTCCTCTGCAGTTCCTACTAGAGAAGACAATAGGGAGCCCTCTAAGAGGTGATTGTCAAATTGGTTAATATGTTTTGGTTTGGAGTGCCTGACTTGTGAGCAAGGGCACATTCATTCAGCCTTTTACATCTTCATTTCCCTATAAAATGTACATGGAGTTATGGTACCTTATTAGGCTATTGTTAGTATCAAGTATAAAACCATGTAAAATTCCTACCTTATGCCTGGAGCAGTCAGCACTCTTTAGGTGGTAGCTGTTGGTTAACATTTTTCTTTATAACATAATTGCAATTAGGTTTTATGGCTTTTAAATATCCAAACAGTCAGAATAGAAATATTGATGAGAAATTTTGCTTCATCTCAAAAACAGTGTTAGAACTACACAAATGGAGTGTTTTTTCTCCTAAAAAGTTAGTTATGATATGATATGATATGATATTTATAGGATTTACAATTACAGTCCTGATAACTGTGAAATATATTATCAGACTGTTTCTTACTGTTTTAATATTGACATTAAGTTAAATATTATCTTTTGTTACTGTAGCCTAGGATTTTCCTTTCCCTGTTATGAGAACAAGGATAATTATTTTACAAATGAAACTTTAAGGGATTAGAGTGCCATAGACATTCTCATTGAATTATTAACGTTCAGAATACTGGAGTTCTGCCAACTACATGAATCCGCACGTTACATTTTGGATAAAGAGTGAGTACTCTACATAAATGTAGCCTTCAGAAGGTTTTGTTAATTTTTTTATCATATTTTATATAAAGACTTTCTTGCTTTCTTACCTCCCATGCTAAGTACAGGCCCTTCCTGTACTTTCAGCTAAACGACATCCCCTTTCATGTATAAAACTCAGCTGAAAAATTGACTTTTTCATAAAAACATTCCTGTTTCATTTCTGACTTAGGGTCCTGACTTGAATTCTTCCTACTTCCCTAGGCACTGAGCAGCATAGTTCTGCTTCGTTGTATAATTGTTTATATACTTGTAGCGTATTCAGATGCCTGTATTCACCATGTCTCACCCAGAATCAGAAGCTCTCAAGGAAAGAAAGCATGTCCTCTCTTTCCCTAATAATCCTCAAAGCTCTCAATACCATGCTGTGCCCACAGAAGGGAATCAGTTAAACCTGCTGCAATTGATTGAAAACTTCTTTTCCCCCAGAGTTTCCTTAGGTGGTCTCCTGCAGAGTTCTGTCTAAAGTAATGGAGACTTGGGATTTGTATTCTCATTATGCTAATGGTTATTACTTCCTTTATTTTTGCAAACTGGTTTTGGGATCTAAGCTAACCATGCTATTTTCTGCACACCACCCAGTGATTCTCATTTAGCAACTGCCTTCAAATCTTCTGCTCCCTTTGGTCTCCTCCTCTCCTCTGTAGGAGAAGGATGAGAGGAAGTTGGAATATTTACACTAAGATGAGGGCCTTGAGCACTTGAGCCCTGAGGTTGCCTGTGGACTAATGTTTCTGCTCAGCTGCCCCCAGGTTTTTCAACAAGAGCTGTCAGAAACAAGTTTGTGGCTAAAGAGCAGCTTCATCTGTAACTTCTGTTTCTTGCTACTCCCTGCTGTGTTTCTGGCTATCTGGAAGCTTCTCAGCAAGGTAGCAAGCTGTTGGCAACACTAGCCCTTTTCCTCTTTCAAATCCATGTTCTTCCTTGGGATGTGAGTTTCTGTTTCAGAAAGTTCTATTTTAGTAAAACCACCCAGGAATCAATGTCAGTAAGGCTTTCAGCTGTGAAATAACTTCAGAGACTTCGTTACAGCAAAGGAGGTGTGATTCTTTTGGAGAGTTTAGATTTTCTGTTTGTAGAGAAGAGTTCCTAGGAATTTTATGCTTAGCTGAAAGTATTAAATACTTTTTCTCATTTCCTCAACATGAATTCTTTTTCCCGGGGCTGCAGGGGAAAGGGCTCTGATCCTGGTTCAGTCTCTAGCTTGATCATTTCAGGCAAGTTCCTTTCCTTCCGTTGAACTCCATTTCCTCAAGTATAAAACGATGAGTTGAGTGGGTAGATGTAGATGCTCTTTAAAGCACTCTAAGTCCAAAATGTTATGATTCTACTATCACATTCACAGCTTCTCAACACCAGATAAGGGTTGGCATGAGTATTGCTGAAAATATATTTGGGTTGGAGGAGGGGATATCCTTTATTTAAAAAAAAAAAAAGCCAGATGGAAAATGAAGACTTTTGAGCCAAGGCTATTGACTTAACTCAGGGTGACTTTCATGTCCTAAGTAGAAGTGGAGCATTCATTAATTTAAGCTTAGATAATACTTATTTTATCAAAATTAACAATTTATTTTTAAATTAGTCATGAATTGACATAGTTAATTTGACCCTTCATGGTTATCAGACTCCTTTTGGTGAATATCATAGTCTACATTAATTAAAAGTGGATACAATGCATAGGTGTCCTCCCCCACAACCAAGCCATCATGCCTAATGTAATAATTAAAGTGGGTTTTTGACTGAATTTTGGTGACCAGCAAGCTTTTTTTTTTTACCAAGGAGGCACAAACTATCATAGAGCCTATTCTCATAAGCTCCATAGACTCCCAGCTTTCTGTCCCTTAGACGTTGTGATAAGCATTTTACATGGAAGACCTACACCAGGAATAGGTGACAGTGTCCTTGAGGCAGACATTGCTGCCTCTCTAGTCAGAATTCGATGACAGATTCCATTAAGGTGACAGGACACAAGATCTGGTAGGAGCCCCAGGCTTAGGACACCATTTAGATTTCTGTATTTCAGTTCATCAATCATAAAAATACAATTTTTGAATCAACTCATAATTCTTGAATACCTCTCAGTTCACCTATGAAAATGATTTTTTTAATATCAGTTATGTAAATTAATGAATCCCTTTAGTGCAGCTCAAGAAAGAATGGCTGATACTCCTGTAAATAGCTACATTTGGAGCATGGACGCCATATTATGATATTTCAGATGTCAAACAATGCCCCTAAGTTGAAGAATGAAACTCACTCTCTCTCTCTTTGACTCTCACACATGTGCATAAGCGCATGTACACATCCAAAATAACACTATACTATTTGTGGTGAAATACTTCAAGATACATTTTAGGCTATATAGCAAAATGATACAAATGTCTAGTAGTACAAATAAAAAATTTCTAGTAGTTCCATCTCTAGGAGAAAGATATACCAAGTTTTATGTAACTTTCTAGAAGTAGTCAATGAATATAAATAACATAAATATACATATATGTGAATAACTGTATTTTCTTTACATAAATACAAACTCTGCATACACCTTGTTTTTTTTTACATGTAAATTTTTCTGAATAGCTTTTTATACCAACATATATAAAATAGCTTTGTTCTTCAATAATATACTATTGTATAAATACATTATAATTTATATAATAATCCATGTTAAATAAATGTCCAACATTTTATATTTTTCACTAGGGTCTCAGGCTGGATAATCATAATCACATGATAATTCCCATTTGAAAATGATAATTCTAATTTAAACCAATAAATGCTGTTATTTATGAGACCCTATGTTGGATTTCTTTTTAAAGGGAAAGATTAGTGAATATTTCATGCTTTGGGGTGGACATAAAGATTGTGTCCTAATTCTCAAATCTGCTATAATAGCACAAAAGAAGCCACAGGTAATATGAAAACTATGTACAGCTGTGTTTCAATAAAATTTTATTTCATGTAAATTTGAGTTTCTTGTAGATTCTACGTATTAGATCTTTGTTGGATGGATAAATTGCAAAGATTTTCTCCCACTCTGTAGTTTACCTTTTCGCACTGATGGTAGTTTCTTTTGCTATGCAGAAGCTTTTTAGTTTAATTAGATCCCATTTGTCAATTTTAGCTTTTGTTGCAATTGCTTTTGGCGATTTCATCGTGAAATCTTTGCCTATGCCTATGTTCTGAATGGTATTGCCTAGATTTTCTTCTAGGGTTTTTATAGCTTTGGGTTTTACATTTAAGTCTTTAATCCATCTTCAGTTAGTTTTTGTATAAGATATGAGGAAGGTGTTCAGTTTCAATTTGCTGCAGATGGGTAGCCAGTTCTCCCAGCACCATTTATTAAATAGAGAATTTTTCCCCATTGTTTATTTTGGTCAGGTTTGTCAAAAATCAGATGATTGTATATATGTGATCTTACTTCTGAGTTCTCTATTCTGTTTCGTTGGTCTATGTGTCTGTTTTTGTACCAGTACCATGCTATTTTGTTTATTGTAGTCTTGTAGTATAGTTTGAAGTCCAGCAGGGTGATGTCTCTAGCTTTGTTCTTTTCACTTAGGACTCTCTTGGCTATACACATCTTTTTCAGTTCCATATGAATTTTTAAATAGTTTTCTCTAATTCTGTGAAATATGTCAGTGGTAGTTTAATGGGAATATCATTGAATCTATAAATTACTTTGGGCAATATGGCTATTTTCCCAATATTGATTCTTCTTGTCCATGAGCATGGAATGTTTTTCCATTTGTTTAAGTCTTCTCTGGTTTCCTTGAGCAGAGGTTTGTAATTCTCCTTGAAGAGGTCCTATATTTCCCTTGTTAGCTGTATTCCTAGGTATTTTATTCTCTTTGTAGCAATTGTGAATGTAAATTCATTCATGATTTGGCTCTTTGCTTACCTGTTGTTGGTGTATAGGAATGCTTGTGACTTCTGCACATTGATTTGTATCCTGAAACTTTGCTGAAGTCGTTTGTCAGCTTAAGAAGCTTTTTGGCTGAGATGATGGGGTTTTCCAGATATAGGATCATGTTGTCTGCAAACAAAGATATTTTGACTTCTTCCCTTCCTATTTAAATAACCTCCCTCTTTCTCTTGCCTGACTGCCCTGGCCAGTACTTCCAAAACTATATGGAATAGGAGTGGTGAGAGAGGGCATCCTTGTCTTGTGCAGGTTTTCAAGGGAATGCTTCCAGCTTTGCCCATTCAGTATGATATTGACTGTGGATTTGTCATAAATGGCTCTTATTATTTTGAGGTATGTTCCTTAAATACCTAGTTTGTTGAGAATTTTTAACATGAGGGGATATTGAATTTTTTCAAAGGCCTTTTCTACATCTATTGAGATAATCATGTGATTTTTGTCTTTAGATCCATTTATGTGATGAATTATGTTTACTGATTTACACGTTAAACCAGTCTTGCATTCCAGAATGAAGCCAACTTGATCATGGTGGATAAGCTTTTTCATGTGCTGCTGGTTTTGCTTTGCCAGTATTTATTCAGAATTTTTACATTGATGTTCATCAGGGATATTGGCCTGAAGTTTTCTTTTTTTGTTGTGTCTTTGACAGGTTTTGGTATCAGGATGATGCCGGCCTCATGGAATGAGTTAGGGAAGAGTCTCTCCTTTTCAATTGTTTGGAATAATTTCAGAAGGAATGATATCAGCTCCTCTTTGTATTTCTGGTAGAATTCAGCTGTCAATCTGTTTGGTCCTGTCTTTTTTTTTTTTTTTTTTTNTTTTTGGTTGACAGGCTACTTATTACTGCCTCAATTTCAGGATTTGTTATTGGCCTATTCAGGGATTCAATCTCTTCCTAGTTTAGTCGTGGGAGGGTATATGTGTCCAGGAATATAACCATTTTTTTCTAGATTTTCTAGTTTATTTGCATAGAGCTCTTTAACATATTCTTTGATGGTTGTTTGTATTTCTCATATTTCTGTGGGGTCAGTGGTGATACCCCCTTATGTTTTATTACTTCTGTTTGATCCTTCTCTCTTCTTTATTAGTCTAGCTAGTGGTCTATTTTATTAATTTTTTCAAAACAGCTCCTGGATTCCTTGATTTTTCAAAGGGTTTTTCATGTCTCTGTCTCCTTTGGTTCTGTTCTTATCTTGGTTATTTCTTGTCTTCTGCTTGCCGTGGGGTTTGTTTCAAAGGATGAACAGACACTTCTCAAAAGAAGACATTCAAGCAGCCAACAAACATGAAAAAAAAAGCTCAACATCGCTGATCATTAGAAAAATGCGAATCAAAACTGCAATGAGAGACCATCTCACACCAGTCAGAATGGCCATATTAAAATGTCAAGAAACAACAGATGCTGGCAAGGTTGTAGAGAAATAAGAATGCTTTACACTGTTGGTGGGAGTGTAAATTAGTTCAACCATTGTGGAAGACTCAAAGATCTAGAACCAAAAATACCATTTGACCCAGCAATCACCTTACTGGGTATATACCCAAAGGAATATAAATCATTATATTACAAAGATACATGCACACATTTGTTCATTGTAGCACTGTTCACAATAGCAAGGACATGGAATCAATCCAAATGTTGTTCAATGATAGACTGGATAAAGAATATGTGGTATATATACAGCATGGAATACTATGCAGCCATAAAAAGGAATGAGATCATGTCCTTCGCAGGAACATGGATGAAGCTGGAAGCCATTATCCTCAGCAAAATAGTACAAGAAAAGAAAACCGAACACTGCATGTTCTCACTTATAAGTGGGAGCTGAACAAGGAGATCACATGGACACAGGGAGGGGAACAACACATGCTGGGTCCAGTTGAGAAGTGGGGTTGAGTGAGGGAGAGTATTAGGAAACATAGCTTGTGCATGCTGGTCTTTATACTTAGGTGATGGGTTGATAGGTGCAGCAACCACTATGGCACACATCTACCTATGTGACAAACCTGCAACCCAGAAAAAAAAAAAAAAAAAAACTAAAAAAACTAAAAGAAAATCTTATTTCAGAAACGGACTATGGGCTTGATGTGGCCTGAAGGCAATAATTTGTTAAGGCCTGTAGCTAGACCAATATATGCATGTGACCATCTTATGAATGAATTTCCACAAGACTCAGAGCTCCATAAAGGCAGGGACTTTTTTTTTCTCATTTTTTATTCCCCTCAGTGCCAAGATGAACAGTAATTCAATAAACGTTTGTTGCATTAAGGAATTAATTCACTAATAGTTGTAAAAACAATTTACTGTTTTCCATTTGCTATCTCTGAACGTGTACTATGTCGTTTTTACTTGAAGATATTTATATTGAAATCTCTGCTTAGGCATGCTTCACTATCATATACAGCTAAGAAGATGTACAGTTTTTAAAATTATGATGTTACTAACTGTAACAAAGACTATTTTATCAAGAAATATAAAAGAAATTCTCTAACAAAGTTGAAAGGTTACTTCATGCATTAAGTTTCTGCTATCTTGCTGTTGTTGTCCTATAAAACCTTACCAGATGCTATGTCCATATTACTGGCTTCATTTGGAATTTCACCTTATGATTGATCTAATTTGGTTTTATTGTTCATAATCAAGAACTATTGAGCATCACTGATATGCACACTATTTTCTTTAGGTTTTAAGGAAACCACTTTATATTCAGGACCATTATTTTATCAAATATGTATGTATGTGTACATAAGGAGAGGGAACTGGGAAAAAGATTTGTATTTCCTTATAGTCAATTTCATGTTCTTTCTACCCTACTGCTAGCTCTACCATATTGAAAATATCTCTATAAATGTGGATTATTTCCTGTAAGCAAATGATACATTCTAGAATTCATTTTTCCCTAAACCATGAAGCATCATCCTTAAGCAAGAGGCTAAACCTCAAACCTCTGTAGAGCACATTTGGGCAGACTTATGTTCTCATTCTTGCCTAGCGGAGAGATATTTCTAGTTTTCATATTCAATAATCTTATAATTAGAGCACAGAATGCACAGAATATCTGATTTCTGTTGTTTCTGCCTTTTGATTTAATCATAGCATGTCTGATATCCTAGCATTTAATTACCCAAATTCCCAGTGTTTTCAAGAAGGTGGGTCTGTGCTAGGTTAACCTTAAGCTAGTGGCTGAAAAGGTCTTCATTAGCCCCCACATCCAACCCGGTCACTTCCTGAGCTAAAACGCCCATTCCACCTGGGGACAAATGACCCTGAAATCCTCGCTGGCTGCACCTTCTGAAGGAAGCCACAGGAAAAAGAACAAATATGAGCTTTTGTGAAAGGATTAGCTTGGGTAAAGAACATCATCCATAACGAAATAAATGGAACCTAGTAACGCACCTGGCCAGTCCCCAGGGCACTAGTGTCTTTGGGGATATTAGGGTGTGTATAGGATTTTGTTTTAGCCATTATTAAAAGCATCAACAAATCTCTGAAAAAGTACCAGAGGGTCAAGTTACAAGTCTAGAGACCAAACAAAAAAATCAAATCTGATTTAATCTCCAGAATTATCTTTTGAGATTGATAACACTACTATCTTCATTTTGTACTTTGCCCAGCTTCTTGCAGCTAGGATTCAAATACAGACCATCTAACTCCAGAGTACTCACTGCCTTTTAACATTGTGCTATAATCCACCACTTTGCATACTTGATCCCACGAAAGTATAAGCAGAGATCAAAGTAAGAAGTGATCAGTGGATTACTGTGTCAAGCATGATTCCCTCAAACTGTTGGGAAGAATAAAGGCCATAATGTGTATAATTCCTGGCACAAAGTTAAGTACCTGAAAAAATGGAACTATTAATATTTAGTAACCCAGATAGGTTCTGGGCAAATTAGCAGGAAAAGTCTTCTTAATTTAAGGTGCTAAAAGCATCTAATTTTATTAGGATTGTTATGAAACAAAAACTAAATGTACAAGAAAATATATTTACCACAGCCTGGAGAAAATTGTCATGGTTTCTCTTTTCAAAGAATTCAGTTTGGTGAGAAACAGCTTTCAATGGTCAATGAAGTGGGAAGTGTAGGGAAAAAGAGGCTCTTTCCTATGTTTGCATTTCAGGCTTGCCTTCTTACTTTTAAATTTATCTTTAGAACTGCCTTCCTACTGAGTTTATGTCTTCCTTAGTTTAGGGAAGGTGACAAGAAAAGTCCTAGAACATTCCATTTGTGTGTAATTGGCATGAAAAATGGTGAGCTCTTACTCAAGAAGCCTCCAGACAAGAGTTTGGTTATTAAGGAAGGGGAGGACCTGGGGGAACAATTGCTTCTGGCCTCTCTTCTTATCAGGCCTAGAACAATCTCTCATCTACTATATTCATGCCACAAGAGCACAGTCAATATTAAATTCCAAAAAAAGAAAAATCTCTCATAGAAACAGCTGTGTTCAATATACAGCCAGTTTACTCTGGCGAATTGCTAGACATGGAAAAGTTTTCGTTTCTTTTTGTGTTTATCCTTGATAGTTGTCTTGTAAAATCTGCCTTTTGTAAATAAGGGAAGGCTGGTTTTAAACAGCTTTGACTAATATTGGTAGCTGAAGTATTCAGTATTACAGAGTTTTAGAGAACTAAAATAAACCGGTGGAAACACATGTATTTCAAAGAAAACATTTTGAAGTATTCTGGTTCCATTTTTCCCATTTTGTATGTACGTTGGATTATGACACTTTTATGTCTACATTGTCTCTTAGTCAAAAATGTGAGAGACGCCATTCAAGTCTAGACTTGGACCCCTCTGAATGCCTTGTTCATGGACACCACACAATCTTGTTGTAAACGTTCATTGCTGTTCCATACAAAAAGAGGAAAAGTTAGTTTTTTGAATAGCAAAAAATGCCAGTTAATCTCACTGGATTTATGAATTATGGCAAAGCAATCCAATAGGTGGATTCTCTGACAGTAAGAACTCAAGTGTGTTATTTCCA
Source organism: Cebus imitator (assembly GCF_001604975.1). NCBI lineage: Eukaryota > Metazoa > Chordata > Mammalia > Primates > Cebidae > Cebus > Cebus imitator. The sequence continues at coordinate 905,396 of NW_016107570.1, read as the reverse complement.
GTTTTTATCCAGTTTCCCACACAATGCTGACAACATTTAAATTCTCAGTCGATGCTGGAGAATTGAAAAAGAATCCTCAAAATTTGGATGACACCATGAGCAAGGTGTCCTCTGATACAGAAATCTGTCTATGGCAGAAATATTAGTGATTTGAGAAATGGTGTGATTATTGTAGATGGTGTCCCATTAAGCATGTTTTCACTAATTATAATAAATGTTGAAAGAAGGAGTTTCACCTAGTATCCATATCAATATCAGGGCATGGCCTGGCGTTTGGGAGATGAGTCCTCTGCTTTCAATTTAATAAAGTAGGGCATTTGTGTTTTTTGGTTTATATTGTTAAATTAGACTTGTTAGCTTGTCATCTACATAATATTGTATGAGATAAATGAAGGTGAATTCCCAAATATGTGCTCTGTAGTGTTGACAATGATTAAATGTTCATTCTTATAAATTGTAAGGGTTACCTCCCTCACACTCCTTGAAATATTTTTTCCATTCAAATTTTCCTAGCCAGAGGTCATGTGTTACATATCGTATTGTGTAACATGGCCTCCCTCTCTTTCTGTCTTTCATATTCTCTCTCTCTTTCTCCTTTCTTTTACTCTCTCTGCCCCTACCTCTGACTCCTCCTCCCCAGTTTTGCATCAGAGCCATATAACTGGTACTCTCAGGCCCTGTCATAATAGCAGGCAAATATTAGATAATTATTCAATGTTTACTGAGTTTTTCTTGAATGTATGTATCTTGCTTCAAGTCATTCATGCACACATTGAAGAGGACAGAGCCCTGCTGAACACCACTAGCAAATCTCTCTCTAGTAGACCACAAGTCAATCTGTGCTCTTTGATTACAGTTGTTCAACCAGTTACTAATCTAACTAATTGTAACTGGTTGAACAACTGAACCCAAAGGGTGCAAAGTAGAAACATTTCGTTGTGAAGTCGGCTGGGGACAAAGAAAACACCACCAGAACCCCCTTCGATTTGCAAAGGGAAATTTCCTTCTCAAGTACGAGCTACTTGGTGCCTTTTTGAATTATCAATTTGTAATGCTGTATCAATACATATGTAATTTCTGTTCTTTTGGTGAGGGATATTTGAAGTATAAGATACTTCCTCCATTAAGGTGGTACTTAACCACATGTTAATTGTTGTCTGAAAATCACCAAGGATATGAATAATAAAAAGTTTTAAAATAAGACATGTTTCTTTTATTGATAGTTGTACCTGAAGGCTAAAGTGAGGTTTGCATTGTAAGTTGTAAAATGTGATGTGAAATAGACAATTTTTTGTGGTTTATATAAAGCAATATACCCATGTGCAATTATGGTCAAGAACAGCAGGATTTAGGTAATTATTCCAACTTATTTTTTTCCAAAATAACTTTCTTACTCTTGGTGTTATACCATATTCACAAAACATTGTGATAAAACTATTTCTCAGTGTGTTTTCCCAATGAAACCCAGGGGACATTTCTATGTGATGCTTTAGGAATGAAGACAATGCCATGTTTTCTGAGTAATTCCAAACTGTGTAAGAGATTATGTTCCCTTTGCATATCGCCTGCTTAGAAGCTCATGTTTTTCCACTTATAGTACTTATGGGGTGCATTTTGGCGCTTTTCGTTTTGTTTTTTGGTTGTTTTTTCTTTCAGACTGGGTCTCACTTGTTGCCCAGGCTGGAGTGCGTTGGCATGATCATAGCCCCCTGGAACCTTGACCTCTCCTGGCTCAGGTGATCCTCCCACCTCAGCCTCTCAAGTAGCTGGGACTACAGGCATGTGCCATGACACTCTGCTAATTTTTGTATTTTTTGTAGAGATGGGGTTTCGCCATGTTGCCCAGGCTGGTCTCGAATTCCTGGACTCAAGGAATCTTCTCACCTTGGCCTCCCAAAGTGCTGGCATTATTGTATTACAGGTAGGAGCCACGGCGCCTAGCCATGGAAGGCATTTTGAATGATGACTTTGTTGTTGTCTGGTGAGCAGGCTGGAGTGCAGTTGCAAGATCATGCTCACTGAACCCTTTCCTTTAGTTTTTTCATTCTTCCCTCAGCACCATTACGATTTATTTTAAAAGTAGGCAATAGCAAGTAAATAACCTAACTCATCAAAAATTGTTTCCAGGTGACATTACTGTTGATGTATGAAAAATTCTTTCACCTAGCTTCCCGCTTCATTCTCTTCTGTCATATTTCTGTTGACCAGTGCTCTCTTGGCCCATGAAAATATGATTAACTTTAGCCATGACCTCTAGGCTAGGACCACATCTGACATCTTTATGCCACTCTTTGCCTCCAGATCTCTGTGCCCATCTTATATGTTTTCACTTTCTACTGGGCCTCAAATCTGGAGGCAAAGCCAGAGAGGAATTTAGCTGTTTGTTTTTGTTTTTGTTTTTACAAGGAATCCAAGAACACGTAGCATGTGTGTTTGTCTGCCGTACTAAAGTTTTGAGAAGCTGTGAAGAAGATCCACATTGACTGTGCGCTACACAGCCGCCTTGTCTTGCTGGCACCATCCCCTCACCTCTGTGTTGCTCCTCTTGGAGTCTCTACCTTCCACAGCCAGCACTTCTACCCTCACTCTCGAGTGTGACTTTCCACAATTGTGAAACCCCCTGGGCATCTGTTCCAGAGCTCATCCCTCATTCTCCCTCCTGTATTCTAAGGAATGACATTTTCTCCCTGTGCTTACCTTAGCTTTTTAGAATTAATTGTTCTAGAGAAAAACATTTATTCATTCATTCATTCATTCATTCACTCACTCACTCACTCATTGAACAAAACTTTTTTGTGTATCTACAGTACTATGTTCTAGGTATACTGAAGACACTAATAAATAATATAAATAAGAACCTTTTTCCAAGGAGTTCAGATTACAGTAGTTCAGATTAGAGTGGGGGAAGCAAATACTTAGGTGGATTATCAGAGAAATTGTGTAGTGAGTGCCATGATTAGCACTAGGCACAGGATTTTATGAGAATGGCAAAAAGCAAAACCTAACCTTTTCTGGGGTGAAAAGTGTGACCTAATGAGTCTTAATGAATGTGGAGTGGAGAGAGGAATGGGAAGAGCATTTCAGGCAGAGAGGAATAGCAGGAACCAGAGACACTGACGCAAGGAATCCCATGGTATGTGTGACGAAGGGATGACTAAGTAGTTCAGTGACAAGACATGAGGCCAGAGATAAATAAAGATCAGGTTCTGGGGAACTTTTGAGCCATGTTAAGGACTTTGGATTCATCCTCAAACCATGAAGCATTCCAAGCAATATGTGACAAGATAAGATTCTACGGACTGAATGGAGAATAAACATGTAAGTTGGCAGGATTGAAGGCTGGAAATATAAAAGGTGGCTACTGCTGTGGCTCAGGCAAAACAGCACATGGGCTTGAACTAGGCTCGTGATTCTAAGGGATTGAGAGAAGAATGCTGATTTCATGGATGGTTAGTGGACATAATTGGCATGTGGTCTGAATGCAATTGGGGAAGGGGACCAGTCATTTAATGAGTAGATATTGGTAATTGATAAACAAGACAGAAGAAGAAGGTGAGGTTTGGGGATAGGCAGAGTAAGTTTTCGAGGTAATAAGTGGATTGAGGTTCTGTCAACAGCATTGGTAGGGAAATCTAGCTGGTAAATACATACAAATAAATAAGTAAATACACCTATGCATTTATATAAGATATCTATACATGTATTCTCCTTCTTTGTTCATTTATTAAGTACCTTAAATACAAATATACCTGTGACATCTACTTGTGATGTTTTTGTCCCATATTATTTTTGGTATTCAATAAATGTGAATCATGAAGAGATAGCTATTTTTATTAAATCTCTGCAAAGTCACATTCTTACCTATTTTGATTGTAATAAAAGGGCTAAGTCATTATTTAATTTTTTAACCTTTGTGGCATGATTTATAGAAGGAAAATAAAAATGTCAAAGATATGATAGACCACAGTTGGGATGTAGGTAAAATAGTAATATCACAAAATGTGTTTCTATTTAGCCAGCTACTGTAAAGTTACTTTGTGTTTGCAATTAATTGATTTCACTTTAAACCAGAACCAATAAGACTATAATCATGCAGCCCTGCAGTTCTGAATGTTTTGTTCTTCCTTTTTTTAGTTTTCTAGATATTCCTAGTTGACAGCAGGATAGAGTTCAGTAATGGTTATGCAGTTTCCTTGTGCAGGTTATTAAAATTTGTGACCAGGGATCTCAGGAGACCAGCTATTAGACTTTCAGTGCACTATTAGATTAAACCTTTCTACTCAAACTCAAAGGATTCTGCCTGAGGCTGTCTGATCAATACTCTATTGTATCTGTGCAAATGAAAGTATTAAGATTCTCTTAGGAGGTAGACTGTCTAAATTGGATCTAACTAGTAGACGGTGATTGAAATACGGGATATACTGATACTTAATTGGCATAAATCTAGCCTTGGGAAGATTCTGAAAACATAAATTCCTTTTTGATACAGGTTGAAAGAGAGAGAGATGTAAAATAGCCACTATTTTATATTATTGGTTCTTATGTACTTATCAGGAAAGTGGCAAAAGTCACTGTCCATAAACAAAGCTTCCATTGATCTTTGAGCACCAAATTGTTCTTCCTGTCTTCCCCTTTCTCGTTTAGGTCACTGCAGTCACCAGCATCATTATATATAGCTACCACTTCCTGGACACTCAGGTCTGCTTGTGTTTAAAACAGACATTCCTAGCTCCAAAGTCTGCATTCTTAATTCCCTGCAGTCTTAATATCATCTTTCTAATAGAAGACCCCCACAGGGAAAGCTGATGCTATACTTTTTAAATGGTTTTGTGATCCAGTAAATCATGATTCTATTTTATATAATTTTGGAAGATGTGGCTAGAAGAGTTAACTCTTTTTATTTTATTATTATTATATTAATCATTGAGATACTTATAACCACCAGCTATGAAGCTATAATTTGTTGCCACACTGAGTATGTTAAATTTTTAATTTACATAATTTCTGATTCTTATTTCTTTCCTTTCCTCTTAAAAAATTCAATTTGATAACTTAATGTACCTCCTTCTATATGTTCCGTGGGAACTATTAATATAATTTTTTTACAGAATTATGAGAGAATTGCATTTCCCCAGCTATAGATCAATTGAGAAACAGTAGCTATGACCAGGTTAAGAAATTCTCTTTCAAGATCTCAAATAATCAAAGTCATTGACATTGAAAGCTCTTTTGTTCAACTCAAGCCAGATGGAAGACGTAATGAAGAGGTACAAAGCACACTGTATAATCTAACAAGTTAATTGCCTACTTGGAAGCCTCTCCAGTTCAGTGGCCAAGTGAAACCTCTACTCAGGGAAATTAAGCAACTGCCAACGTGGTTTTGCAGTTTTCAGAAACATAGAGATTGGGTTTTTAAACCTTATATATACCTGTGATCACGAATAGTAGTCTGTGCTAATGAAAGTAGTTTTTAATGCATATTGACTTAGGTCTTCAGAAGTAGAATGTTGATTCACTGCTGTCATCCCTGTCAAGAGAGCTGCATGTGTAATTACAGTTTCCCTCTAAATAGATTTGCTTTGGAACTGTCATGCAAATTCTATTCTTCATGTCCTTGCTATCTTTCAACCTCAAATAAATAAATAAATAGAAATTAAGTAAATTTAAAATATCTCTATGCACCATGTGTGAAATGTCATTCTTTTTACATTTAGTGTTAAAATATTTTCAAACAAGTCAGTTTACAGGTAAAGGTTTGCTGTAATAGGATCTGAATGTGGGTGTACGTGGTGGTGCTTCAGATCTCTTTCCTTCTGCTTGACTGTTCATGTTGGTAATAGTTTTAAAGGGCCCATGCCAGAGAGTCAGCCACAACATAGTCAACTTCTCAAATATCCATGCAATGTAGAAAGTCAGGGGTCAAGATCATTACTGTGTGATCTGCTAAGTGGGAACAGGGCCATTTCCCTTACCTTCAACAAACTCAGATTCATCTCAGCCAACCAATATTTTGCTGTTTGAAGAACATGGCAGACTCTCTTATCCCTAAAGAGAATGCTGTTCATCCTCCCTTTGCTTGGTATCCTGTGGCTCCATTTTACCTTCAAGACAAAGGCCAGTTTCTTTTAGAAGACTTCAGGCAAAATTTGGAGCCTCATATACTAGGCTGAATGCTTTCTATACTGTTTTTTTTATAATATTTTTGTAACATTTGCCATATTAAAATCCAATATCTATTTTATGGGTCTGAATCTTCACTAGACTGAGCTGCTTGAGAGAAGAATATGTATAATTCATTTTCATATTCACAGTGCTGAAACTGATGTCTGTAGAGATTCAGTGTCTGTCCCCTGCATAAAATCAGTAAATAAAGGCAGGAAAGCTTGTTACATCAAGTAGGACTAAGGACTAGATCCACTGGGACAATTCAGCTGGGCTTTTCATTGGTTCTTCTAGCCCAGATCAACCTGCCCTGACCTGAATCAGCCCTGAGCCTCTACCTAGGCTGTTGTTTTCAACAAGTATATAATAGCAACTCATCAGAATAGCAGAGATCTTGGTAACAGGTTGCCTGACACTTGACTAACAAGGGAAAATCATGAACAGGTTTGGACTGGAATCTTGGCTCACCACCTATGTGACCTTGATCAAGATATTTTCTGTCTCTGAGCTTCAATTTTCTCTTCTGTTAAATGAGCATAATAAAACCTTTTTCACTGGTTTGCTGTGAAGAGTAAATGAGACGGTGTTGGTGCGTGTCGTGCAGGAATATAGTAATTCTTGATGAATATTCATCAAATAACTGGAGTACCCAAAACATAGGAATTTCCTATTATCCCACCCCCACCCCCACACACTTGCCCTTCAGGTCTCAGGTTCTCCTTCCTGATACCCCAGAAAGATTAAGCCACTTTGGCCCTCTGTATGCCTCTTTTATAGCATTTAACACAATTATAATTAATTGATTATATAACTTTTTGATTTAATAAATGTCTCTTGTAGAATATAAGCACATAAATTCAGGGACGATCTACTAATGAATTGTTCTCTAGTACCTAGTACTTAGGTGGCTCACAGTAAATACTGATTCAATGGATGAATAACCGTATTCAATCTGCTGAATGTGGCCTTTAATTTAGAACACCCCAAATACTCCCCATCAGGAAGCCTTTCTCATTCAACTTTCTCATCCTCAAGATTAGCAAAATTACTCTCATTCTATCCCCAAATATGTTATCTCAATTTCATTACCATGATCAGAAAAGACTCTTCCTTGAATTTATTTTCAAGACTAGATCTATTTTGGGGTTTGCTTACCAACAATTGTAACTATTGATGTGGTCTTTTTTCTGTTTTTTACTTCTCATATGTTTTATCTCTTTCCATTAATCCTTTATTCCTTCAACAGATACCTGTTTTTGTGATAGCCACTCTTCTAAGTACTGTGGAAGGATTTAAAGCTGTGTGAAGCATAGTTATCCCAGTCAAGGAACTTAAAAAACCAATACAAATGAAAAAACATGTGCAAGGTTGGCTAACTATGAGACAGGGATAAACACCTTTAAAAAGATACAAACCAAGAGTTTCAGTGCTTTCCTCAGTTTTTTGCTCTGTTCTCAACCTTTACTGGTTTCTCATCAAATAAATGTGTTAAAGAATAACTCAAATCATTGCTTAGATGTACTTTTTCAGCAAAGCTTTCCCTGACCATTCTATTTACCATTGCAAATGCATTCCTCTCCACTAGCGCCATTCTGCCATTCCCACCCTCTGTTTCCCCATCAGTGAATTTCATAGCACTTGTCATGTTTTTTTCTCATGCTGTAGATATCGCTTATTGTCTGTCTCCCTTCAATAGAATGTAAGCTCCATGTGGGCCAGGATGTGTAGTCACTGATGTACCCCTAGAATAAGTGCCCAATTATAGTAGGCATTTGATGGATATTTGTTAAATGAAATTATAAATGAAGTAGGGATTAGCAGTTATACACTGAGACTCTGTAAAAATGTCCTGAGTTGAATCCTGGCTTTGCCATTCTTGGCTATATGACCTTAGATTATTTACTTTCAGCCTTTAATTTCCCAGATGGACCTACCTTCCAGGGTTGTTGGGAGGATAGAATGCATAATATGTGTAAACCAGCAAGTCCATAATAAGTAACAAAAGTTGATTTTTAGAAAGTTAACTTACTCTTCTTTCCTATATATGTGTAAATCATATTTTATTTTGCCATTTTAAAAAGAAGACAATAACTAAAAGTGTTAGCACATAACTATTCCAAACATAACATTTCCACATGTTGAGTTGAATGACTTTGAGCCAGATAATATGAGTTGAAATCCGTTTAATAAGAATTAAATTTGCCAAGAGCAGTATCTTATGCCTGTAATCCCAGCACTTTGGGAGGCTGAGGCAGGTGGATCACTTGAGCTCAGTAGTTTGAGACCAGCCTGAGCAACATGGTGAAACCTCAGCTACACAAACAATACTACAACAACAAAAAATTAGCTGAATGTGGTGTCACATGACTGTAGTCCCAGCTACTTGGGGGGCTGAGGCGGGAGGATCACTTGAGCCCAGGAGGTCGAGGCTGCAGTGAGCTGTGTTTGCACCACTGCACTCCAGCCTGGGTGACACAGTGAGATCATGTCTCAAGAAAAAAAGAAGAAAGTCAAATATACACCATTTTTTAATATGTCACTAGTCTGTGTAGTTCATCTTGAAAGGACTTCAAGGTCCAATATGCATCATGTAGAGAGTTGCTAGGGCACAAACAAGACTGAATTGACCATTGGCCTGAGTAGTTAAACTATCAGACAACTAGTGAAACAATTCAGTTATTCCACAAACACGTTGCACACGAAACGTGTTATGCACAGAGACAACATTTTTCGTATAGTACTATGGGACTAAAAGATGCAGTTCCTGCCTTGAGGGAACAATTGTAACATTCTTTGAGGAGCTAAGAGTAAAGAAGGGGCCCTTGTGAGTGAGGGGTGGGTCAGTAGGGTAGCAGTTGGTAGAAAACTGACACTGGAATAAATGATCCTGGACTTGATTCATTTTTTTTTTCCAAAAATACAGAAGCATCATTGAAGCCTGGATGTTTGGATTCTATGATAAATATGAGATAGAGATTTGAGCTGCTCATTGAATTTTGAAAAAAACAATATCCTAAAAGGTTAGAGACATGGATATTTCAAAGCAGCTCACTTTGATTAGATGTAAATAAATATAAGTCAGATAGACATACCTGGGCGGTCCTGACTTTAATGCAGTTTGAAAGTTTCATGACTATGAGCACCTCTCTGTGCCTCTTTGGTGCAGAGCTGACCTATAAGTGGTTACTGCTTGAATTAGTAAATATTCTTCAGCAAAAGTTATCAATAGTAAGGTTTAGTAAAATTCCTTTAGAAATAGACTGTTATGTATGTTACTAGTTATACTCAGTTAATCTGTGACTTGTAGGAGCAAATGATCACAGGGATACAGTTTATTTCTTAATCTTGCTGCTCAAATATCACCATAGATCCATAGTTCCTTCCCAAGATACTGACTTGGTTCTGAAGCAGCTTCCACACTCTTCCAGATATCTCTATGTTGGACTCTTGACTGTGGGCAAGATGAGGATGTACTGGTTGCATGTTCCCTGTCAGGAGTCTCTTAATAGTCTCTCGCCCAGTTACAACATATTGCTGTAATCCCACACAACAGCTGAAACATCTTTTCTTCATTTCTTTTAATTCCTGTATCATTTGATGTCTCCACCATGTAATTTACATTTAATTGTGAGTTGTTTTACATCATTTAATAGTTGTTTCAAGTGTGAATGTTTTGCCTTCCCAAGAAGATTAAAATAAGATTCCTTTAAGAACAGAGGCTCACTGCACAGTGCCAGGCCTAGACATAGAATAAACCACAACTACTGACTTCATTTCAAGCTGACCTAACTATCCTCCCAGCAAAGAAGGCCAACCTGGTGTATCACTCATTCTTCTGATCTGCACTTACTTTATAGAGGAATAAATACCCTGAGTTATTGGGAGTTTGTGAATCAAGTGACTAGAATTCCAATAAAATAATACAGGTTTTTGTTTGTTTGTTTGTTTTGTTTTGTTTAAAAAGAAGCTGCTGAATGACCAAGATATTTGAAAATGGGGGCTGGGATTGGGCAGGGGTGAAGAATTGTGTCACAGACTTTGTATTGGAAAAATGCCTGCCTTAATCTAGTGAATAAATATGACTGTTCTTTGAAGTCCTTTTTCTTTCTCCCTGAGTATAAAATCAAATGCTATTCATTTTTTGAATCGCCCATATTTCTTTAGCCCTTAAGGCATCGACCTTTGATGTCTTATATTTTATATTCTTTTATCTCTTAGAACTGATCCACATATTCAGTAGAATGGAAGTATAAATCCTAATCCTTAGACTACTTCAGGCTTATTGAAAGGGAAAGAAGTGAAAGTGAAAAGAATCTTGTTTAGATTCTTTTCCTTTATCTTCTCACTGACAGATCTAATGTTAAACAGAACCTTATTATCATCACAAGAAAGTAGATTTTAAAAAAATGCTTTTTCGTCATTCGTATTCAACAAGTACACTCTGTCAAATCTTGCCTTTTTTGCAAATAACTTTGCTCCTTGGATCCTCTCCCAGGTCTTGATCAAAATGGAACCAAATACATTTTTAACTACCTAATAATTAAAGTTTTGAGCCATTAAGTTCAAGTATCTTTAAGGGTAAACATTGAATTTGGAGTAAATGTTCCATTTGTTTCACTAAAATTTGCAAATAGTTATGATTTTTCTTTGCAGACCTGTCCAGTTTGATCTTGAAACAAAACTGCTTAAAGCTTTATTAGCCTTTCTTCTTTTTGGTTTAGCTTTAATAACTACATTTAATATATAACTGAAATCTATAAATAACACTGAGAAAAGCGGTGGAAAATATTTCAGGTATAAAGACTTTTCATGTTGACTGTTTTTGGTAATGGTTCTGGATGTTTGAGTGAAGCCCCTCATATTTCATTGGTTTATTTTACTCTGGCACGAGCTTATGAAAAAGGAGACTTGAATTACTGAGGAAAATTTTCTTTTAGGGTGTTATAATTATTTTAAAAATTGATTCATTGGATATGTTATTAATGTCACACATGAGCTAACGTGATGATTATCTCTTTATGAATTTGAGGTGCTGGGTATTTTGTTTTTCAAATTACAATATTCTTTCAAATATCCAGTCTCCTGTTTCTATTTCTCTCTTAGCTACTTCTTTCTTTAATATTTTGTTGCTAATCAGAATCTTTACCAAAAAGAGTAACCAAAATTCTGAAGAAAACTGAACTATTAAATGGTATTAATTGCTTCTTGAACTATAGAAGAATTTTACATGTTGAGTAACATGTCATTTGAAGATATGACAACCCATCCTCTCCTTGGTAACTCCTCAGTTATTTGGTCTAGATTGATCCATCATCTTTTTCACTTAAGAGCATTCAGTTCTCACCTTCAAATAATCAGCATATTAAAGTAGTGGTACATGGCCATATGTAGGAAGAAAGAAATAAGCTGTTCATTAGAGTGCTCTGTTGGGTAAATATTTGTTGTGTTGAGATATAACCTGTGTAGATTTATTAAATATCAATAACATTTATTTGCTTATTCATTCTTTTATTCATTTAACAGTTATTATTGAACAGCTGCTGTGTACTAGGCATGGTTCGTATTCCCAAGTTCTGAAACTGCGATCATTTCTATATTTAAAATGCATTATTTAACAAAGTACTGCTAATGATACATATCTTTCTTTCCTGTTGGGTTTTGGCAATATAACCTAAAGATTATGAAAGTGGGCTCTGGAATCTGAGAGCCTGTGAAAACTTCAGCTCCACCACTTTCTAGTTGTGTGACTTTAGGCAAGTTAATGAAATTCCCTAGACCTCATTTACTTCATTTTTACAATAGGGATAATAATAGTACTCACCTCATATCCACTATCTGAAGAGTAAATGGGAAAATACACAAAGCCTATTGCACTGAACTTGGCAGACAAGTAAGCCCTCAATAGATGTTAAATTTGCTATTGTTATTAAATCATGGTTCTTGTTTTGTTGATTGTTATAATCTTTTTCAGTATTTATTGAGCAAATACCTATGAAGTGTACTCAGAGTAAACTTGGACAGTGAGAGACACCACCATCTGGCCTGTTGTGTCATAAACAAAAGCCTTAAAACTGGGTCTTGGCAATGGTGAGGGGAACAGATGCTCTAAATGCCTTCTAGAATGTGTTTTTCACTACGTGTCTAAGCTGTGATGAATGTCACTAATGTCATCTCTCTTTCTATTTTAGGTAAGTACATCACCATTTTTGAAACTCTGTGCAGATGGGTAAGTCTTGCTGCTGGAGCTTTTCCTGTTGATTTGCATACTTGGAGGATCTGGATCAGACAATGTGCTTATCGCGGTCAGACAAATGCCTTTATTTTATTCAAGCAGAGATCTGGAAAGATAACAGAATTTCCCACACATGCTTTCCATCTCTGTTTCAAATCTTTGGCAGAAAAAAAAATCTGTTATTTTTAATTGGATAAAATATTATGTTTAAATAATTGAAGACTGAGTTTCTTACTCTGTCAATAGAAGGCAGAGTAGAGAGACTCGAGAAAAGAAAAACAATTGTTTACTTTCTATTAGAAATCATAAAATCCTCTCTGAAGTAAACATACAAATCTTTGTTTTTCTGCTTTCAAATGGGAATTTTTTTTTCAGTGCCTAACGAACAGGTATTCTATGATTAGATTATTTTAATGATAAATTATTTTGTATCAGCTAGAAACAGTAGCAAGCGGCCCAGCAAGACCATGTGTGCATAATATTGTGGAGAATTCTTGTTATGACTAAGAGTTGATGTAGTTAATTTAGTATTTCTAAAGTTGGCTGTAATCTATCACCACAGAAGACTGAACTGGAGAAATGATCTTAAATCACAAGGGATTTGGTAAAGACCTAAGTGAGCTGTGAAAGATGATTAAACTACGAAATAATTCACAAAAGGAAGTTATAAATTCCTAGCCACTGGTGAACTCTAAAAACTGCATAGACAGTTATGTTCATATTAGGAAATAAAGATTTATCCTGCCTTGGCACAGTGTATTGAATTGGCATGTTCTCAATAACGAAGTCCCAATTTGCTTCATCAGCTCTAATTCCCTATTTACTCCATACACACTCTATATTCTGTGTGTTAGTCTGAGTCTTCCAGGAAGCAGATACCAAATGGAATTAGAAATGCAAGAATTTTAGGAAATGCCCTTGTAGAAGAAAATAAGGAGGGAGCCAGTTAAGGCTGAGGGAAACGTCAAAGCATGATGCAAGTTTGACTCTGAGTAAAAAAAGGAATAGAGAATTGTTGACAACATCCTAGATTGGGTTAGCCAAAGGCATGTAGGAGTCCTCAAGCCAAAATCAGCCATCAGAGGATCCTATGTTTCCCAGGAATGTGTCTGCCACAATATGGCCTCTGTGCTGAGTCAGTATCAGGAAGCAGGGCATGGAAGGTGTGGCCTTAGCTCAAATGCTGCAGTGAATTTCAGAGGTCTCTGTTGCGGCCTTTCACTGGTTGTAGTCCCTATAGTTGGAGGTCTGCAGCACATTCTCATGGCCACCACACAGAGGCTCCTAGATCTTGGTTCTTTCTGTTTTTTATTCTCTATTACAATGCCTTCTCTATCCACGTCTTACTCATTCTTCATACCCAAATCAGTTACCACTTCCTTCATAAAGTTTACTCTGTACAACCCAATGGCTAATAATTACCACTCTCATTTGGAATTTAAAAGTTCTTGTATTTTCCTATGGTATTTATTGTTTTTTTGTTATCCATTTATTCAGAAAGTGGTATTGAGAGCTATGTTTGTGCTAGACATCTTCATTTGCTCTGCGGGGGGAGAGGATCAGAAAAAAAATGGTAAAACGTGACAATCTAATGGAAAAGATAATACCATAAAACACATTAACCAAAATATAACATAGAGGTGTTAGAAATATGAGTAAAAGATATAAGGAGACAGAGAAGGAAGAATGACCTTTTGGGCAAGAAGGGAGGGCAGTGCTCAGGGAGGATTTCAAGCAGGACTTGACGTTCAGTTTTGTCTTGGATGATGACCAGCTTCTTAGGATTTGATGGTTGAATAGGCAGCATGTTCAAGTTCATGGTTATATAGAAAAAGTTTGTGGTACAGAGAGCCTTGCATGCCATAAGAAATTTATGTAATTATGGTGAAAGAGGAATCTTCTAAATTGGCCTAAAGTCAGATTATATGGGGCATTTGGTCTTGGAAAGTAGTTTGGACTTTATCCTATTAGCCTAATCCAATTCAGAACACCTGAAAGTCAGGTGGGCCAGGCTGAATGACAGAAATACTGATGTCTATAATTCTGTAATGCTACACTAAAATGTTACAATTTTACCAAACAAAAAAATGTTGTGATACTATCTGTTTAAATATGTTGTCTATATCTAAAAACTACTAATAAATTATAATAAAGAAATCACATTTTGATAAAATGATAAAAATATAGGGCATAGGCCAAAATGTAACGAGAAGGTTTAACAGACTCTAATCTGAGTTGTGAGATTTGTCATGAATGACTATTTTCTGCTCGGTATACATTTACTTTCTGTATGGTGTGGTTATAAAGACATAACTGAAAAATCTAGTTTTCCTCCAAATATGTAAGCTATCAAGAAGCAGGATTTTGTGCTGAGTGTGCTTTATAATGTTTGGAAACTAGTTGTAGAAGTTCATCAGAATGTCATTGGCAATTCTAACTTTAAATATCTATAAGCCCTAAATAATATATTGTATTTTACAAGAACTGAAGATGAGTCCCTAATTTTTATTTTAAAGAAGCCCACTTGAAATGGTTGTAATTACATCATTCTTCACTAATGTAGCTGTATAGAGATTATGTTTTCAGCAAAAATTGCGTAGGGTAGGAGAGCAATTAAGTTAACCATTTGATTATAACAAGAGCAGAAAAGACCACAGTGTTATTACCTGAAAATTAAAGTTAGACATTTATGTAAATAAATAGATTTATATATAAATGCATGACCACAAAGCAACTCCAACTGTTTAAACTAAGCCTTATAGCTTCTCAATATTTTAATAGATAATTGCTTGTGGATGTTCATTATTTTGTGCATTTTCTAGCACATGCCAAAAGTCAAATTATAGAAGGTGTCAATAAGTTTAAGCTCAATTTTTGGATGATCAACTTAAAAAGTGAAAAAGTTATATTACCCAGATAAATACTGTAGAATGATATAGCTTCTGAGAAAATATAAAATTTCTGTCGTTTGCAGAATGAATTCTCATCTACTATTGAGTACTTTTAAGATGTATTCAGTTTTACAGACTCAGGAGATGAGATTTTCTCTGAGGGAGAGAGAAGAAAGAGAAGGACAGTAAAAAGATTTATAGGTTTTGTAACAGCTCTCCGTGTTGTCCCTGGAAAACAGAAGTATCTTAATAAATGATCACTGAAGGAATTGAATACATGGTAGATTGAATACATGCATGCATGCACACTGGTAAAGGTATAACCCCAAGAATAAAAAAGAAAGGTACAGCGTTTTCAGTTTTACATTCTACATAATAACCCAGGACACACAAACATATATACACAATTATAAATTATTGCAATACAAGTGTCAAAAACAAATATTTACCTTCACAAAGTATGATACATTCTGCTATTCTTGCCCATTACATAATGCTGGTCATATATCTCACTAAATAAATTTTATAACTGTCTTTATCTGTTTTCTGTTGTTAACTGACTACCACAGACTGGGTAATTTGTAAGGAATAGGGACTTATTTCTGTCATGGTCCTAGTGGCTAGAAATTCCAAGAGCACGGCACCGGCATCTGATAAGGGACTTTCAGCTGCATCGTAACATGGTGCAAAGCATCACATGGTGAAACAGAGCAATCATGCTAATGCAGGTTTCTCTTTCTCTCTCTCTCTTTCTCTTTTTTTTTTTTTTTTTTTTTTTTTTTTTTTTTTTTTTTTTTTTT
>NW_016107570.1:876342-887761 GCF_001604975.1 Cebus imitator | reverse complement strand
TTTTTTTTTTTGTATATTTAGTAGAGACAGGGTTTCACCACCTTGGCCACACTGGTCTTGAACTCCTGACCTCATGGTCCACAAGCCTTAGCCTCTCAAAGTGCTGAGATTATAGGCATGGGCCCCCATGCCTGGCTGGGTCTCTTTTATAAGGGACATAAATCCCATTCATGAGGGCTCTGTCCTCGTGATTGCATCACTTCCAAAAGGCCACACCTGTAAACACCATCACATTGCTGATTAGGTTTTGACATATGAATTTGGAGGCAGAACAAACATTCAGTGTAAAACATAGACTATCCTTCAATTTCAGTTTATTTTGTGCTTCCTGGGGTTGAGAGTCAAGTCATACAACTTGAACAGGAATACCATGGTATACCGGTATGCTAAGTCCTTATATCCAGAGGTAGATGCTATTGTTTAGTCCCATTACTGACAATTTTAGCTTTGATCATTTGGTTAAAGTGGTGCCTGCCAGATTTCTCCACTGTAAAGTTACTATTTTCCTCCTTTGTAATTGAAAAGCATTTTGTTTCGTGATAATATGAGACCATGTAATTATGCTGTTATTCCTCAATTTCTCACCCAGTAGCTTTGGAATCCTTTGATGACTCCTGTCTAAATCAGTTACTTTGTTATTCTGATGGTTGCCGTCTTTGTTGGTTTCATGCTGCTATAACACAACACCACAAACTGGGTAATTTATAATGGATAGAATTTATTCAGCTCATGGTTCTGGATGATGGGAAGTTCAGGGACAAGGGGCTGCATCTGGTGCGGCCCTTTTTCCTGCTGCATTATAACATGATAAAAGCTATCACATGGGCAAGAAATAGGGAAAAGGGGGACAAACTCATCCTTTTATAAGGAACCTACTCCCATAATAACAGATAAAAAGTAATCCATTCATGAAGGGAATGTGCTCATGATCTAATCATCACTTAAATGTCTCAACTGTTAACACTGTTCCATTTTGGATTAAATTTTCAAGATGTGAACTTTGGGGGACATATTCAAACCATAGTGGTTTGCTATGGGGAAAATTTGTAATTCCATCATTTCTTCTTCTCTTACTAGTTGGCTTTCTATTATGCGTAAGGTTTCTTTTTGTTTTTTTGTTTCTGTATGGACTCATGGATTCTTTATTTAGCAGGTTGTAATCCTTTAACATTGTCAGTTAATACCATTATTTATCTTCATGCTCATACTGTCCTGGATTTGGACAGTATGAGGTTCTTCTGGTTGACTCCTTTGTGATTTTAACATGTTACTATCATTCTTTGAGTACTTTTTTACCTTTTGGCTTCAGATAGGAGACTATTGTACTTTTCTCCAAGGCTTGGAACCAGCTACTTTTCTAGGGATCTCTGGTTCTTTTTAGTAAAGAATGGTGTTTAGAAATCAAAATTTGGAGAGTAAGTGTGCTCATTGCTATTGGGGTGATTTTGTTTCTAGGTCCTTTTAGTAGACAGATCTAGGGGAAAAGTATATGTATATACATACTCATATATAAATGTGTGCATATGTGTGTGTGTGTGTATGCACACATACACACACACACCCACGCATACCTATATCCATGTGTATATTCAGGTATTTATTTATTATTAAACCTTGGATTTCACAGTGATAATCCATCATTACAGTGCTCATTCTGTTCTTCTCCATTTTTATCATTACAGTGCTCATTCTGTTCTTCTCCATTTTTATATCTATAAGTCTTTTCCCCAAGAGTTAGAAGCCTAGCTCCCATTATCCACAATATATTACATATTGCATAGGATTTTCTTACTTGTGGAATGTAGTTTCAGAAATTAGTTTCAGAATTACCCACTCATGCATCTATGGAAAAAGAGAAGAAAAGCAAAGAAAAGCATTTTAGCAGACTTTTAGCATTATTTATGTTTCATATGTCTAATTCTGTACTCAAAATTCACTTGGTTAGTTCTCATACCCACTTCTACTTACTTCAGTATGGTTGTGTTACTTGTTTTAAATATGGACCAGTAATTTGTTTTAATGTATAAATTTTTTTTCACTTAGAGGTGAATTGATTAATCTGGAAATTGGCATTTTCTGTTTCTATATTTAAAATATGAACTAATAATTTCATTTCCTCAATAATAAGAAATCCCTAGCACCATTAAAGACTCAACTGAGGTAGGTATTCATGTTTTCCTGGAGCATATATAGCTGTGATCTAAATCAGAGAATCTGAACAACTTTGTCTTGGACCAAACTTTAGGATAATCTGAAAATAATGGGGCAAATGTTGGTGGATGAGTATTTTCAAACGTAATTCTGAGTAAATTTCAAATGCATATGTGGGTTTGTGGGTCTTGGTATTTGGTTATTTGTACATCATCTCATCTTTGTTAATGTAGATTATAAAAATTGGGTATAAAAGCAATGCCCTTAATTATGTATTTTTTTCATGTTTTTTGTTTCAAAAAAGGGGTTAAGCAATCCTAACTTTAAAAATGGCTTAAAAGACTATGGAAAGCTAGGTTAGAAACACAAATGTAAAAACATATTTTGTATCTGGAGTTAAGTTTGGGTCTTATATTAATGGCTTCTCAAAAATATAGCAAATAGGGAAACCTGATAATATTTATGTCTTGAGAGAAAATTATCTTTCTATAATTAATTATAAGACTTTTCATTAGGGTCTTTGAATAAAGCAAAGCAATAATATGTTTAATAGTATTTTTATGTGAGTTACATACATGTACATTATTAATAATGAATAGTAATGTTCTCATAGTCTTGTTATAAGTCAAAATATTACATCATTATTCCATGGAAGTCTTCGTATAGTAATTTAAATCATTATAAGTCCAGTTTCTTGACATTGAGAAAAAGCTTAGTACATATAGTAGAATGACTTGCCATCCTTGCCATTCAATCATCTTCTCATATATTATTTAACTCAACTTAAATTGGCAGGAGCTTGAATATAGAAGATAACTGTCATTTATCTCTTTTTGTGGAGTGCCTATAATCTGGGATTTCTATGGGCATAAGATCCAAAGGGTATATCACAGAATTATAGTTAACAAAATCACTAGGAAATGTTTTTGGAGGCAAGATAACCACGGATATACCTGATTAGCTATTTGGAGGACTGGCAGTAGAATTTCTTGCTGTTTCTCATGTGGCAAAAACTAATAAAATAAAATAAATTTAGAAGAGTTTTGTTATGTTTTGTTTTGCAATAGGAAAGTAATCAATATATCAAGATAATCCATATATTTCAGTTGGCATGGAAAAGCATCTTTTCTTTCAGCCATTATTCCTATGACACTTAGACATTCTAGTCTATAAAATTATCCTAGGTTTAGCAATATTGGAATTAAATTTTATTGTTCCATCCTTATTGCAGAGTTATAAAAATAAGGATTGAATTATTATGAGTGGCCGATTATGTAGTATATACCATGAGTTAAAAGTAAACATTGACTTTTATTAGCATTACCTTTTGCCATATGAGAGAAAATAAACTAAGTGAATAACCTTGACTCCAAGTCTTCTCTGAGATTAATTTGATGATTTACTGGAAATAGAAAGATTGGTAATGTTCATTGTAGGAAAGGGGTAAGAAAACAGGCACACATATATTGAGAGACTGTAAAGTTTGTACAGTTACATCAGTTAACTTTAACCGTGTCTAAATATGCATGTAGCAATTCCTCTTGTAGACATTTATTCTCAGATAATTAAAGAAGCAGGCAAACATTGTATGTATTTTTACTGTTAATGAGTTTGATAATAGTCAAGAATTAGGGAGGGTTGGTGATGATAAACTAAAACAGGCCAGGTGTGGTGGCTCACTCCTGTAATCCTAGCACTTTGGAAGGCCAAGGCAGGTGGATCACTTGAGGTCAAAAATTTGAGACCAGCCTAGCCAACATGGTGAAACTCTGTCTCTACTAAAAATACAAAGGTAGCCAGGCACCATGGTGGGTGCTTGTAATCCCAGCTATCCAGGAACCTGAGGCAGAAGAAGTGCCTGAACTCTAGAGGTGGAAGTTGCAGTGAGCCATAATGGCACCACTGCACTCCAGCCTGTGCAACAAAGCTGGACTCCATCTCAAAAACAAAAAACTAAAACAGACTAATTAGAGATATTAGCATCAAAATTTATCACAAAACTATACATAATGTAATTGTTTATACATTTTTAAGTATATGAGCTAAAGTATGAAACCAACTCTGAGTAATAGGATTATCAATATTCTTTATCTCCTTGTATTTATCTTTATTTCTTAATTAAATTTTGAAATAATGTTGTTGCTTTTACAATAAGAAGTTGTAAAAGAATATTACTATGAAAATAATCTAGCAAGAGTTTCATCTAACATTGCACATTTCTTGAAAGTAAGCCAAGACACATTTTTTCACTCCTTTGATACTGAGTTTAAGGTATTTGAAAAATTCTTGCCGGGCGCGGTGGCTCAAGCCTGTAATCCCAGCACTTTGGGAGGCCGAGGCGGGTGGATCACGAGGTCAAGAGATCGAGACCATCCTGGTCAACATGGTGAAACCCCGTCTCTACTAAAAATACAAAAAATCAGCTGGGCATGGTGGTGCGTGCCTGTAATCCCAGCTACTCAGGAGGCTGAGGCAGGAGAATTGCCTGAACCCAGGAGGCGGAGGTTGCGGTGAGCCGAGATCGTGCCATTGCACTCCAGCCTGGGTAACAAGAGCGAAACTCTGTCTCAAAAAAAAAAAAAAAAGAAAAAGAAAAATTCTTAGAGGATGAATTTATCATTTTAGTGCCTTGCTGATTTATGCAGCCACCTCAGTTTTAAGCAATCATGGGATTATTTATTTGCTGATTTACCATTTGTTCAGTACTTATTATGTGCTTAATAGTACTTGAACATACAAAGATAAATGAGATTTTTCGTCCCCAAGAATTAAAAGTTTAATGGAGGAGATAATCATAAACTTACAAAAAAAGCACATGAGAGACTGTGTCAAAGTGGGGACAATGTAGACTAGGGAAATACTTCTCTTGGATGGGTCACACCTAGAAGGGGGCGAAGAGGACAACTCACTGGGTATTGGAGCAGTCTGGATCCCTGGATTACTTGGCTGGTGCTGGGCTAACTGATAAACACTTTCTATTTTCAACTCTTCTACTAATCACCATCATAATATGAGCATATGTTCTGCTCTTGCCAAGTCCGTGTTTGGTCAGTTCGAGTTTTATAGTCATGCAGAACTGCGATTTTGTCATTTGTACAAAAAAGCCTATATTGTACAAAAGAGTAATTTAACTGAGCTTTATAACCTAACATTCTGAGAACTTCACAACTCCCATTGTTCTTTCTCAAAAAATTATTTTCAGTGCAACTTAACTCTGTGTATCTCCATTGCCCATCTGCCCCAGATGATTTAGGTTGGTTGCCATCTTTATTAGTGTGATAAGAGTCAATAAAATGATTAATTGAAAAGAACCTTAAGCTTCCTTCCACTTAAAAAACACTAGATAAATGATAAGCAGTGTGCTTTTTAGGTGGGTCAAGAGAGTCCAGATCACTGGTATACGGATGGCGTATAAATTAAATCATTGTATACAACTGCAAAATGTTGGAGAAACATTTTAGTATGTTCCCTCTAGCATTTGCCTTTCTGTACTTATGTCTTAGAATTATAATGCCTACATTTGAACTGTGGTTTTCTGTGGGCATATATACAAATAGATAGCAACTGATTAAAAAAAAATGCTTTAAACACTTTTTTTTTTCCAGTTCACAAGATTAGGGTATTTGGAGATACGGCTTTTTTTTCTTTTTTTTCCTTTTAAAGCCATCCACATTTTCTTTCCTACTGCTTTCTCACTCAAAAAATGTAAGCTAGAAAAAGTTAATCTCATAGAGGTAAAAAGGAGAACAGATTACTAGAGGCTGGAAACAGTAGGGGGAAGAGGAGGATAGGGAGAGATTTGTTAAAGAATACAAAATGACAGCCAAGTGCGATTGTTCACACGTGTAATCCCAGCACTTTGGGAGGCCAAGGCTGGCGAATCACAAAAAGTTGGGTGTTCAAGACCAGCCTGACCAACATGGAGAAACCCCGTCTTTACTAGAAATCCAAAATTAGCTGGGTGTAGTGGCATATGCCTGTAATCCCAGCTACTTGGGAGGCTTAGGCAGGAGAATCACTTGAACCCAGGAAGCGGCAGCTGCAGTGAGCTAAGATCACTCCATTGCACTCCAGCCTGGGCAACAAGAGCAAAACTCCATCTCAAAAAAAAAAAAAAAAAAATGACAGCTAGATAGGAGGAATAAGTGCTGGTGTTCTATAGCACTACAGCATGACTATAGTTAACAACAATATATGTTTTCAAATACTTAGAGGACATTGAATAGTCCCAAGTAAATGAAAAATGTTGGAAGATATGCTAATATCCTGATCTGATCTCTATGCATCATCATGCATATTGAAACGTCGCTATGTACAATTATTATATATCAATTTAAAAACTCTAAAAATACATGTATAGCGAAGTGTATACACCTTATATATACTTTAATTTCCTTATGAAACACAGCATAATTTGAGACTTAAATAAAATGGTCCTTGTGCTCTGTAAAATTAGAAAATCCTTTAGCTTTTAGAAGCTTTCTGCTGGTTGATCACAAATTAATATGTCCCTTTGGTTTAATCTGTATCATAAAATGAAAGTTGACTGTTCCGCAACATGTGCCTGACAGAGAGGAAGCTGTTGATAAATATCTACTGACTGAATGAAAGGATAAATGAACAAATATTTTTAGCCCTTAGAAATCTGTGAAATATACTGAGAAAATATTAGACATATCAAGGTCAATGCTAAATGTAAAATATATTTCTAAGAAAACTCTTTGTGCAATCATTTGGAATGATTTATTAAAACTAGTTATTAAAAACTTCTTCTGACTGTATTTTCCTTATTTTTGGAAAACAAATGCAGCTTGCACTCTCCTTGCTTAGAACTTCTATTTCACAAAACAAAAGTGCATGCTTGTGTGTGTATATATATAATATATACACACACATATATATATACACACACAAGCACGCACTTTATATATACATATATATGTATGTATAAAAAGTAGTGTGTATATATGTGTGTGTGTGTGTGTGTGTGTGTATATATATGTATAAATAATCTTGATCCCTAATCTCTGTGAGCTCCAAAGATGTTCTAAATTTAAAAATGTTACAGATCACATTGTGAACTCTTAACGCTATACTTTTTGGCTGAGTGTGGTGGCTCATGCCTGTAAACCCAGCACTTTAGGAGGCTGAGGTGGGAGGATAGCTGGAGCTCAGGATTTCGAGATCAGCCAGGGCACCATAGGGAGACCCTGTCTCTACTGAAAATACAAGAAATTATCCAGGTGTTGTGGCACGTGCCTGTAGCCTCTGCCACTTGGGAGGCTGAGGTGGGAGGACCTCTTAAGCCTGGGAGGTCGAGGCTGCAGTAAGACATGATCCTAGGTGACAAGAGTGAGAGCTTGTCTCAAACAAAAAAAAAGTCTGTTTTTCACCAGCACATTTCAAAATTACTTTGAAAATTATTACTCTTTTTAGAGATCGGTATGTGCCAAAATTAGAAATTGGGTCCAAGAGCATCTTCATATGCATGTAAAGAAACTTAATTGAAGTTCAGTAACTTGCTCAGGCTATAAAGTAGAATTTAGGATTTGAACCCAGGTCAGAGGGCCCCAAAGCCCTTTCACTTTCCATCAAAAACATTTGATATTTTGCCAAAAATATGACTGTTTTTATGTCCATTGCTGTTTGATATCCTTCAAACAGCTATAAAGAGGGGAGAAATGATAATTTTATAACTCAGGCTACAGCTCACAGACACGCTTAATTAGCTTAGGGACAAGCAGTTGTGACATGAGTGGGAATTGCAAGGCTGAGTTGAATGTACTCACGGGGATGTTGGTTATAAAAAAGCATTCCATTGCACATCGTGGCAATCTTTGTACTGCAAAAGTAGTACTGTCCTGAGATGTTTACTATGTATTATGGAAAAATTGCTGATTTGAATCACAATTCAGCAATCCTAGAGAAGGAGAAATCTACTTTTTCTAAATTTTCGTCTACAGTGAAATTAAATGCTTTTGGAATATTTATTTGAGGAATGGGATATCACTGAAACTCGGTACACGCCATAGTGAAAATCTAGTTGCGGGTAGTTGAAGTGCAGGTATAGTTAGTATGTGGTTGATAATGACACATGTATGGCATGATTTACCTCAGTCACTGGACAGTAAGGATATGATTAAGGAAGTTTCCTCTGGAACATTTCAAGATAAGTCGGCTCTTGTGAACCACACAATATTAAACTATGCATTGTGGCCAAGTGGCTATAAGGCCAAAAGTACCTGTTTCAAACTGTGAACAATATCTTATGTGTTACAGTATTGAAATCTCCTTGTTACAGAATGTTATCACAACCCACTAAAAATAGTAAGAAATAAGAATTTCTCCTTTCCACCCTTTTGAAATCATTCCATCAAATGGTGTATTGATGAATAATGTCCTGTCTGTAAGATGGATAAATCACGGAAAGTAACCCATTTGGATGTGGATACTCAAGATTCTCAAGAATTTGGGAGGTGGCAGTGTGAATATCAAATAAGGTGCCACTGCAGAGAATGTCTCAGAAAAGGGACAGAGAATCATATAATAGAAAAGAGAGAAGCTTTTTTCACATGATAGATAGACTCTCTAAATAATTATTTTAGAGACAGACATTAGAAATTAATTTATTGGTTCATTGAAGAAACATCCTGAGTCCCTCTGACATATTAGGCATTGTGCTGGTGGGAGCAAGGGTTGGGTGAATAGTGGTATGTGAAGATGAAATGATGCATCAGACATGGTCCCTGTCCTCAAAGAACTTTCCAGAAGGGTAAAACTGGAAAAACGCTGCTGGGACAGAGTGGGCATCTAAGCTGACTTAGGCAAGGATGTCTTATCTTACTGATATCTGTGCAATAATATCCTTAAACTAGAAATACAATCAGATATTTAATTCTGACAATGAGGAATACTTTTGGTTACATATTAAGGAATATGTTAATCCCTAAATAGTATGCTGTTTATTTCATCTTACTTTTTCGTCTTTCTAAACAAATGTTTAACAATTTAGGTAGCATCTTAGCAGGGCATCACTAGAGAAATAAAATGAAGCATTTGAAGTAAATATATTTTACAGATCATTTGGAATTGTTTAAAAACTTCATTAACTTTTAATGAACTAAAAATGTAGTTCATTGGAATTAAATGTTCCATATGAATATGTTTATTTTGGAAACTACATGACTAAACCAGTGGTAAGTTGAAGTTAAAAAGTGACCCCAAGACAGGAACAACGTCATGCTATTATCGTTATAACCCATATATTTTTAGTTATGACCATGCAGAGTGGTGTATACAGCAAATAACTAGGTAAAGTTTATAGGAATTTTAATTTTATTTCTCGTCTTTCAATTCTAATATATGGGCCAATTCATCATTTTTAATACAGAGCCTAGAGGGAAAATGCATAAGTGTACTTTTCTGTATGATCACTAGATGGCGACATGCTTCTCTTAGAATGAAGCTGCTCAGGAATTTGCAAGTGCAATTCTGAGTATTTCACATAGAAGCCTGGAAGATGAAAGATGAGACAATTATATTTCTCATAAGGTTTTGATTCATTAATATCATAAAAGCAACAATTAGCACGTGTTACTTTGCATTCAAAAAAGGAGAGTAAGGATTGGGTGTGTAAACAGTATATTGAAATAATCATTGCTGAGGACCAAAGTGAAGTATGTATACCTCTAGGGGGTAATTCAAAAGGTCTCTTTGACGTTCCAAAAACATATTAGTAACAAGGAAACATCTTTTACTTGCTCGGAAAACTGGGTCCTAGTCAGTGAGCTATGTCGTAAGAGAGTGGAAATACTGGCAAATGTCATAAAGTTTACAGAGTCATTTTCTGCAAACCAGTAGAAGATAAATTTCATTCCACCCAGTCTTAGGCACACAGTTGGACCATTTACTGCTCCATCAAAAAAAAAAAAAAAGCATTGGCAGATCCCCAAAAGCACAAGAATGTATATAGAGTGTCCATTTAACCTTCCTGATTAAAGATATATACTCACGAAGGTGGAGTGGAAGACTTCTTTATAGGAGTATGATTCATGTTTATAAAATTGTAGACACTTAGAAAGTTGAGTTAAAAGTGACTCAAAGGACATCTTTATATTGCCCTTTTTTATAGATGGAAAAACATGGATGTAGCTGTTTCATACAATAAAGCATTAATGCATCAAAACACATTTGTGGGACATTTTGTTATGATTTCAGAGCTGTTTGTCAATAAATGTGTATGTTCAATGGTTACAATTTGGGATGGTGAGACATCAGCTCAGAATAGTAACATCCTTCCCTTTCTCTTTTTCATACGACTTTAAACCTGGATGCAATATTAGGACATCGTATGGTCATTTTCTCTGTGTAGCGATTACATCCTAGATAAATTAATTTGTGATCCTCTCTGGACTTTTTGTATTACATCAAGTTGAGAATTCCTTTTGTGGATTTGGAAGCAAAAAATCTGCAGTAATGAAAATGAAAAGAGATTATGCAAAAATAATTACTGATAACCATGTTTTTTAAGTGGTGAAT
The DNA here is from genome assembly GCF_001604975.1 of Cebus imitator. Lineage (NCBI taxonomy): Eukaryota > Metazoa > Chordata > Mammalia > Primates > Cebidae > Cebus > Cebus imitator. The sequence continues at coordinate 877,072 of NW_016107570.1, read as the reverse complement.
GTAATTGAGTGTTGGTATTTTATGAATAAGTGCATCAATTCAGTTATAATGTAACCAAATATCTAGAAATTTGAGGGGGAATTTCAGGCTACTATCACATTTCAGAACCTAATTTTTCTTCTTTGGTTCATTGACTGCATTGAATCTTTGTTTTGTGGGTGGTGTAAACTTTTATTTTATTCTTTCCTCTAGGAGTGGCTCTGGGGAATCATTAGGTAAATGATTGTTGGTTTTTCATAATCATTATCTCTGATCCCTAACAGTTTGGGCCCCTCTTCACTTCCTCCAGCTTTAGGCAGGAGTTCAGAATGGCTTCCAGTTGGAAAAAGAAGTATAAATCCAACTTACCATCTAGTCTGTCTGTGCGGTCTTGGCAAATTTTTTAATCCTGGCTAGGCATGCTGTTACTGGTAGAAATGAAGTTCTGCCTCAGCTTGAGCTCCAGCCTCGCCGTTAGCCTGAAGATCTTCCAAGATTTAGGGAGGGTCCATGAATACGTGAAATACCTTATCTTCAAGGGTGTGCTATGGAGTTATCAAGCAGCTCAGATCTTTAAAAACTCTTGAGTTTAGGAATAATACATTTTAATGTCATTTCTCCTAGAAAATGAAGATTTTAATTCTTTAGAAAAAAATCTAGGGACAAGGAATTCTAGCATTTGCTAAATTTTTCATCACAAGTAGTGCTTTTTAATATAAAGGGTTTCTTTTCCTTTCCTTTTTTTTTTTTT
>NW_016107570.1:794711-876299 GCF_001604975.1 Cebus imitator | reverse complement strand
CTTGACTTGCTGGACTCAAGGGATCCTCCCACCTCAGCCTCTCAAATAGCTGGGACTACAGGTGTACGCCACCACACCTGTCTAAGTTTTGTATTTTTTATAGAGTACGGGTTTTGCCATCTTGCCCAGGCTGGTCTCAAACTCCTGGGCTCAAGAGTGCTTCTTCTTCAATCTCCCAAAGTGTTGGGATTACAGGTGTGAGCCACCACGCCTGGCTGTAAAATTTTATTATATTTCTAATATGAAGAAATACTTGGTTTCTGTCTATTGTTTAGAAAGATACCTAATTATAATATTATCTTCTTTATTAACTCTTATGTGATACTTTGTATTTTCATCACCTGCCATTCACTCCAAGCTTATTTCTATAATTAGAAAGGAATCAAGCTAGCCAAACAAGAGTTATCCTTCCTCAAGGTAGAGAAGTTACTGTTGTTTTTTATTTTTATTTTTTTCAAATGGCAATCTGCCTGCCTGGGTTGCTGTTGGATCTCTGATGATTTCTTCCTTTGATCCCCTTACTCAAATCAGGTGATCAAAGCTATGCTGTAAGTGGTAATCAGATGGAAACCTGATCTAATTTCTACTTTGCCTCTTAGATTGATAACAGGACCTGAACCAGGATAGAAACGCTAACACTATTTGACTCTGCTGTAGTTCCCAGTCTAAATAACCAGAACTCATACCTCACTCTACTCTGTCTGTGGAAACACTCTGTAATGTGTGTTGAAAGTGTATGGGTGTATGTAGTGTGTAGGTGCATTAAAATTCTCATTAGCTTGGGCTGGTTGTAATAGTGCATACCTGTTGTCCAAACTACTTGGGGGGGCTGAAGCAGGAGGATCATTTGAACCCAGAGTTCAAGGCCAGCCTGGGTAACATAGTGAGCCCCCATCTGTAAAAAAATAAACATATAAAATAAAAATAAAAATTCTCATAAGAATAATAATTAAAGGAGGTATGCTGATCATTGCCATAATTAAAATATTATGAGTTTTTCCCACTTTATTATAGTTATATTGCTCTCAAAAAATTTAAAAACTAGTATATGTTGACATATACAGGTTGGATATCTCTTATCCTAAATGCCTGGGACCAGAAGTGTTTCAACTTTTGAATTTTTTTGGATTTTGGAATATATGCATACACATAGTGAGATAACTTGGTGATAAGACCTGCATCTAAACACAAAATTTATTTATGTTTCATATATACCTTATAAACATAGGCTGAAAATAATTGTATATAATATTTTAAAATAATATTTTACATGAAACAGTTTTGTCTGTGTTTTGACTGTGACTTGTCACATGAGGTCAGGTGTGGAATTTTCCACCTGTCGCACTATGTCAGCACACAAAAAGCTTTGGATTGTGGAACATTTTGCAGTTTGGATTTTCAGATTAATGATGTTTAACCTTCCTTTTGAAATAATGGAATCCTTTAATAATAACAAGGCAATAAGACTAATAGATGACACGAGGACTGGTGTGTCAGGCACTACTCTAAACATTCTATGTGTATTAAGCCAATTAATCTTCACAACAACCCTGAATTAGATGCACGATTTTTCCATATTTTAGAGGAGAAAATTGAGAAATAGGTAATCTAGTCTGTACCCTTTTCCATCATGCTGTGTTACATTCCATCAGTGCTCCCATTGCCTCTTCCAAATTCATTCATAGGGGTGTGGTGGCCAGAGTCAGTGGAGGGGAGCATTAATTAATTTTGCGTAATGTGAAAATGAAACTTAACAAACTTTCAAGGAATAGACAATATGCAGTGTTATGGATTGATAACTCTACAATTAAGGGGTTAAATGAAATAATACCCAAAATGCTATGTTTTAAATGGCAGCACTGACTGATAAAATATAGATTTGAGTCATTTAATGTTTCCACAATTCTGAAGTGAAAAAGGAAGAAAATAGAAATAAAATGCTGGACTATGGGAAGGGTCTTTAGTCTTACAAAAAGTAAAAAGTAAAAATAAAAGAAAAAAATTTTATGGTTCGTATTGTAACCTCAAAATATGGAATGAAAATTGTGTTCTTCCATGAAATATTTCAAGTGCTGAAAGGGAATCTTCTAGACTAGAACTCTCAGCAAGTCCATGGTTCCTACTGTGTCTAGCATGCCATAGCAAAACTCCAGAATTAGTTAAATTTTAATAATTTCATGGAGAAAACTAGTTTTTCAGGGGGCAGCTAGTTAACTTCAGCATGAGGCAAAGAGCAATTCATCTTAATATTTATGAGAATATTTATTTTGAATTATACATTTATTTATTTATTTACATTAGAATAAAGGAAACTAAGGCCGGTGTGGTAGCTCCCTCACGCCTGTAATCCCAGCACTTTGGGAAGCCGAGGTGGGTGGATCACCTGAGGTCAGGAGTTTGAGAACAGCCTGACCAACATGGAGAAACGCTGACTCTACTAAAAAAACAAAATTAGCCTGGTGTGGTGGCAGGCGTCTGTAATCCCACTACTCGGGAGGCCGAAGCAGGAGAAGCTCTTGAACCCGGGAGGTGTGGAGGTTGCGGTGAGCTGAGATCGTGCCATTGCACTCCAGCCTGGATAACAAGAGGGAAACTCTGTCTCAAGAAGAAAAAAGAAGAAAGGGAACTAGCCATATGATCATATTACAACCAAAGGCTTTTATTTTTTTCATACCTTAATTGAATGTGTCAAGCAGTTTGTGAGTCTGCCCTCCAAATACGCATGTATATTCCAAAGAAACCTGTGACCCTCATTTGGCCTGTTTTTATGTCAGTGAACTAATTATTTCTTCTTCTTTTTTTCTTGAGACAGGGTCTTACTCTGTTCCCCAGGCTGGAGTGCAGTGATGCAGTCATGGCTTACTGCAGCTCCAAACTCCTGGACTCAAGTGATCCGCCTGCCTCGGCCTCTAAGTAGCTGGGACTTCAGGCATGTGCCACCATGCCTAGCTAATGTTTTAAACTTTGTAGAGAAAAGATCTCACTATGTTGCTCAGGCTTGTCTTGAACTCTTGAACTCAACCAATCCTCTAGTCTTGGCTCCCAAAGTTCTGGAGTTACAGGCATGAGCCACCATACCTGGTAACTAATTCCAAAAGAAAAGTCATCGTATTGACCATTACAGTGATAAAAATGAGTGGAATCCCAGGAGGAAGCCTCATATGCATGCGGTGAATATATAACAGTAAAGAAGATGATCACGGTCATGCTTTTTATTGCGCATAGGATGTTAGCTTTTACTCTTGCTTTTACATATTCATCTCATTTAAAATTTTTGCTGATTTTTATTATTCTATGATAGATATGACAGAGGCAGAGAAAGTATTATCCTCCTCCCCCTTACTCCCAATTACAGAGGAGTACCTGGATCCCACAGAATTGACCTATTTCCTCAATATCAGTTAGTAAACGTCAGGGACTTGAACTGCTATTGTCATTATGTTCAGTCTTAAGGACACACTCTCAACGCTTTAAGGTTTAAGGATGGATATGATTTCCACAGAAGTATAAACAGAACAATTCAAGACAGAGGAAAGAATATTGGACAAAGGTACAAAAACAGGAAGCATGATACAATTTGGGGAAAATATCAGTGAACTGGTAAGCTCAAGTACAGGATGAAGACAATTAGTAGGCAGATGATGGAACGCCGCAGGAAGATCCATCTGGAATGGCTTCATGGGAACATAGACTCGGTGTGTGATCCGAGAAATATTAAGACTAGTAGGTTAGACTTGGCAGGGGAGAGTCTAACCCGCGAGTCTTAAAATTTCTTAATGTGGAGCTAAGTTTGGTGACCATAGAAATGGAAAGACTCAGGGACAGATACTACAGAAATTTCAAAGACAATGATGCCATATCACACAAACATATGGCGGTTGAAAAGAGTGACACATCTAAGATGATGCTCAGGTTCAGGTCTGAATGACTGGGAGAAAAATGAGCCAGGAACAGAAACAGGGAAATCATGAGAAGATGCTAAATTGGGAGAAGATGCTGGGTGTGATTTGTGGAGTTTGAGCATAAGCAGACCATGCAAGTAGTTATGTCTAACTTGGAAGCAATGTGGTAGTGTGCACCTGTAGTTCCCGCTATTCTGGAGGCTGAGGTGGGAGGCTCGATTGAGCCCAGGAGGTCAAGGCTGTAGTGAGCCGTGATTGCACCACTGCATTCTAGCCTGAGCAATACAGTGAGACTGTCTCAAAAAATAAAATAAAATAATATTTTCTGAACCGCTCCTCACTAAAAAAAAATTTCTAGCAGGGAAGCAGGGTAAACCTAGTGAAAATTCTCAGGCTGACAATATGTATGCTGCTAAACAGACTTCAGTTGGTGAATCAAATTTTTGAGTTAGATGTGAAATAGTATTGAAATGTAAGATTCACCCACATTGTCCATTTCATAGAATTACTCTGTTTTTGTTGTTCGTTTTGACATTTCCTAAGTTGTCACTTGACCCAGAGAGACACATTATTCATCTGCATAGCACCTAGGCTCTGCCTTATATGTGTTGACAATATGCAATGAAGCTTAGTGCTGCAATCAGAAAGAGCGTGCTGCTGTCTATCATGTGAAATACGAGCTTGAGTATTAATGAGGAAACGCAGATTTTACTCTGACATCAAGGCTGGCCAACAGCATCTGTCATGCCCCCAACACAGTCATGCTAATTATAAGCCATCACTTTCATTCTTCTTGGAATTCAGAAGTCAGGAGGGTTGTGAGGGCAAATTCCTAATGGGTTGTGGAATCTGTCATTGCAAGAACCTTTTACAATTCAGTTGCTTACTCTTTTTAAAATCTGCCATTCAGCAGTCTTTTTCAGTACCAGTAAGCCATGCTATGCGTTCCTATGAATAAAGTGCACAGCAACAGCATCCAAATGCAGTGACAGAACTGTTTGGCTTTTCCTTGGAATAGCTTTTAAAAACCTGCTTCGCAGGGACCCTTTATTGCTTGCTGAAAAATTCTAAAATATTTGGGACTATGTTTAATAAATTACCAAGAACTATATAGAATTCCTTAGACCCTTTTTTAAAATAAAATTTTGGAGATTTTTTTTTTGTTTGTTGTTACTATTATTTTTAGAGAAATGCATTAAATTATCTTCAGATCCCAGGAATGGTAGAATTAATCTTTTTGGCACTGATAGTAGCTTAGGTCATGTCTTAGCCTGTTTGGACTGTTATAACAAAATATCATAAACTGTGTAGCATGGCTGGGCGTGGTGGCTCACGCCTGTAATCCCAGCACTTTGGGAGGCTGAGATGGGTGGATCATCTGAGGTCAGGAGTTCGAGACCAGCCTGGGCAACATGGCAAAATCCCATCCCTACTAAAAATAGAAAAATTAGCTGGGCATGGTGGTGCATTCCTGTAATCCCAGCTACTTGGGAGGCTGAGACAGGAGAATCGTTTGAACCCAGGAGGCAGTGCTTGCAGTGAGCAGAGATTATCTCTCTGCACTCCAGCCTGAGTGACAAAGACTCTGTCTCAAAAACAAACAAGCAAAAAACTGGGTAGCTTATAAACAATCGACTTTTATTTCTCACAATGCTGGAAGACTTTTATTTTCTCACAGTCCAAAATCAGCAAGCTACAAGTTTGGTTTCTGGTGAGGGCCAGCTTTCTGGTTTGTTAATGGTGTCTTGCTGTGTCCTCTCTTGGAAGAAGGGGCAAGGGAACTCTCTGGGGCCTCTTTTTACAGGCATTAATCCCAGTCACAAGGCTGGAGGCCTAATGACCTAATTACTTCCCAAAGGCCCTGCCTCCTAACACTATTGCATTGGTGATTAGGTTTCAACGTATGAATTTTGGGAGGGTGCCAACGTTCAGATCATAGCAGGTCATTTCAGCTTATTTGTACTCTTTAAGTTATGCTACTATAATTGTTTGCTTCTATATATAGGCAATATGGAAACTAACCAATCATAAGATTTTGGTAGAGGACCTGAGGAGGAATTATTCTGAATGTGATAAAGTTATGATCTTTTTCCTTAGTTGTATTAGATCACTTTTTGGATAGAAGTGTTACGTTGGGAAAAATAAGTGGTTCAGTGACCTGAGGCAGAAAAAGTCTGTTCACAGGAATGTAGGATAATTACTCCATCAACTCAGAGTTGTTTGGAATGTCAGCATCAATAACAGACCTCAGAACATTGTAACGTTACTCCAGCAACTACGCTAACATAAAGCAGAGAAGTCTGTCCATTAATATTGGTGACAAGGTCATGGTTGCTTTTAAATTTGACTTGCCAAAATACCTGGAGGGAACTCAATGTGCATACTCAAGTTTCTGCTGTGGCAAATTTACTGTTGCTACCCCAGGGGACCCTGTGAAGACAATCAGTTTATATCTGACTGGAGGCATTTCACCTTTATGTGTATGAACTATTTGGGTCAAATTTCAGGGGGCATGTCACTCTAGAGGAGCAAAGGGTCACGATAATGAAAAGAATCATTACCTTAAATTGGTAATTAGATGTATGAATCCACAAACTTGTTTTTCCTTGGGTGTTAGTAATATTCTTTCTGGAGATAGATGGCATTTTTAAACAGTTCTATCCACAGAAAACCGGACATATCTAAAGATAATGATAATGAGGGGAATATATTCATTGTAATCTGGCATATAGAATTTTCTCTGCCATTTAAGAAGCTGGATTTCTTTTAAGTATAGAAAGGTTAGATTTTTCAACCTTATTTGCAGATATTATTTATGTTTTTCATTTTTCCCCTGTGTCCTTAAATATTTTCTGAGATTTAGGCACTGAGCTCTATGCTAGAAATTTTCAAATTTTATTTTTTTTTTAAATAAGAAAGCCTCTTTTTATGAAGGAATTTTTCACAAAACTCCAATGTATAAAACAGATAAAATTGAAACTATTATGGCAGGAATGAGTCTGAGATTTGCATATTCATCTTTCTTTCTTCTTTCTCTTCTCTGCTAAAGTTTTTACACACAAGACAAGCAGTTTATGAATCAACTGTTGACTACTTCTGAAACCTAAAATGAAGTAATATATATGAAAGCTGTTATTAAGTGATTTATACCTACCAAAATATACTTGTCAAAATATATAACTGATTTGTGCTTGTTGTCAAAATAAATATATTCCTACATAGCACCTTGGTCAATCACAGATCTAGTTGTCTTATATGTACCTAGACCAAAATGACAGTTTGATGATATGGCTTGAGATATTTACATTGCTCTCACCATAAAACGTCTTTATTGACTGATTAATCTTTGAGGAGGAGGAAATGAAGGGGTAAGAAAGCATATATGAAGTTCTACAGCATTTGTATACATCCATCTTTGGGAACTTAGTAAGTGAGCAAAAAAGAATAAAATGTTGATATTAGCATGAAAACTCTCACTGACTCTCTAAATTTCTTGTCAATATTAGGCCTTTTTTTTAAGTCAATCAGAATGAAGAAAGTACTTTTAAAAATAGGCAAATGTTGGTTACATTGGCTTCAATTTTTTTTAAAAAGTTCTACGTTCTCTTCAGAATGTGAAGGAGGTTGAAAAGGAGGCATTTCCTGCATGTATTTTGAGATGAGAGGAGGGTAAGAAAAGGAGTAGAGCTGAATATTGTTATCCTGTTAACCTTTGTCAGGCACATCAGGCTTTATATGGTTCAGATTTCTGCTGTATATTTTGATACTTTCTGTCTCCATAACAGTTGCTAAGTAATATATCCCAATAATGTCACCGAAAATGCAATGAATTTATAAATAGATCCTCCTGTTGCAGAGATTCCATTATTTAGAAAATTATATGGGGTTCTGTGGGAAGTTAAACTTACAGTAAAATAGTTCATTTGCTTAGAAAAAATAAATTTTATTATTAAAAGTCGAATAAATTATTAGAAACATCACAGTATAACCAAGGAAGCACCCGACAGACTACATAAAATGATTATTCAATATTTGTTTCATATGGTAAAGAAAAATTTAAAATTGATTTTCTGTTTGAAAAATAGCAGAAATAAGTGAGTTCAGTAATTTCTAAATCTTGTTTTCTATGTAAGTGATTAAGAAATAATTAATTTTGTTCTAGAAGTATTAAGGAGACAAATTGCAAAGTTTAATACAAAGCCTTGGCTCGCAATGAATACTTTCTTTAAACTTAGAATATACTAAACTGGAATAATATTTTCCAACTTAAAATGTAACCATTTTTTTTTAAATGTGTTTGTGTATGCATCTCCTTTGTAAAATGTTTGAGTAGATTTAGAAATAGCTGGAATTTACTATTTTGAAAGGAAGAAAATTAATAAGTAGCAGAAGTAAATATTATCTTTCTAAAATCTAGGAATCTCTCTCACCCAATCTCATCTTCAGTATTTACCCCATTATTTCACATATGAAACATTAAAAAATTAAAATATAAAAGAATGAATATGTGATTGTTTAAATTATTTTCATTGAGGGTAGTTTGCCCATTTTCTTAGAAACAATTAAAAGGAGAGGATAAGGTGGTTTCCTTAACATAATGCTTGTCTGTCCAATTTATGCTGTTTTAAGAATGGCAACCTAAATGTACAAATGGTGTTTAATTCTCATGAGATTTCATTTTCAACCTTGCTTTAGAGTAAACTTTATGAGTAATAAGATTATATGTGTGGGAAACTGAAACTAAAAGCATCAAATTGTTTTGACAAACAACAGACACTGAAGGTCAGTGCAACTAAGGCTGCAGATAATCACTCCAACTGCTCCATTGTCAGCAAAAACCAGGCCCAGACGTTGCAGTATACCTTGCTCGTTCTTCTAAATTGTGGCCATTGACAAATAAGGTTTTCAAAGAGAAGTCTGAATTCCTTAGGGTTTAGCCTGAGATTGTGTAAGAGTTTCTTTCCAGCCAAAGTATTTTCTTGTTTTCCTGTCAATTCAATGGGTCGAACCATTCCATCCATTAGAAGAAAGTAGAGAAAATGGCTCAGCCTTCCACAGATTACAGCTGGTTGGAACTCTGAGGAGGGAACTGTGGCCAAGGGAAAAAGAGCAAGAGGCTGGGGGAAGCACTCAATGCTTCTTAAGGCCTTTGATCTGAAATGACAGACTGTCACCTCCACTCACATTCCGTTAGCCTAAGCAAGTTAGTGGCTAACTAGACAGTGGGTCTCAGCAATATATCCACCCTCCTAGAAGACCTGAACATTCACGTGGCAAAAGAGTGAATTGTTGAGAACAATAATATAGTCTATAACAGCATATAATACTCATAAATTCAGCACCCTAGGCAAACAGGGCATAATGCTATCCCCAGCCACAGCTTTATCCTGGCCTACAATGCTCATTTGTGCTTTCTTTCTTATATGAAATGAACTACACTTAGTTTGTTTTAACTTGATTTTTACAAACCCGTAAAGAATGCAAGAGATGCAGTGGGCCAGGAAGAAGTGAGAATGTTACCCTATGTGTGATTTATTCTAGAATCTGTCTAGGTTCAGCTCTATTCCTCGGCATCTTGATATGGAAAATTAAAAGGATTGCATGGTAACTTCCTTATGCACAAGTTTATTTGCCTAATTTAGCTCAGGAATATGACTCAATTACTAGCAACCTAAACATGCAATAAAGAAGGGAATCTCCATGTTGCTTATGCAAACATCTAGAGTCATATGTCACTTTGTAAGTAGACAAAATGTAGGGCATGTGGGTTGGACATGTCCACATGCTGCTTACTTTATCTGTCATTAATTTTTGTTGTGTAAATTAGCATCCTAATGACACAGCCCACTGTATTCATTCTGTGCCCTGTCTAGCCCCTTCACTTGAGCAGGTAATGGCGTTTTTAAACATCATTTGATAATTTGCCTTCTTTAGAAAGTAATGCTTAAACTATTTAAGCAAAATTCCTTTTATCTGTTGATTTTAAAATATTATCTATATGGCCAGAAATTTAAAATGTTCAACATGTTTATTAAAACTTTGTAAGAGTAAAATATGTTCAATCTTCAGGAGGATCATTGTAGGAGCCAAATGACCCCCCTCACCCCCCAAAAAGATAATATTACTGTGAAAATGCAATGCTGGAAAGCTGCTTCTGGGATTATAAATATATCAATAAAACCACCCCTTTTCCTGTGCCCTTTCAGCATTAGCCATAAAATAGACTGGCCAGTAGAGGTTACTCTCAGCATTATGATCTAAGAGTGGTAGATTAGAGTTTGAAGACATAATGAATGGTAATTTTAAAAATAGCTATTATCATTGTGAATTCAGGCACAATACTCAGAATTCAGAGTTGGTGATAACTTGCTTTGAGCACTGTTTCAACAGCTTTTATCCTATTTATATGACTGTCAGGCATATTTCAGTAACTATTTTACTTAGCCTTGCTAATTATCTGTCCTTCATTAAATAAAATCCACAGGTCAAATTGTAAAGTAGCCTTTTAGTTCAATTTGGCATCTTTTTTTCCTGGGTAATATTCTCAGTCCCTGGGGTTTGAATTCCAGATATCTTTGAAAACAAAGCCTTATGTGAATGCACTCAGAACTAACTCTTTAAAAGGCAAAAGCACAACCACCCTAAAGTAACTGTTGTCTTGTCAGGTGGCTCTTCAATTTTAGAAAATAAATTACTTTCAAAAAGGAGAAATTTAAAAAGGGAGAAAGAAATAATTAAGTCTCATGGACATTTGTCTTTGAGAGAGAGAAGATAAATAAAAGTAAGTGGTTTTATACATTGTTTTCATAAAAACAAAACAGAGAAGCTTTTTGTCAGAAGCTTAAATGGGTACAAATGAGCTCTGCTTATTAAAATAGGAAGGAAAGACTTCATTAGAATAAAATACTATCACCTCCAGAAGAAATATGTGTTACCAAGGTATGAAATGCAAAGTTACTAATTCAACATTTATTTATTTTGGTGACAGAGTCTCACTCTATCACCCAGGTGAGAGTGCAGTGGCATTATCTTGAATCACTGCAGCCTCTGACTTTTGAGTTCAAGAGATTCTTGTACCTTAACTTCCTGAGTAGCTGGGACTACAGGTGTACACCACCATGTCTGACTAATTTTTGCATTTTCAGTAGAGATGGGCCTTGCCATGTTGCTTAGATGAGTCTCAAACTCTTGAGCTCAGGCAGCCTGCCCACCTCAGCCTCCCAAAGTGGTAGGATTACAGGTGTGAGCTACCATGCTCGACCTACTTTAATATTTTTTTTTAAAAAATCACGTTTGTTATGAAAGAGTTGTGAGAGAGTAGGAATCTTCTAAATGCTGGTATCTTGATGCATTCAAGGATGCTCAAGGATGTGTGGTGTGGTTCAGACCATTTTGGGCACACTGTAGCAGAAGGATGGCCCTTTGATGGCTAGGCAAGGGAACATTATGATAAATGACTTATTAAAATATGGCTAAAATTCTTTAGGCAGTTTGATATAGATGTTACTGTAGCTGAACACTGTCAGAGAAAGGACATAACTGGAGCAAAGTGCTAAGTGAAAAACATTTTTGAATAGACTGTCCTTAAGACTTCTTATCTGTTAAGACTCCTAATCTCTTCTTATGACATAATTACTGAAGAGGTCTGGAGGCCACACCTTGAAAAGAAAAGCACTTATCAGTTGTGATTGTCCTTTTTGTCACAGTTTTCTCCACCCAGCTAGCTTGCAGAGGAAACCAAAATGCAGTTAGTCATTTCTCTTTACTAACACTCAGTTCCTAAGTACTTAGCTTTAGAAGTCTTTTCTGCCTGTTTACTTCCATTTCTTGTGTGACATAATAATATTTTTAGGTCTTTATTTTTCTTCTGTTCAAAATTCTTTTCTTCTAGTTTTTGTAAAGAAAATTAAGACACTATTTACTCCATGTTTGCTGGTACAGAGCCAGTAAGTTTGCTTACCCACCCAAGTGATTCATTCTAAGCCAATTCTCCCATTAGGCATTTGTTGGAAATCTGCAAAAGTTGCTTTTATTTACTGATTAAACATTTCCCTTCCCAGTATAAGGATCTCCTTTGAGGATGAACATCCCCTTGGATTCCATAGGTTTTTGTTGTACAGAGAAGGCTTGACCTTAAGAAATTTAAGTTGCATTAAAATTTATTTTTTCTTTTAGAGAGACAGTCACTCTGTTGCCCAGGCTTTAGTGCAGTGGTGCAGTCATAGCTCACTGTACCCTCAATTCCTGAGCTCAAGTGATTCTCCCACCTCAGCCTCCTAGAGCACTGGCATTACAGATGTGAGCCACCATACCTGGCCCAAACTTTTCTTGAAACACACACACACACACACACACACACACACACACACACACTCAAATGCACTTTTTTCTTTATTTATAAAGATCTTGACCAGCTTTATAAAACATGCAATAAAGGAATATCTTTGGCATTGGTAATGTATATTTGTTGACCACTGAAGTCATTTGGGCAACATCAAACACCAAATTGCTCATTTTAAAATCTGTCTCCACATTTTAGTTTCACAGATAGATGGAATAGAGTTTCGGGACTTGCGGGTTTGAGTTTAGCAACCCAGGATCAACACTTTCTAGGTGTGAGACTTTAGTAAATAATATACCTATGAGATTCATGGTTTTTTTTTTAAATCTGTAAGTTGAAGAAATAATATCACTATCATATGCTTTTTAAAAGGATTAAATATATTAAAAATTTGTTATCCTTAAACCGGGCATAGAGTAAGCAAACAGTAAATGATGTATTTATAATTATTCTTTTTATATGTTGATTTCTATTTAATCAACATTTATTAAGCTTTACCTTAAGAATAATCTAGCAAAGGATTATTTCAGTTTTCCCTTAAACTAGCATTTAAGTTTACACAGGGAGTTTAAAGCCAACAGGAATTTTATGTAACAATGAAATTCAAATATTTCAGTATCCATGAGAAAAGTTGGGTTAATTTGCAGAGGAGTAACACAAACATTGATTAAATTTGGATTGCTAAATGTTAAACAGTGTTTATACAATGAAAGTGTGATTCAGAAAAAAAACCTTATTATAACATATAAAATGTATTAGCACTCTTTGAAGACTTATCTTTTATTTTATAAAACTGCTGTTGTGAGCTTACTAATAACATCAGTGTGAACTAGTTTGAAGAATAATTATGATTTTATTGAATAATCTGCAAGAATTAAATATCAGTAGGTAAGCAATATCTCCTCATTAATTTAAAATGCATAGATTTTATGATCTATGTATATACTATATATAAATGTATAGATGGTATATATGAATGGCATAATTACTATAAGCTTACAGGGAAATATGCAGAGCTGCTGTTATTTTTAGGAAGTAAATGATGAAATTTATTTTTTTCTAAAACTTTCATCTGTTCAGTGATTTACATTCATTTGAGCTATAAAGATTTGGAGAGTAAGGCGCAGGCATAGCTTTAATTTATTGGTGATGAAAAAATCTATTTATTGGCAAGATGGGAAAAAAATCACAAGTCTTATATGCTGTTGTGTAATTCTGCAGAGTTGTAATGGTGTTAACAATTGTGACAAATTACACATTCTGAGACACTTCAATTTTAGCAATTATAATAGCAAAGAATTATTATTCATACAGTATTCATAACATAGAAAATTGTCATAGTCCTTACAGAGACAGTACTTCCAAGTAGTCTTTAATTATTTTTTCTCATTTGTCCTTTCAGAGTCTCAAAATATCTTGTGTTGCAATTACATGTCCAAGTATATATTTGGTGGTGATGAAAATAGCTGTAATAGTAGTAGTAGCTACCGTTTGTTGAGTTCTTACCACATGCCTCGTGCTTTATGTGGAATATTTGATCTCAGGCCTTAGGACAACTGTGAAAGGCAAGTATTGTAGAAGACAAAGTGTTCTGAGAGATTGAAATGACAATTAGAAAAAAAATTAAAGACTACTTGGAAGTGCTATCTCTCTAAGGAATATGACCATTTGCTGTGTTATGAATACTGTTATGAATAATAATTATTATTTGCTATAATTGCTAAAATTGAAGAGTATCTCAGAAAGTGTAATTTATTTGTCCCAATTGCAACTCTGCAGAATCACACAATTCCATACAAGACTTGTGATTTTTTTCCCCCAACTTGCCAATAAGTATTATTATCATAATAAAGATGCTGATGTTTCGAAGTTTAAGAAACCTCCTAAAGCTCTCACAAGTAGTGGTGACAATATGGCTAAGGGCTTAGGAATGCCCAAATTCTCCCACGCTGCATCCTACCTATGGTTTAGGTGTGAGATAGGGACCCCTACTTTCTTTCCCGTAAGAGCAGATCCATATCTTTGGCTATAACTGCCTTCTGGTCAGCCAGTTGATGTATGGACTCAAGGGATGCTTTCTTATATGAGAGGTGGCATATCTTGGCTCCACTTCCCTGACCAGCACTAGAGAATGGAAGGTTAAGAGAGATTTGGACAAGTGTCCTTGTCACATTACTTCCCCTCCCTAGAAAACGTGGTCCAATACCTTGTAATCTGATGTTGCAAACTCACAACTTTTCTTCCCTTGTAAGAACGTGTATATATGTGAGTTGATTGTATGTGTGTATAAGATGGGAATATGTATGTGAAGTTTGTGTGTAATGTGTGTATATTTGAATGTCATGTGCATGAGATTTTTTTGTGACTGCTGTGTGTGAGGTGTCTAGATGTGGGGTGTTGTGTGCATCTGTGAGGTGGTTGTATATGAGGCATGTACATCTGTGTGGTATGTAGAAAACATGTGAAGTATATGTGTGCATGTGCTATATATTCAGATGCATGAGTTCAGTATGTGGCTTGAGTATTGTGTGTGTAGGGAGAGGGCGGAAGTAGAAAGGAAAGGTGAGAGCGGAGACTGGACAAATGAACATAGTGGGGCACTCTTCCTTTAACTCCTAGAACAGATATAACTTAAAGTGATCTAGACTTGAACTTTGGGGTATCAAGTTCCAGCCAGCTGTGTAACTATTCAATATTTGGAAGCTTCTTTGCCTGCTTAAATCTTAATTTTATGATTTCTGGAAGAGAAGTTTTAACTTAAATTCTCTAAGAGAGATTGTGGGGGTGTCCAAGGAGAGAATACAGTCATGAATTCTTAGTTTCTGTTTCTGGTTGGGCCAGAGAAGCTCCTTCTTCATCCTCTTTTCATTTATCAACAGAGACAGAAACTAAAAACCATCGCTTCAGGCTGCTAAATGCCTAAAATAAAACAAAACAGAACAACAACAAAGTAAAGCAAGTTGGAAATGACTGCTCTAAGGGTTAAGTGAGTATGTTCAGGTTGGAGTTACTGATAAAATGTAAACCATTACATAGATGTAATATATTGCATATTTTTATTAGTAGTGGCATTTTCCAATATTACATTTTATATTAAAGTTCCAGAACAACAAAACACACTAAGGATATTGCAGTGAGGAACTTACCATTAAGTGCTTCTACCTTCAAGGAATTTTTAGATCAATTTTTATTGGCAATATATGGAACATTGTATCAATAAGAAAGACTGTCTAATGAATCTCTTTTGCACATCAAACTCTTACAGTGTTAATTCATTAAACAACTAAGACAATTTTAACTAGGAGCTTTGGTCAAAGATGTATGGCAGCAAACTGAACCAATACTGACAGAATTTGGCATTAATTTTTTTCAGAGCATTATTTTTTTAGATATATGTCAATGGTTGAAAAAAACATAGCGCATCACAGTCCTCAGATTGTTAAACACAGAGTTACCATGTGATCCAGCAATTCTACTTCTAGGTATATGCCCAAAAGAATTGAAAACATGTACACAAATGTTCACAGCAACATTATTCTTAATAGGTAAAAAGTGGAAACAATCCAAATATCCATCAACTGATGAATAGACAAACAAATGTGGTGTATTCATACAATGGAATATTATTCAACAATAAAAAAGAATTCAGTATTAATGCATGAGATTACATGTTTAAACCTTGAAAACATGCTAAGTGAAAGAAGCCAGAATGACATCTCATGATTCCATTTATGTGAAATGTTCACCGTAGACAAATCTGTAGTAGATTAGTGATTGCTTGGGGTTGGAGGGAATATGGAGGATTGAAGGTTGATGGCCAAAGGGTGTGAGATGTTTTGGGGGTGTAATGAAAATATTCTAAATGTGTTAATGGAGGCACAACTCTGTGAATACACTAATGTCAACGAATTGTACATTTTAAATGGGCAGATCAGTGTGGCATTTGAATTATATCTCTGTAAAGGTGTTAAAACAAAATCTAAAACAATTTTCCTAAGTAGTGACCCCCTCCTCATTTATTGGACCAATAGTTTGGGAGAAACCAATCATGGCCTTCCTGATACAAATCAACACCTACAGATAGGATGGGAGGCAATTGTGCTAACAAAGTTCCTCAAACCACAAAGTCTGTCTGTAAACTGATGCTTTTGTCAAGGACAAATGACCAGGAGCAGGGAATAGATGAGTAACTCTCAACTTTTTTGTGTACAGTAATGGTAATATAGTCTGGAACCAGCAAGCACTGAAAAATGCTAGGTGATAAGAGTCATTGTTATTTTATTCTTCCCTGTCCTCTCTTCCCCTCCCCTGCTCTCCTGTTCCCCTTTCCCGTTTTTATTTATTTGGTTATGAGACTTGATCTGGCTCTGTCGCCCAGGCTGAATGCAATAGCAGTATCACAGCTCACTGCAACCTCTGTCTCTTGGGCTTAACCCATTCTCCCACCTCAGTCCCCAGAGTATCTGGGAATACAAGTGCATAGTACCACGCCTGCCTAATTTTTGTATTTTTTGTAGAGATGGGGTTTCGCTATGTTGCCAAGCTGGTCTTGGACTCCTGGGCTTAAGGGATCCGCAGGCCTTGACCTCTCAAAGTGCTAGGATTATACGTGTGAGCCACTGCACCTGGCCTTCCCTCTGCTCTTTCCCTCCCCTCCCTCTTCTCCCCTCTCCCCTTCTCTCCCTTCCCTTCTTCTTCTCCCCTATTTTTCCCTCCTCTTTCTCCCTTTCCACTCTTTCCACCTTCCCCCCTCATAAATAGATATTATAATGACTTAATTTAGAATTATAGTTAAGTGTGCATTTGAAGTAGCTGTTCTAATTTCATAATTTTGAAGTATTTTCTGAGAATAAACTGGGCAAGTGCAGAATTGAGACAAATCCTCTGTGTAATAATTACTAATAGGAAGTGTTTTGAAGTATGAATTCTCTGCCTCTTTCTTGTTTCTTTGTCTTGTCACTGAATCTGCAGTCCTACAGGTAGTATGTCCTGCTTATTGTTTCTTTACATCACACCCAGCTTCTGTATATAAGCATCACTTTCACCATGATGGATTCAAATGATCTCTCAGGAATTTAGTCATATTACAGTCTCACATAAAATTACTGCCCTTCAAAACTTTTTTTTTTTGCTGGGCAGGGCATGGTAAAACCCCATCTCTACTAAAAATACAAAAATTAACTGGGTGTGGTGGCAGGTGCCTGTGGTCCCAGCTACTCAGGAGGCTAAGGCAGGAGAATCGCTTGAAGGAGCTTGCAGTGAGCAGAGATTATGCCACTGTACTCCAACCTGGGAGACAGAGTGAGACTGTTCCGAACAAAAACAGAAACAAACAAAACAAAAAACCCCACACATTATTTTGCTAACATGATTTGAAGAATAGTCAGTTCAATGTGCAGCTACGTAGACCTGACCAATAGTTGTATTTTACAACTTTCAGTTTTGAAATGTTGGATGACATCTTTCTGTTTAAAAAATTAGTATTTCTGTAAAGTATTTTTTTTTGGCATGGAAATATTTCTGGAATGTGACACTTAAATTCTAATTACTATTATTAAATATCAATGGATTTGTTTTGCATAATCAAACAGTTGGATGAGTTCAGTTTATATGCTGTGAAATACTAAGATACTTGGCATGGAGAGAATCACTGGCTTGCTAAATAAAAGAATTCAGCATTTTATCAGTCCTATGTTAATTGCATTTATATTTCTGACAGTTTGCATGATGGAATTTAAAAAAAAAGACCATGCAATAAGATCTGAATTGAGTGTTAAAATGAGTGTTTCCTGAGTTCCAAGTGGTGAAAGTATTGAGATTTGAAGAATGGTTGAGGAGACAAGGTTTTATAATTGCTCTTCTGGGGGAAAAAAATGCCTAAACTATAAAGCCTTGAGATCTCTCAAACAAATATGCACTCATAAGGAAATTTTAAAAGGCACAGTGAAATGCACACCTCTTAATTATATTAACATTGATATCTGTTTTAAATAGATGTCAATATCAGCTATGAAAGTTTTGTATGTTTTCCAGGGTCAAGTTCTCTTAGCGTACTCCACATGCTTATCATTACACATCCAGAGCACACAACACAAACATATTGGGCAATCAAAGAATCTAGGCTGATATGTGGGAATGCTTATGCGGCGTTCTATCAAAGGAGATAGATGTGCATAAGGGGAAATATGGAGAAGTGAAAATTTGTCTAAGGTTCATTTTTTTTAGTAGCTTAATTTTAATAGTAAATAATTGTAAAGAATAAATGGCCATAGGCAGAGAATAATGGTGTACTTTCAATGTTCTCAGTGACTGGTTCACAGATTAGGTTTCCAAGAGAAGGAGAGTGCCTCTAAGGAAGAAGAGATGCGGTAGCAAGGGGCATATTTGAAACTGTTCTTGGGACCAACACCTATGGAATGAAGGGAAGAAGGCAGAATCATGGGACTGTGTAGAAGAAGAAGTTGGTCTGCAATGCAGTCTTGAGGAAGGCCTTAGCAGAGCCAATAGAGAGTTCTGAAGCTGGCATGCCCTTGAGAGTTGTCCTAAATTTGAGTGAGAGGGTTAGGCCTTTGTATCCCTGGTCACTTGAAGGTAGATGCTGGAACAAAGTGGTGTTCTTTAGCTAAGGCACTTTGCAAAGAGGGCTGACAGCTGAGAATACTTGCGGAACCTAGGAAAATGAGTCTCATTCTTGGAGGGGAATCTTCACATCTTCCGCACAAATGATGCTATATTTTGGAACCAGGAGGCATTGAGAAATGCCATGTGGTTAGATTCCTTCCTTCTTTTATTCTATCTTTGTTTATTTCTTTCTGACCCCTAACCTAGTACGTCTCCAAAAATACTTTTAGAAATTAGGCCATTAGTTATCATAAGGAAGGAAAGGAAATAATCATTTCCATAAAACTCAACTATTCTTTTAATATCAGATATGGATTGTTATTACACTCAACAATTATAATTATTAATATTTTCCATGGAAAATTAGTTTTTATATTGAATGACCGGAGTACTCCCCGGGACCTTCCCTGTCTATGTAAGACTAGCATTCTGTCAGCCAAATAGTATTTTGGAAGGAAGGTCCAGATAAAATTACTTTTTCATTCTGTATTAAAGAAAAGAAAAATGAACAATTTATTGAGCAGGCACTAAATATGACATAAAGTATCTATATATCTTTATTAGAAGTTGAGAAAAAATGAAACAGTACATAGATTTGAAAAGTTTTGCTCTCTTTAACCATTATTTTTATAAAATAAAAGTTTATTAACTAATGTATAAAAATAGCACTTTATAAAAACTGCAACATTAATAAACAAGTATTGATCTTTTATCAAGCTGCTACAATAAAATCGACTGTAATGTTAAACATGGTAGATATTACTTACCAAAAATCTTAGGCATTTAAAGTTATGTTTACTTATTTTTTTCAATAAGACACTTGGAAGTGTCACTTAAATCCCACTTAAGGAAAGGATATTGGCTAAAGGCTGCTGAGTCTTTTAAGATTCCAGTGAATTTTTTTCAGATTGTTCCTCAGTCAATTCAGGATACTTGTCATTGCTGGCTATACAGCGCAGTTCAGAGTTAGCCCTTGCAGACATACAAAGATAACTCAAGGCACTGATTTCTGCATCTTCAGCCTCCTCATTTTATGAACTATTAAAATTAATTCCCTGTAGAGATAATTTGCATCAATCAACAGAATACAAGAATTAGAAGAGCTTCTGAGGCTTTTCTGTGACTATAAGAGCAATTCTTTTATTGACTACCATAAACGTTAGATTTACTGAAAGGAAAAAGTGTTTTAAATTGAACCACCCTCTAATTTATTCATCTTAGTTCTGAAAACATGTGGGTAAAAGTTAATCATGTTGCTGAATCTAATTTTAAAAGTGGGAGGGAAAGTGCTGAATATTTTTCCTCTTTGAAATTACATGTTGTTTGCAATATTAGCCTGCCTGTATTTTTCATGTAAACCTTTTCTACATTGAAAACAAATTCAAAGTAAAGAATTTTTATTTTCAGGCTTAGACCTTAAGAATTGATGCTCTTTTTCTTTTACTTGTACACAAAAGTCTAAGCAGTTCTGAAGAAATGCTACAGGGACATTGGGTTGTTGCTAAGAAAAAAAAAAAGTTCATAAACTGTCCACATTTTAACAATCTAGTTGTTGATTGTTGTTTCCCAAAGTGGTGATTTTAAATGATTATTTTACTTAAGAACAGTACTATGTTTTTTTCTTCATTCATGCAACAAACATTTCCTGATGGATACCAAGCAAGAGTGACGTGTAGGCATGCCATCCTAGGTTGTGTTCTATAATGCCCAAGCTTCAGTAAAGGCCCCATTTTTGTTCTTACAAACTGCTTGTCTGGGGCCTCATGAAGGTACTGTTCCTGTTTCAGGAATAGGTCTATCCATCCTTGTCTTTTGGTTTCCTATCTGGATTCTACCATCTCCCCTTTGGCCATTCCCATCTCTAATCATTTCAAAATCCTGCCTCCCAAGCTAATCGGTCCAGCTTTTCTAATCTAGCTTCCCATTACTCATCATTTCAATTCCTTCTTCTGGCTCCCTATTGCTTTCCTAACCAATTTCAATTACTTATCCTTATCTTGAAGGCCATTCACCACTCTGCCCTGCTGACGTCTTTTTCTTATCACCTAAGATTCCTCCCCCGGCTCACACTTCTATAAGCAAGCACGTTCCCAAAGTATGAAAATGCTTTGGATTTATATCATGCTGTTTGCCTTGAAGAGCTTTATTCTCTTCCTCTTATCTTCTCAGAGACTAAAGTAACTTGGCTGTGGTTAAAAAATCACCAAGGCAGTAAAATCTTGTATTTTGTATACAACTTCCTTTCTAATGACCTCTCTGTGTCTTTACCTTACATTTGGCATTCACTTATAACCAAGGGTGTTTCTTAGGCAGCTGCCCTCTTTTCAGGTTGTGTCCTATGTAGTCGCAAGTGGCTATTCTTAATAAATCGTAGAATCAGAGAATTTAAGTACTGACAGGGATTTCCTATATATAAGAATCCAACTTCCCACTCGGCGTAGAAATCCATCTCAGAACATTCTTGATGCTTAAAATTGCCTTTTCATGAGAGAACATCAACTTCTAAGACAAGCTCTTTCCTTGTTGCCTAGGACTCATTTTTAGAAAAATGTTTTTTTTTTTTAATATTGAATTGTTTCCCTGCCACTTCCTCCCTTTTGCTGTGAGGCATGTTGCTAGAAAGATACAAGATAATTGTAATAATCTTTCTTTGCCTTGATAATACAAGTGAAAACACCAATAATTTCCTCCATTAAACCTTTTCTGTTTGGGATTAGATGCCTAAATTACTTCAAGGAGTCTTCTTGTGGAAACATTTTTGAGAATTTTCTTGTCTTGCTGCACCTCTGATTTGATAACTTGACCAGCAGACTTCACAAGAAACTTGCTGTCAGTGTTGGTCCAAATGTGGCCTATCAGTTACTGTGGTTAGTCATTTATATTCAAGATAGTTTTCATAACCTTAAATTGATAATTAGTCATCCTCTTTATTCTTTAATGACTGCAAAAGCTCACATTCATAGTGTTTTGGTTACTAAGGTATCCATAGGCTCAAAAACTCTTTAAAGTTATTGTGTAATGAAAATGTTAACCATATCTAAGAGTGTGGCTTGGAAAAAAGGCCTTGTTTTTCAATCTCATATTTTGAAGAACTACTGAGCTGTCACTGAAGAGTATTTTTAGAATTTTCGAATTGCTCACACATGAGCGCTTGGGGAATTGTTCAGTGAATATATCTTCTGAGCACTTTGTTCCTTGAAATTATCAAATCCTTCTTGGAATTTCTTTTACTCCCTATCTTGTGATGTGTGGGTGGGACTGGGACATTACCAACACAATTAGAACTTCATTTCTTTTTTTTTTTCTTAGTGAAATTGATTTTCCAAATGGTTTATGTATTTTATTCTATTAGAAGTTCTGTAATCCTCAAAAGTCTAAGTAGATCTAGCAGAGCTCTTATGGAAACTCTACATATACATATAATCACACAGAGAATTGAGAATTTGTATTTAGAGTTACGTATACCACTGGAATCACATTCATATTTCTATTACAGTGTACTGATTCTGGGTTAAGAATCACTAATTTAGTTCTACTTCATTTTACATATACATTTTCCTGAAAAGATATATAAAAATAAAATCATATGAATAAGTTATATGTTTAACAGTTCCATTCAGTCATCTCATAAGACAAAATTACTTTCTAAGTTAATTTTAATTCAGATCTTTATTTGTAGAATATTGGGTTTTAAATTTGAACACATATGTACAATTTTACCTTTTTCTTCAGAATACTTTAAAATGTTTTCACAATTGGAAATATCAAAAACATTTTTCTCTGTAAACCTTCAGCCTTCAGCCTTCTTCAGTCTTATCTGCAGTTATCCCCTGCACATGTAAATGATGTGGTAGAAGATACAGCTCAAGATGAATTTTAGTTATTTAAAGTGTATCATAACGTGAACATTTTACTAAACAGGTATAGGTACATTTTATTTGAACAGGTGTAGGTATACTTAAAATTATTAATCACTTTTAATTTTTACAAAAAACTTTGAAAATCTCTTATTTTTAAAAATAAATTTAAAATGTGTATGTATGAATAATGTATAAAGAAAGATAGGAAATATTACCATGGATTACACAGAACTCAGTGTATTGAAATTTACAGTTTTAAAATAACAGTCTTATTTTTATTATCTGAAGATTTCATTGATGGTATGTTTTCTTTTTATATTTGGCTTTAGTTTACCAATATTCACATATAAATTATTAAACAAAAATTGTACACCAGCTCTGTGGTCTCTCCTTTGTCATGTGTGAGTCGTATAATTTGCTGAACTTAATGAAAGCTTCCATTTCCACTTGAAGGCTGTGAATATGCCAGATTATGTGCATTTTGTAGTAAAGATTATGGAGCTGAACAAGTATGACAGACTTGTGAAATATATTGTCTACAAACTTCATCACTTTTGGTAAGAAATGCACAAAGCCTATCACGATGTCATTGCCAGCTTATATGTTTGTGAGTTTCAAAACACTTGCCGTACGTTAAGGACTAAAACTTCGTTTTATATATAAAGATATTTAAAAACGTATTTTTGGAGAGCTATGCATAAACAACCAACACTTAAAAGGCAAATTAAATTCAAAATGTTGTATAAGGAATATGATATTTAAAATTTTTAGTATAATCAAGAAAAAGATACAGTATTCTTTTATCAGTTGATTAACTGTTCATAGGATTTGGCCTATTTGTATTTCTGGATATCCAACAGAATCAGTCCCTTGAAATGCTGAATATCACAATTTGTAGTTCAGCTAATAGATTTATATCCATTTTATTACTTAGTCATAATATAGAGGAAGTTGCCTCTTCATATCCCAGGGAAGATATGGTAATTGACAAGGAGTGGGTCCAGGTTTTATGGCACCTGAGGTGTTGCACAGCTCTAGGAGTCCCTTTTAAGAGAAATGGACACATCACTGGAATAATCTATTGAATGTAGTGATTGAATATTTATTTAGAACATAAAAATAAATCACAACAGATTATAAAATTAATGCTGACAAATTCTGCAAGGATAACAAAACTTATAAAATTAATTTTTAGAAAATTGCTTGACGCATTTCTGTGATTTTTTTGGGTCTATAGTTTTGGCTCTATATAAACTGCTGTTTATTCTCTGATTGCCTCCTCATTTGACATAGTTCTGTTACGTTTTCTGTGTTGAGAATAATAAGATAATGCAGTCTTTTCTCTAGTATGATTGATTATAATCTGTCATTTTGTTACTGTTAGTTTAGAAAAGTTGCATCAATTTTCTCAATTTGTTATTTGTGATTTCATATACATTCTTAGGACTATGATGAAACGGGAAATAACTCTATCAAATGTCTTTCATCTGTGAACTGTAAGATTTGGAAGAATTTTCAAAGACCAGCTCCTGGCTTTATAAGTTTTGAACATTGTGTCTCCTTCACTCCACACAACTTTGTGTTGCCTGAAGCTCTGGGCACATTGATTTTGCAGTGATCTGTAGGCTTGCACTTTCATGTTGCCAGCACCATGGTAATCATGAGTGTTCGTGGAAGCTACATCTGGACAGCCAGCAAGAACCTAAGGGTACATGGAAGAGACTGAGAACCACAAGAATGTTATCACATCAAACGGAAACTAAGTGTATCTTTAACAGTTTCCAATTAGCCAGATCCCGAAGCAGAC
The DNA here is from genome assembly GCF_001604975.1 of Cebus imitator. Lineage (NCBI taxonomy): Eukaryota > Metazoa > Chordata > Mammalia > Primates > Cebidae > Cebus > Cebus imitator. The sequence continues at coordinate 851,768 of NW_016107570.1, read as the reverse complement.
CACAGTCACCCAATGCCACCTAACCCAAAGGGAAAGCATGATAGAGGCAAAATTAATATGTAGACATTGATCTTAAACTTCTGCAGTTAAAATATCTCACTCACGCAAAATTCCAAAAGCGAAGGAGCATGCCAACCCACCCCTAGAGCCTTTTCCAATGCCTTAGAAAAGTGTTTATGCAAGTGAGAGGCCCTGAAGCTTCACCCTTCCTAGCCTCACAGTAATTCCACCTCTGTAGTAGACAGAAACATTTCTAGACCACAAGAACTCTGTTTGGCTAAGGAAACAAAGAAGTTGTCCTTACAGTTAAACAGAAATAGTTCTTTTTTTTTTTTTTTTTTTTTTTTTCCTAGAGTTCAGCACCATTTCTCAAGGGATTTTTCTTAGACGTTATTTTTATGAAGTCTCTTCCACAGGTTCTTTTTGATAGCCAATAATTCACACATGACACTATTTCTTTAAATCACTCCAGTCCTTGACTAGTGTAATCTTTTTGGGGAGAAAACAGGAGGGCTCCAGTAGGCTTCAAGTGTTCATTTATTTTCCAATTTTTGACTTGCATAGGAAGAAGTAATCTCTTTCTTGTGAAATATTCCCCTTGATTTATTTTAAAGAACCAAATGGCATTGTCTGATAATGGGATGAAAACCCAATTCACTGAACAGAATGTGCTATTTGTAATCTGGATTGTCCTTTAGGCTTTTTGGCATAGTCCTCAAGAAGCTGAGAATTTGTTATTTTATTTATTAAAACACACACGCACATACGCACATGTTTGCATAAGAAATAAAAATGCTGTAAGCTGAAATAGGCAGGATATTTCACCTGAAAAGCCTGAAATAAATGATGATGAGAACCTATGAACTAAGTTCCAGTGTAAACAAGTGGGTTATTTAAATTCTCATTATAGAAACTTCCAGTGAGCAATGCAGCATGACCGTGGGACCATAATTCAGGAACAATCTGTACAACAAAATATAGAGGCATTAATTTTGTTATATTTGCAGCCCACATACTGTAATACCAGATTTGCTCCTGTTGTTCTGCCTAAAGATGAATCAGGAACCTCTGATATAGCCATTCCTAAAAGACAACAATGGATTCAGAATGTGAGACTGAGAGAAATCCTAGAAGTCTGACCTTCAGATCAGTTTAACTGCAGATCAATAATACATTACTTAGACCCATGCAGTACCAAAAAATCTCCTCAGATGGCTGCCAAGGTACTATTTTATCTTAAATAAGCTGGTTGAGAGCAGTCAATATAGATAAATTTTTCCCACTGACGATTTGCTGATTCAGAGAACGTGCAACATCCAACCACGAAATAGATAAAGCTCAGGCCTGCCCTATAGAATATGGTCACCTGGCTTTCCTGTTCTCCTGTAAATGTCTTACCAGAAGAATAGCACTTAAGCCCTTAATGTTCATTTAAACCAAGGCTTGTTCTAAATTCCCTAGATGCCATCTCATACATTATTACATCTCTCTTGGCATACTTCTCTTCTTGAAGTGTGTAACATTTATATACCGTCTAAAAATGTTGAGTATTATTTATATTGAGGGAGGGGGCAGATCCAGGTCTATGGCCTTATGTGTTATTAGTGAATTATAATTCTTAGGGTAATAGGCCATGATAAAAGTCACATGTTAGGAAAACTTTAATCCAGTAGGGAAAATTTCCAATATTTTTCAAAGTAATTTGCCACATTTGTATACAAATTATATAGGCATTTTTGATAGTGTCCTTGCTTTTTTGTCAACGTGAAGAGGTGTAAATGTAAATCAATGCTAATTGTGCTGTGCTAACACAAAGGGTTAATTTGAGTATTATCCTATTCCATCAGTTCATTTTCACCATACATTTTTGTCTTTAGAAAATTATTTTTAAAACTCCACTGGAAAAAAATATATACATATATATAAAATAACCTACATGTGAAGTATACAATTTAGTAAATTTTGACATAAGTATACATATCAAAATTACCCAAACTGAGATAGCACTCATGTATATATTACCCCCAAACATTTCCTCTTGTGTCTTTGTCATTCCTTCCTCCAGCCTTTTCCCAGAACTCTCACCTTCCCCAGGCTCATCAATACTCAGCTGAAACCTCGAGAGGGGACCTGTATGTCCCTGAGTTCTCTCTCAGGGGCACTTTCTCCTCTCTGTCACTCTGTTCAGCAAATTCTAGCTACCTTGACCTCCCTGAATTCTCAGCTCCATCTCTTCAACTTAGGGAGACTTTTGGGATCAGTGAGGGACACCCTCTTCTTATGTTGAGACCTGGAAACGCTCCAGGTCCAGCATTATATACTGGGGCAACCATTGGTGTCATCTCATTGCATTCCTTTTCTATAATCGCCATGCTAAGCTAACTGTTGCCTAAGGTCTGAAAACTGTTGTTTCATTCACTTTGTCCAGTTTTGCCATTCTTTCATGAGCAAGCATAAACCTGGCTCCTTTAGACAAGAAGCAGAAGTCTCCCTAGTGACTGTATTTACTTCATTATTATTGTCAGCTTTGGAAAAAAAATTGTGGAGATCAACTATTTTATACTATTTAAGTAAGTTTTATATTGATTTTACTCAAACAGAAGGAGTTTATTCGAAATATTTTGTTATACAGCTTATAACAAATAATTGTATGAAAATTAGAAAAATCAGATGAACAGATTTCTTTTTTTACAAGACTTCTTGTGGTTATAGAATGACTCTAACATTTTGTAGTAGATTTTTTAGAATTTTGTTCTTAGTGCATGCATTAGTCTGTTTTCACGCTGCTGATAAAAGCATACCTGAGACTGGGAAGAAAAAGAGGTTTAATTGGATTTGCAGCTCCACGTGGCTGGGGAGGCCTCAGAATCATGGCAAAAGTTGAAAGGCACTTCCACATGGTAGTGGCAAGAGAAAATGAGGAAGATGCAAAAGCAGAAACCCCTGATAAAACCATCAGATCTCGTGAGACTTATTCACTACCATGAGAATAGTATGGGGGAAACTGGCCCATGATTCAAATGATCTCCTACTGAGTCCCACCCACAACACATGGGAATTATTGGAGTATAATTCAAGATGAAATTTGGGTGGGGATGCAGAGCCAAACCATGTTAGTGCATATGTTTAGAGGGACATAGAAAACTACACAAATGTAATAAGAATATATGCATATTGTTATGAAATGAAAACTTTCGAAATTTTAAAAGTAGTAAATATTTTTTAGTAAAATATGCAGACAGTAAAAGGTGAAAACTGTTCTGTTCCCATTCCCAGAGAAAACTTTACTTAAATTTTACATAGTTTTTTCCTGAGTTCTTCCTATACCTGAAAAACACACTGGATTATTTTTGTATACAAAAGAAAAGAAATTGTTTTATACATATTTCCTTTTCTTTCACTCTTTTCCTTTTCACTTAATTCATTCAGATAAATGTTACCATTCGAATGGCCTCTGATGATTTCTTTATATAAATGAACCATTATATAGTTAACCAATTTACTGACAGACATTTATATTGCTCCTAAGATGTTGCTGTTCATTTGACTGTTTCTTTAGTTTTAATTTCTAGACAAGTTGCTACATCAAAAATAATGTACACTTAATATTGCAATAGTTATAAGTAAATCTGTCCTTTTTCCCTGCAATCTGTGAATGTCTACTTTCAAAAACCTACTTTAAACTCTTAGCATCATATTGTCTTCTAAATCTTTGCCAAAAATTAATGTAAGTGAATATTCAATTTTAATTGTCACTTATTTGATTGCTAGTAAGATTTAGATTTCATTCTGTTTACTAGCCTTTTTAGGGGGATAAGCATTCTCTGCCTATGGACTTTGCCTGGTTTTATATTGATGTGTTCATCTTTTTCTTATTTCCTCATTTGTAAATATCATTTTAAAGTGCTTTTAAAAAGACAGTTTTTTTCACTTTTAAGACTCCTGTTGTGATTATTATTAAAGTTAGATTTAGAGAAAAACTGGGAAGAATTTGATGCTTTAGCAATATTCGGTCTCCTTCCCAGAATATGGCAGAGAAAGGAAAAGGAGGGATTCTGATGTAACACACGGAAAGTTGGCAGTGTGGGAGTGATGGATACGTTCATTCCCTTGCTTGCGATGATGGTCTCACTGGTGTATACATTTGCAGTACTTGTCATATTGTACACTTTAAATATATGCTGTTTATTTCTTTCAATTATATCTCAATGAAACTTTATTTTTTTAAGTAGCACCGAACATGCAATAGCTTTTAACCAAAAGTAAAAACTAAGTTTGGTCAGAATATTTCTGTGCTATCTTGGTTAGATTTCTTCTGTCACAGTTATAATGGCTTTCTAAAATAAATTGGGAAGCCAAAGAAAGTCACTTTAACCTTCAAGAGTAAGGAAACTGAACCCGTAAAAAAGTGCTTTCAAGTCAGACTCAGCTTTTAAAAAAACCTGAAAAATAAACGTGACTTTTGAGTAGCATTATATGGGGAAAATTGTCTATAAATCTCTGAGAACAAAGGTGAGTGCAGACTACACAAGAGGCAAATAAAGAGATATGGAATTGCTTTAAATCTGAATCATGGAGTTAACGAATGATACTGCCATTGTGATACATTTTTAGAGAACAGTATTAAGAAAGAAGCACACTCAAAAATGGCTTTATTATTATTTTTGTGTGTGTGTGCAAGAGGTAGCAATTGAATGAGGTTCCAAAAAGCAGTGTGGGCTTGAATCGCACACATATTTATCAGGCAGGATTTATACAGTTGAGAAAGGTGACTGAAGAAGATAGTGGAAGGATATGCTACTGGAAAAAGCTGCCAAGTGACAGACATAGGGCTGTGAGTCAGCCAGGGCTGAGGCTCTCTCTGTCCAGTGCGACAGCAGGCTGTGTCTCCACAGCGGGGACTGCCTGAGAGCACTGGGCTCTGACTCAGCCATTGTAGCACGCAGGCACTTGTATACATTTCCATGAGATGACTTGAAACCTACTTTGCCATAAGAATGAGATAAATTTTGAATTCAAAACTTAAAATATCTTGATTAGAAGTAGGAGGAGGAAGAGAAAGGAAAGGCAATAACAAGTTATTTATTGATTAATTTGTTGCAGCTCGCTGAAGGGTGAGGGAAAGAACTCTGGCCGCAGAGTCAGCAAGCCAGGGCTCAAGTTTCGATTTGGGCATTTCCCAGCTGTGAAACAACAGAAAAAGTTGTTTAGCTTTTCGGAACCTCAATTTCCTTAGATCTGTAAATTAGCAATAAAAATTAGTGTGCCTTCCAAGGTTATGTTAAAAATCAAATGTCTTATGCCTGTGTAAATCTTTTTCCAAATATAATAGACACCAAAAATATTGGGCATTCTTGTGATGATGTTTGTTCTTCACTGGGAGCATTGATGGATTGATTGATAGTTACTTTTCAATAATTTTTTGTTTCATATTCAGTCTAGTTTTAAATTTGCCAATTTTAAATCAGTATTGTTTAAAATAAGACTAAAGCTGTTCTTTAGGTTGAGGCATTAATGTTTAAAAAAAAAAGCAGAGAGTTTTTACAGAGCTTTTACATCAGTTGCAGTGACTTTGGACAATAATTAAAGAAACTTTCTGCGTAACCCCATCCCACAACACACAACACAACACACACACATACACTATTTAAAATTGGGAGGGTTGATATTATGAACTCCTGTAAAACCAGACTGATTTGTGTTTATCATGAATATGTGGGTCTGTGTCCTGGGTTGCTATGTATTTCCACTGTGCCCATTGACCATTTCTACCAGGATGCCTTAAAGGCACCTCAGACTCAGCAAATTCAATTTGAATCTCATTATGTACTCCCCAGTTGTTCAGCTAGAAGCCTTCAGGCCACCTGTGACTTTTCTTTCCCCTTGAATCTCTCCTCAGCCTCCCGTGGATCAGTCTCTACCCTGTGGATTCTGTCTTGTGAATACCTTTTCTGCATTCCCTCATCTGCAATTCTATTACCACTGCCCGAGTTTAGGTTATGGGGTTCTCAGTCTTTAGTCTTCTCTCTCCCACAACCCACCCATCACTACCAGCAAGAACTATCTTTCTAAAGCACCAATTATCTTTACAAAACAGAAGACTTTCTCTTCCCTTATAGGAATTTAACTTTAAAGTATAGTGAGATAAATTAGCCAAAACATATACAAAGAAGCTGTTCATCATAGTATTGTTTATAACAGTAAACAAAGCAGAAAACCCTTAATATCTCAAAAATGGATCAGTTGGATCAATAGACTACACATGCTAGTCATTGAATTGGTATTACATATGTATATTTAATAATTTGGAAAATGACTGATAATATAAAAATTATTGAATAATGTGCATAGAAATATTTGTGGAGAGTGTTGTATGATATATAAAGATTTCTATATAGTAAAATTTAGTAAGAATTTTTCTCATCCTACTTCCCACAAAACAAAAGCAAAATAAAACTAAAATAGAACAAAAATTCTGCTATGTAGCCCTTTACAAAAGATGGTGCTTCTGGCTAGAAATTGTGATTGACGAAAATCCTATAACTCAGTACCTGTGAAATGCCATGTAACAAATTTACTAATGTCCTAAAAGTTATGAGAACTGAGGGCTTCAGGACATCCCATATCTTCATTTGTTGTAGAATCTTTTATTTAAAACACTGTATGCTGTCATTAATCCACTGTCATATTCCCTCTATTTACTGCTGTGTTTTCTCCTTAGATTTCTTTTTAAAAACTGTAGGCCAAAGAAAAGTGATGCCATAAGGATTGGGAGGCAGAGGGTGGGGGCACTGAGAAAGCATTGCTGCCCTCAGGTTAAGCTCTGTATCTGTCTCTCAGTTAAGGTCCCTGATAGGAGTTAATTATTCTCTAACATGTATGTTGGCTCTTTACTGTCTTTTAAGTAGCATTTATGATGAATTCCTTTTATTAAATGGTGGTATTATAGTACCTGATGTTATGCATAGACTTGCTTAGTCAGCAAATCATCACCTTTTCTTTCTCCCTTCTTTTGAAAGACTTGTGACACCAAGGCTCAATATTTGTATGTTCAAACGCGCGCGCGCGCGCACACACACACACACACACACACACACACACATATTCCTCCAACTAGCTTTGCAATTTGCATACATTTCGATTCTGGTGGGCTATTATTTTTATAAAAATGCTTTTATTCAATTCTATCTCATGGAGTGGGTTAGAATTTTCTTTGTTTTTTGCTTTAATGATAACCCGTTGCCTAGTAAGTCTCTTAATTATTGCCAGAAAAAAAACAAAAAACCGAAATGATTAGAACTAATCCCTTCTCAAATCACTTTACTTTCTTCCTAATTTCCTGTCCATTCTCTATACACTCAGATCTCTTTTTTATGAAATATATTTGGCATGAGTAATAACATTAAGTCAAGTAATATGAATCATTTTATCTGGTTAAAAGTCTGCACACAAAGAGTAGTGGAGAATTTGGAAAATATAGCTAAGTAATACTGGAACTTTTGATATTTCCCTAGTTACTTGCCATATTCAAAAGATGGGTGTTTGAAGTGAATAGCAGAATAGTACCTTATTATAGTCCATATTAAATAATATTTATGGCTTTCAATATAAGTATTAATTTTTTGTTTTGATAGCATGTATCACACAAACTTTATTCTTTTTTTTTTTCCTTTATGATATTTATTTATTTATTTGTATTATACCTTAAGTTCTGGGATATATGTCCACAACATGTAGGGTGGTTACATAGGCGTACATTTGCCATGGTGGTTTGCTGCTCCCATCAACCCATAATCCACATGAGATATTTCTCCTAATCTTATCCCTCACCTTGCCTCCCATCCCCCGACAGGCACCAGTGTGTGATGTTCCCTTCCCTATGTCCATGTGTTCTCATTGTTCAACTCCTACTTATGAGTGAGAACCTGCAGTGTTTGGTTGTCTGTTTCAGTGTCAGTTTGCTGAGAATGATGGCTTCCAGCTTCATCCATGTCCCTGCAAAGGACATGAACTCATTCTTTTTTATGACTGCATAGTATTCCATAGTGTGTATATGTGCCACATTTTCTTTATCCAGTCTAACATTAATGGGCATTTGGGTTGGTTCCAAGACTTTGCTATTGTGAAAGTGCCGCAATAAACATACCTGTGCATGTGTCTTTATAGTCGAGTGATTTATATTTCTTTGGGTATATACCCCATAATGGGATTGCTGGGTCAAATGGTATTTCTAGTTCTAGATCCTTGAGGAATCACCACACTGTCTTCCACAGTGATTGAACTAATTTACACTCCTACCAACAGTGTTAAAGCCTTTCTATTTCTCCATATCCTCTCCTGCATCTGTTGTTTCCTAACTTTTTCATGAGCACCATTCTAACTGGCATGAGATGATATCTCATTGAGGTTTTGATTTGCATTTCTCTAATGACCAGTGATGATGAGCTTTTTTTCATATGTTTGTTGGCCACATAAATGTCTTCTTTTGAGAAGTGTCTGTTCATATACTTCACCCACTTTTTGATGGGGTTGTTTTTGTCTTGTAAATTTGTTTAAGTTCCTTGTAGATTCTGGATATTAGCCCTTTGTCAGATGCATAGATTGCACAAATTTTCTCCCATTCTGTAGGTTGCTGGTTCATTCTGATGATAGTTTCTTTTGCTATGCAGAAGCTCTTTAGTTTAATGAGATCCCATTTGTCAGTTTTGGCTTTTGTTGCCATTGCTTTTGGTGTTTTAGTCATGCAGTCTTTGCCCATGCCTATGTCCTGAATGGTATTGCCTAGATTCTCCTCTAGGGTTTTTATGATTTTAGGTCTTACGTTTAAATATTTAATCCATCTTGAGTTAATTTTTGTATAAGGTATAAGGAAGGGGTCCAATTTTAGCTATCTGCATATGGCTAGCCAGTTTTCCCAATACTGTTTATTAAATAGGGAATCCTTTCCCCATTGCGTGTTTTTGTCAGGTTCGTTACAGATCAGATTGTTTCATGTCTCTGCCTCCTTCAGTTCTGCTCTGATCTTAGTTATTTCTTGTTTTCTGCTAGCTTTTGAATTTGTTTGCTCTTATTTCTCTAGTTATTTTAATTACATGTTAAGGTGTCAATTTTAGATCTTTCCTGCTTTCTCCTGAGGGCATTTTAGTGCTATAAATTTTCCTCTAAACACTGCTTTAGCTGTGTCCCAGAGACTCTAGTATGTTATGTCTTTGTTCTCATTGATTTAAAAGAACTCATTTATTTCTGCCTTAATTGTGTTATTTACCCAGTAGTCATTCAGGAACACATTGTTCAGTGTCCATGTTGTTGTGTGGTTTTGAGTGAGTTTCTTAATCCTGAGTTCTAATTTGATTGCACTGTGGTCTGAGAGACTGTTTGTTATGATTTTTGTTCTTTTGCATTTGCTGAGGAATGTTTTACTTCTAATTATGTGGTCTATTTTAGAATAAGCACTATGTGGTGCTGAGAAGAATGTATACTCTGTTGATTCAGGGTGGAGATTCTGTGGATGTCTATTAGGTTCTCTTGGTCCAGACCTGAGTTCAAAGTCCTGATATCCTTTTTAATTTTCCATCTCATTGATCTAATATTGACAGTGGGGTGTTAAAGTCTCCCACTATTATTGTCTGAGAGTCTGAGTCTCTTTGTGGGTCTCTAAGAACTTGCTTTATGAATCCGGGTGCTCCTGTATTTGATGCATTTATATTTGGGATAGTTAGCTCTTCTTGTTGCAATGATCCCTTACCATTATGGAAAGCTTTTATCTTTTTTGATCTTTGTTGGTTTAAAGTCTGTTTTACCAGAGACTAGGATTGCAACCCCTGCTTTGTTTTACTTTCCATTTGCTTAATAAATCTTCCTCCATCCCTCTGTTTTGAGCCTATGTGTGTCTTTGCATGTGAGATGGGTTTCCTGAATAGATCACACTGATGGGTCTTGACTCCTTATGTAATTTGCCAGTGTGTGCCTTTTTACATTTAGCCATTTACATTTAAGGTCAGTTTTGTTGTGTGTGAATTTGATCCTGGCTTTATGATGCTAGCTGGTTATTTTTCCCATTAGTTAATGCAGTTTCTTTATAGCATAAATGGTCTTTACATTTTCATTTGTTTTTGTGGTGGCCAGTACTAGGTTTTCCTTTCCATAGTTAGTGTTTCCTTCAGAAGCTCTTGTAAGGCAGGCCTGGTAGTAACAGAATCCGTCAGCATTTGCTTGTCTGTAAAGGCTTTTATTTCTCCTTCACTTATGAAGCTTAATTTGGCTGGATATACAATTCCGGGTTAAAATTGTTTTCTTTAAGAATTTTGAATATTGACCCCTACTGTCTTCTGGCTAATAGGGTTTCTGCAGAGAGATCCACAGAAATCTAATGGGTTTCCCTTGATGAGTAACCTGACCTTTCTCTCTGGCTGCCCGTAACATTTTTTCCTTCATTTCAACCTTGGTGAATCTGACAATTATGTGTGTTGGGGTTGCTCTTCTCTAGGAATATCTTTGTGGTGTTCTCTGTGTTTCCCGAATTTGAATGTTGGCCTGTATTGCCAGGCTGGCGAAGTTCTCCTGGATAATATCCTAAAGAGTGTTTTCCAACTTGGTTCCATTCTCTCCATCACTTTCAGGTACACCAATCAAACATAGGTTTGGTCTTTTCACATTGTCCTCTATTTCTCAGAGGCTTTGTTCATTCCTTTACATTCTTTTTTTCTTTAATCTTTTCTTCAAGCTTTATTTCATTAAGTTGATCCTCAGTCTCTGATATCCTTTCTTTTGCTTGATTAATTTAGCTATTGATACTTGTGTACGCTTCACAAAGTTCTCGTGCTGTGTTTTTCAGCTCCGTTAGGTCATTTATGTTCTTCTCTAAACTGGTTATTCTATTTAGCAATTCTTCTACCCTTTTTTCAAGGTTCTTAGCTTCCTTGCATTGGGTTAGAACAATGCTCTTTTTAGCTCAGAGGAGTTGGTTATTACCCACCTTCTGAAGCCTGCTTTTGTCAGTTTGCAAACTCATTGTCCATTGAGTTTTGTTCCTTTGCTAGTAAGGAGTTGTGATCCTTTGGAGGAACAGAGGTATTCTGGTTTTTGGAGTTTTTAGCCTTTTTGCATTGGTTTTTCCCCATCTTTGTGGATTTATCTACCTTTGGTCTCTGCCATTGGTGACCTTCGGATGGATTTTTGCATGGTCATCTTTTTTATTGATGTTGGTGCTATTGCTTTCTGTTTGTTAGCTTTCTGTCTAATGGTCAGACCCCTATTCTGCAGTCTGCTGGAGTTTTCTGGGGGTCCACTCCTGATCCTGTTTGCCTGAATATCACCAGCAGAGGCTGCAGAACAGCAAAGATTTCTGCCTGCTCCTTCCTCTGGAAGCTTTGTCCCAGAGGGGTACCTGCCAGATGCCAGCCAGAGCTCTCCTGTATGAGGTGTTTGTTGACCTCTGCTGGGAGGTGTCTCCCCATCAGGAGGCAGGTGGGTCAGGGACCCACTTGAGGAGGCAGTCTGTCCCTTAGCAGAGCTCAAGTGCTGTGCTGGGAGATCCTCTGCTGTCTTCAGAGCCAGCAGGCAGGAACGTTTAAGTCTGCTGAAGGTGTGCCCATAGCCACCCTTGTCCCCAGGTGCTCTATCCCAGAGAGATTGGAGTTTTATCTATAAGCTCCTGACTGGGGCTGCTGCCTTTCCTTCAGAGATGCCCTACCCAGAGAGTAGGAGTCTAGAGAGGCAGTCTGGCTACAGTGGTTTTGCTGAGCTGCGGTGGCCTCCCCCAAGGTCTAAACTTCCAGGCAGCTTTGTTTACACTGTCAGGGGAAAACCAACTGCCTACTCAAGCCTCAGTTATGGCAGACCCCCACCCCCACCAAGCTGGAGTATCCCAGGTCAACTTCAGACTGCTGTGCTGGCAGCGAGAATTTCAAGCCAGTGTATCTTAGCTTGCTGGGCTCTGTGGGTGTGGGATCTGCTGGGCAAGACCCCTTGGTTCCCTGGCTTCATTCAGCCCTGTTTCTAGGGGAGTGAACGGTTCTGTCTCACTGGTGTTTCAGGTACCACAGGGATACAAAAAAAAAAAAAAAATACCTGCAGCTAGCTTGGTATCTGGCCAACTTGCTGCCCAGTTTTGTGCTTGAAACCCAGAGCCCTTATGGTGTAGACACCTCAGGGAATCTCCTGGTCTGTGGGTTATGACAACCATGGGAAAAGCATAGTATCTGGGCCGGATAGCACCATCCTTCACAGCAAGGTGTTCCTCATGGCTTCCCTTGGCCAGGGGAGGGAGTTCACCAACCCCTTGGGCTTCCCTGGTGAGGCATTACCCCACCCTGCTTCTGCTCACCTTCTGTGGGCTGCACCCACTGTCTAGCCAGTCCCAATGGTATGAGCTGGGTACGTCAGCTGGAAATGTGGAAATCACCCACCTTCTACATTGATCTCACTAGGAGCTGCAGACTGGAGCTGTTCCTATTTGACCACCTTTATTCTTTCTTTATAATTGAAAAATAACAATCTTACAATCCTTATCTCCACAAACAAAAGCAAAGAAATTATCTCAGTAATATGGTTTTGTGTAAAGTTGCTCTTTTTTATTGTTGGCAGCAGCATAAGGAATAAGAGAAGAAATAGTTAAGAGCACAGGTGGGCTCACATCTACTCTCCAGCACTTACTAGCTGGGGAACTTCGGGCAACTCACCTAAACTGTTTAAGCACTAGTTTCCTCTTCTGAAAGATGGTAATTGTTATTGTACATAATTGATAGTATCATGAGATAAAATGAAATAATGCAAGTAAAGTTATTGGCCATGTGCTTGGTACAAAAAAAATACTCAAAAGCTGCTTTAAAGACATTTTTTATTCTAGGAGCCATTCCTCACAACATGAGAAATGGTGCCTTTTGCTTACATTTTACTTTGCATTTCACAAGGTGTCTTCAAGAGTATGACCTCATTTTATTCCTACCACAAACATGAGACATATAAAGTGTTAGCTACATTTTCTAGGGAAAAAACTGAGTGTTAGGAAAATTAAGTGACTCAGCCAAGAGTCTGTACTTCATCTGTAGCAGGACCAGGACCAATGAAAGTGCCTCTTGATAAGATCATACCTGAGGCTAGCAGACACATACAGGCCTCCTACAACATAGGTAGCCATGTTTAGTGTAGGCAGCAGTTGGGCTTCTGTGTATTCATTTCTGGCACTGGATGCTTCTTCTATTATAGAAGTTGTGACCTTGTCACTCATTGAGCAGATGGCATTGCTTGATTAGAGTCAGGCTATATTTAGAACATTTCTGTAAAGCCTTTCTCATTTGGGCAAACATTTCTGTCAATTGAAGTGGTTTCTTTTCACTAACTGAGCAAACAAAATCATGGGCTATCCACTCATACAGGCTTTCTACCACCCCTATTTTCAGGAAGGCAAGTATTGAGCTTATATTTTCAGAATATATTTTCAACTTCCTACACTCTTAAGAGAACATTGAAGTCTCTTTGATGAAGGCGAGGGTCTATAAACATGCACTTATTCATTATAAGGGAATTTTGTCTGTCTTCATAGAAAAATGACTTTAAGAAATAGATATCTGCTGAAGCCAGATATATGAGTGTCAGGCTGGACACATAAAAGACAAGGAAAGGCAGTGGGGAAAAGGCTGAGAAAAGAGTAGACTTTACATCACAATGCTTAAGTTAATCTAAAATGTAAGCTATAAAATAGCCAAAAACTGTGTATAGATGTATGTGTGTATGTGTGCATATGCGTGTATGTGTGTATGTGTGCATATGCGTGTATGTGTATGTATCTCCATACTTCAAAGGCTAATATACACAGATAGATTCAACAATCAAATATGGAGTTTGTTTTGAACAGAAAGCCAAATAAGACACCTTTGCTAGACTTTAAAATTTTATTTTAACTGAAACTACAGTATGGATATAACCATATAAACTAATCTATTTACTTGTAAAATTAATTGTTTCATTGTCTTTGAATCAGATGTGAGTGTATTTGGATGATAGGTCAAGGTAGTCAAAGAAAGTATAACAAGAAGTCACTGAGACTTATTATAGGGATCAGGCTAACTCAGACTTCTCTCTTGACTCTGCCACATAAGACCAATATTAGGCAAGTTATTTTCATATTTTTGAACTTGAAATTCTCATCTGATAACTGGAGACACTAATGCCTAACTCATAGGGTAGCTGTGAGGATTAAACAGCATGCACAGTTTGTATGGCTTCCTCATCAAGTTGATACTTGCATTAGTCAGCTAGGGCTGCCATAGAAAATGCCACAAGCTAGGTGCCTTAAGCAACAGAACTTTTTTATCTCATAGTTCTGGAGGAGTCTGAGATCAAGGTGTTGGCAGGGTTGGTTCTTTCTGAGGGCTGCGAGAAAGGATCTGTTTCAGGTCCTTTCTTTAGCTTGTGGATAGCCTTCTCTCTGTGCTTTTCCTTTGTCTTCTCTCTGTACATGTCTCTGTGTCCAAATTTCCCTTTTACTACAAGGACACCATTCACATTGAAATAGGGCTCATTTTACTCCTGTCTGACCTCATCTTAACTAATAACATCTGGAAAAACCCATTTCCAAATAATGTCCCATTCTGGGGTACTGAAAGGTTAGGACTTTAACATAAATTTTGATAGGGGGAAGAATGCTATCCATAACAACACTCAGAGATCACTTTCTCTGACAGACCATGCTTAACCCCTGATATTGTTTGCCTGTGTCCCTACCCAAATCTCATACTGAATTGTAGTTCCCATAATCTTCACGTGTTGTGGAAGATAATTGAATCATGGGGGCAGTTACGCTCATGCTGTTCTCATGGTAGTGAGTGAGTTCTCACAAGATCTGATGGTTTTATAAGGGGCTTCCCCCTTTTGTTCAGCACTTCTCCTTGCTGCTGCCATGTGAAGAAGGACGTGTTTGCTTCCCCTTCTGCCATAATTGTAAGTTTCCCAAGGCTTCCCCAGCCGTGCTGAACTGTGAGTCAATTAAACCTCTTTCCATCATAAATTACTCTATTAGCAGCATGAGAATGGACTAATACAACCACCTTTTCTAAGAACAGTCCTACCCTTTCCCAGCACCTGCAGTCCCTTGCCCTACATGATATGTAAAAGTAAATCACAGAATTATTTATTTTCTTGTTCTTTTCCTATCCCCCACTATAGCCTGAAAAGTCCATGGTGCCGGGGCCCTATTTGTCCTGGCAGTTGTTCTATTCTGGGCATGCAGAACAGTGCCTGGTACAAAATAGATCCTTATTCAATATTTGTGGAAAAAATAAGATAAACTTCTGGCTTGAGGTTTAGGGCTCAATAAATAATAGGTGAGCTAAGTCTCTTTAAAAAAGAATCTCATTCTCTATCCAAATTGGTATTCACTGGCCATATTTGAAATAAACTAAAATTTTAATTTTATTTTAATAAATTTAAATTTAAACATCCATTAGTGGCTATTGTGTTGGACAGCACAGATATAGAACATTTCTGCTATTGCAGAAACTTCTATGGGACATTGTTAGACATAGAGGCACAGATGAGGACATAGTAGTGATAATTCAGTGCAGACCTGGTGCTGCCTGCTGAATTCTGCAACACTGCCCTGCATTGCTGCTCTCTCATGCCACTGGACAGCTCCCACTTGATTTGTTGTTCTTTATGGTACAGGTGTATTCCAAACATTTTTTTTTCTTCCATTATTAAGTTAAAAATACCACTTGAAGTTTTGAACATCTGGAAAGGAGTTGTCTTGAGAATCCCATTAACATATTTCTTGTGAATTCTACAGCAGCAATTTTTAATTTTAATTGTTGTTTTCTTTGCTATTCAGATAAGTAAGCAGTAGGCATGGATAATTAATCTACAAACTCTGTTTTATACAACTGTAGGAATGACTCTGTGAGAAACATGTCTTTAAGGACAACAAACTGAGCTATTTCTTACTTGAGGATAAAATATGGATGCAGGTGCAAGGAGTCAGCAGGTGTCATGTGTGGGCTCATGTCTTCCCTCAACCCTAGAAAGTAAATAGATTTTCACCATCCTTTTCAGCCTCTGCCTTAGGGACAAGTAGTGCTGGGTGATTTTATGTTCACAAAGTAACCAAAGGCTAGCAAACATCTCTCATAGTTGGCAGTAAAAACCATTGCTATGAATAACAGTCTATATTTTATAAAAACTATTTTGGCTTCATATAAAAATCTGATGCTTCAGGGCAATAGCACATACTCCAATGTGTTACTGACTCCTGAACCATACTCCTAAAGGATGCATTCATTGATATTCACCTACTGAACAAAAGGCTTTGGGGTGGGAGTCGAGGGATAATACATAATGCAGTTAGAAAGTAATAGAAAGCATATTGCTTATATAAAATTCAGTGCTAGATAAGAATGAAATGTAAAACCCATGTGACAATGAACTCAGAATATGCTTCTGTTTTGGAAAAAGAATAATAAGATAAAACCTTAGAAGTTGGTACATTTTTAAATAACCTCTATTACTATCATTTTAATCTTTGAACAGTAACAAAATATCAGTGCTACCTGCTTTGTGACTTTTCTGAAAAGAACATGTGGTCCCAGGGTATTCTCTATTGGAATGCCATTTACACCTTCAATCTTATCACTATTCAGTTAAATTTGAGAAAGGGTAATTGATGACCTTAAGTGAGTTGAGGCGCATTTACATGAAGACCTTAAAATGCTACTGGAAGGGCTAGACTCTAAGTTGGTACATAACTCAATTCTTATTGCCTGAGAGTGGTTGCAGAGTAGACTATTCACTAGGGACTGAATAGGTGAAGTATAAAAAATTAAATGTGTACCAAATCCAAAGCTTCCTGATAGGTCTGTTGTGCTATTCTGAAGAACAAAATGAGAAACAGAAGCATTATTAATTTGAGGATTATAGACCAAAAAAAGGCAAAGTAGGAGCATATTTAGCAGGTACAATTCTTAAGACAGAGATTAAAGAGCTTATTTATGTTGGAGGCACAGGAAGCAATAGAAGCATATATATTTGCAGGGTCTAGAT
The DNA here is from genome assembly GCF_001604975.1 of Cebus imitator. NCBI lineage: Eukaryota > Metazoa > Chordata > Mammalia > Primates > Cebidae > Cebus > Cebus imitator. The sequence goes on along the minus strand of NW_016107570.1, from coordinate 834,737 downwards.
ATACCTCTATTCATCAATGCATTTTAGTATTTTAGTGCGCTGTTCATTAAAGTTATTACCTTAATTTATTTAATCAAAATATTGACTCTATTCTTATACTGCAAATAAGTTGTGACATGATTTGGATGTTAATATGATTTTTTACCACTGAAAACTAAACTAATGCTCATCCTTTCAGTATTAAAATATTAATGTTTTCTATTTTAGTTTATCATTGGAAAGCTTGTTTCCATTTTTGTAAACTCCAAACTTGAGTTAGCTTAATTAAAATTATATAATAGAATTTCCAAATTAAGAAGTTAAGTCACTCATTTGTCCTGTAAGCAGTCACCCTTGAATAAAGAAATCCATGGTTCAATATATATATTTTTTAACAATTCAATGGGATTTTCAGCTTTATTGGGGTATCACTGACAAATTGAAATAGTATATATTTTCAGTGAATGATTTGATATTTTGATATACATATAAACATTACAAAATGACCATCACCGTGGTTCCACATAACCATTTTGTTTAAACCATCCAATTCTCTCATTGACTTTTGTTTAAATGTTTGTTTAAATGTTTAAATGAAACTTAATTTCATTAAATACTTTAGAGGCCAACTGTTATTTTATGGAATCCAACAATCATTACTTTAATACATTAACAGACCCTAAGATGGATACCAGGCATCAGTTTGTAATGCCATAAAGAATCCATGAATAATATAGTCATGTACTTATTTTTAAAAGGGAATGTTCTTTAAAAAAGGCATATATTTTCCAATTTACACTTGAGCAAACCTTTATTTTAAAGGAAAATTGACAAATTTATGTTTCAGATCTATGAGACACCCTCTTCTTATCTAAGGATATGAAGGATGCTGCAATAAATTATCCAGATGCTTTGGCTGTAGTCTTTTCTTATTGTTGAGTAACAAATTGCCATCAACATAGCAATTTAAAACAGTATCCTTTTTTTTTTTTTTTTTTTTGAGATGGAGTTTCACTCTTGTTACCCAGGCTGGAGTGCAATGGCACTATCTTGGCTTACCGCAACCTCCGCCTCCTGGGTTCAGGCAATTCTCCCGCCTCAACCTCCTCAGTAGCTGGGATTACAGGCACGCGTCACCATGCCCAGCTAATGTTTTGTATTTTTAGTAGAGACAGGGTTTCACCATGTTGACCAGGATGGTCTCGATCTCTTGACCTCGTGATCCACCTGCCTCGGACTCCCAAAGTGCTGGGATTACAGGCTTGAGCCACCGTGCCCGGACAGTATCCTTTTTTTTAATGTCACAGTTCTTTAGATCAGAAACTCAGGATGACAGGACTGAATTATCTGCTTAGAGTCTCAAGCTCAAGGCTGAAATTAAGGTGTTAACCAGCTGTGATCTTATCTGGAGTCAAGGTCATCTCTCAAGCTCATTACTGCCACTGTTGGAAGAATTCAGTTTCTTGCAATTATAGGATAGAAATCCCTGCTCTTTTGCTAGCTGTTGGCTGTAACACCCTGTGACCCCCTAGAGGCCACTCTTGGATTCTTGCCCCATTGGTCATCTTCATTTCAGCAATGGAGGACCTCCCTCTCACATTTCATCTCTCTGACTTCCTCTCTTGCTTCTAGATAAAGAAAACACTCTGCTTTTATAGATTTTATAGGACTTGTGTGAGTAGATTAGATCCACCCTGATAATCTTCCTGTCTTAAGGTCAGCTGATTATTAACCTTAATTGCATCTACAAAAAAATTCCCTTTTCCATGTAAAGTAATATAAGGTCTGGAGTAACACCAGGGCTGAGGATAATAAGAGTCACCTTAGAATTGTGTATTAGCTGTCTACAGCCATACCACCCTGAACACGCCTGATCTTGTCTGATCTCAGAAGCTAAGCAGGGTTGAAACTGATTAGTACTTGGATGGGAGAATTGTGTATTAGCCAAGATGTGGAATTGCTATCAATAAATTTAAGCAATGGAAAAAGTATTATTGAAAAGGAGAGAAGATTAGAGTGGCTGATCATCTTATATTTTAAATGCTAAGAAAAAATAATAGCCAAAAAACTTGGTCACGTGTTGACTTTTTAGGAACTCAGATATAGCAATCAGAACTGATAGAGACAGAAATCATACTGCAGAGGCTTAAAGGAATGCTGAGAGTTCTATCATTTGAGAAATAAAGAACTACCAGACAAAATGAAGAGACAAACATGTAACTGAAAAGTTGCTGGAAGTAATTCTTGATAAGATATAGACCAAATGTCTCAATAGTTGGATCAGAGGCAGAGGCTACATAATTCCTCTGTGCATCAATCTGCTTTAACATTTTCATTTGTTGCAGATTAAAACTGAGTATTACCATGTTTGTGCCACAGCATCTCCATGGCCTCCTCCCTGATGGCTGCTTGGGAACATGTTCCTTATTGAATCATACTGCCCTTCCCACCCTCTCAGGAAGCTTAAAGGGGTAAAGCAAAGGGAGGGGATTGAAAAAAAATGACAAATTTGAGAGAAGATGTTTTGCTTTTTAGTTCATTAAGTGAGAATTTGTAGATAGAGTGGAAAGAACCATTGCGAGCAGAGGCAGGAGTATGTGAGGGAAAGGAGGGATAGACTGAAGATGTCAGAGACAGAGAAGGTCCCAAAGGATGGAACAGGGGATGGAATTAAGAGAAAGGTCCCTAAGGATAGAATGGGGATAGAATTAAGAGTTTGCATGGATCCATTTCATTTGCAAAGGGAAAACCTTTTTTCTCTGAAATACTGGAAAAGAACAGAAAATGTGTAGTGGTTTCAAATGAGGGGTAAACAGCTATTTCGTGTAAGAGGGCTTCTATCCTCTCAGCACAAAGAGCCACTTTATATATATTATCTCCTCTGTAAAGTGATTAAAAAAAATTGTAAGGCCAATTGAACACAGCTCAAATAATATTTATGATAGCTAACTGACATGATGCACATAAACTGCTTAGAGTAGCGTATACACATTATAAATGTATAGAAATGTTAGCTATTTTTACTGTCACTGCCCATCTTTATCTTCTATTGACAATAAAGGAAGGTGAGGTAAAATTGTGAGCTTAAAAATAACATAAAGCTTCTTAATCACTTGTTGATTAATAGCATTGCAGAAAAACATTGAACCCTCCTTAAATGTAAATAGCATGATTCATGGAGCATCCAGTTAAGATGACTAATCTTTTTTTCTAATAATGCTCAACAGTCTAGAGGGTACAGAAGGCAGTGGGTATCGAGGTTTAGAAAAGGTCGGGGATTGGAACTCTGGAGGTCTGGTTGTTCTCATTAGGGTACATACCAAGTTCAGGGTGAGCTAGGGAGTTTAAGTGGTAGGGAGATAACAGATTTAGTTAGAGAGGGGAAATTGAGACAGAGTTTCAAACCTCAGAGATGGAGCAGAACGACAGAGCTCCAAGCACTTGGAGGCAGGATTGGAGGTGACCAAGTCCATGACTTTGTTGTTCTAAAGTGAAATAGAGGTGAATTTGAAGAAATTATCACTATGAATAAGGTTGTTATTGAGGGTAACAGGACAAGCCAGCATAGGAAGAAAAAGTTCGGTCGAGGTATAAGATGTAGTTGTCTAGTATTGGACAGCACAGATTTTGGAACATTAGCATCACCACAGAAAATTCGATTCAACAGCACTGTACTAGAGGTACAGGAAAATAAGAAGGTAGGGTCTTACAGAAAATGTTGGAGCAGAAAAAACTATGCCAGATGAGGATGTGAGCAAGGATATTCTGTATTTTTGACAATTTTGAAGCATTATTTATTATTTTAACATTTCTGAAATTTGGATGAGTCATGCAATTGATGTGCTCATTTAATAACGTAGTGTTTATTTTTCTCCTGAAAAGCCATTAACTAATTAATAAAGCACTCACAGTCAGTGTCATCTTAATATCAATGAAATATGGTAAGAGCAAGGCCAAAGGAGGTGTTTTCTTACTGGGTAGTGATCACAAAGATAAAGAATCAGGACAAAAAGACTGAAGAAATGTGGTGATAATGGGATATGAGCTGAATTTAAAAAGAACTAGCTCCAAGATATTAGTCAGCACTTTGGAGGAGTGATGAATTTGCCCTGGTTTAAAGTACTTCCTTAAGTTCCTAGCACCCGACACCAAACCGGGTTCTCAGTCCTTATGTTGTCTGAGAATTGGGCTGATGGTGAGTCTCAGAATGATGTCAGTCATTCTAAAACAGTCTTCCAGGTGCTGATGAGCTTTGGCAACCACACTAGGGCTTCCTTAAGATTGAGCATGAGAGAGGCAAATGTGGAAGCATAATACCCCCCTTCTTTTGAGTGGAGAAAATCAGAAGAAAGGGAGAGAGATCAAGGTGTGCCGAAAGCAAATAAAAAGCCATTGTGATCATCAAGATAACAATAGCCGTACATTAAGGTAGCCAGGATCTTAGACTTGAGATCTGAACTTGGATGAAGATGACTAGCTACACAGTTTTAGTCTCCGCAGAAAGTCAGCTGCATCACATGGAACTGAAGTTGTTTTGTTTTACTTTTTGATGCTGTAATAACTCTGGCATGACTTTTCACAGATTAGAATTAAGACCTTTTAAATTTGTTCCAGATGGTAATTGATACCTGTAATAATACATTTTCCCCTGGAATTTTTCTCTTAAAATATACACGTGTATGCATATATTCATATATATATATATATATATATGTATATGTATATATGTGTGTATATATGTATGTATATAGTGTGTGTATATATGTATGTGTATATATAGTGTGTGTATATATATATATGTATATACAAACATATATGCATATTTTATTTTAAGAAAATAGTGTAATAGAGCTCTGTTTTCTAAGTCAAAATATCTGATTTTGGACTTAGGGTCCAGTAAGCCACTTAATTTCAGGTTTAACTTCTGGAAAGTTTTATCTTCTGAAGCCAAAGGTTATTTTCTTTTAAAAAGAGGCAATACTTGTAACTCCTTTAAAGATCAGATGACATAAAAGATATGAAAATATAAACTATAACATAAAAAATACTGAACTGTAAAGTGATACAAATTTAAGTCATTAGTGTTACTGATTGGAGTTCTTTTCCAGATTTCACATAGTTGTTGGGCACAGAAAATTTGGAAAGTTTGGCTTTCACTTTTGCACAACCTAATTTAGCAACATATCCTTATTCTTTCCTGATTTATCAGGTGAGGAAAAACTCAAGTAAAATGATTTGGGTGCCTCACTGCCAGGGAACGCTTGATAAATTAAAAGCCTTACTGGCTTGGGGCATTATGATTACTGTTGTTTATAACCAAGATCTTTTGCAACCTTTGACTTCCCAGGAAAAGACAGGGCTTTATTGCTGCAGGAAGGAGAACAGGGAGAAAAGTATCTTTCAGATTTAATCAGTGAGAAACTACTAAGAATTAGCCATTATGCTAAGGAATAACTAATCATTATTTTGATACTTTCGTAAGCTGAAGCATCATTTATGGGCCTAGCAGGTTTGCTTTCAGATCATATTCAAAGCCTTCACCTGGGTGAACTCCTATGAGAACCTATAATTCAGGGATGCTAAAGTCATCATCGTGACAAGAACTCAGCTGGCTTCCTATTCAATGCATCTTAGATGAAGGTGCTAACTCCAGGAAACATAAAGGATATCCATTAATTTTGAGCTTTTTTGTGTGCGAAGCAAAGGATAATGCTAACATACAACCTCTACAATAGATCTGATCAATTGCCCAGTCTCTGGGAGAGGGTGGTAATTGAAAAACTAGTAAGGCAGACCCTAGTCTATGAAACTAAATCGAAGACAGCCACCTGAAGTGTGAAGGTGGAAATCCTAGAGTTGAGCCTGGAGTGTTTTATAGGCCTATCTCTCTAACTTGCCTAATTGAACTTTTACAATTGAACTTTTACAAAGAAAGTGGGCGTTTATTTGAACTCCAACTCCGGGGGGAAGGGGCGCAGAAAAAAAAAAAGGAAATGAGGGTATAGGGGATTTCTGTAGGTTATAGTAAGAAAGAAGTCTAACAATACAAGCCTATTTCCCTTTATCTTTTTATAATAAACCACAAAATATTTAAGAGCTGTTGGAATTCTTTGTTACTTCCCCATGCTGGCTATTTTCTGTTCCCTTCATCTCAATACTTTCCTGAGTAAAAGTCTTCAAACCAGAAATATCCCTACAATTTGTGACCTTGAGTGACTTCAGAATTCAGTTAGACAAACCAGACAACAACTGAGATCTGAGGTTCTCAATCTTTCTACTTTTAAAAAGTATTCATGTTTTGGTTCTATCCACAAAGATATTAATTTCACAGGGGCTGATGTGTTTAAAGATTTTATAGCCACCAAATGACCCTAATGTGCAATCGAGGGTGAGAACCAAAGCCTTATTGTCTCACCTCCCCCTTCCTTAAATCCATTGACCTTGACTTCAGTTTTATCTTGGCAATTCACCTCCATGGCCATACTCTGAACGTTGTCATCAGCCAGAACTGCTCCAACCAACCTCAAAATCTTAAACTCAAATATCCCACACTGTTAACATAGCTTCCTTTCCTTCTAGCTCTTTTTATTACATTGAAGATCTAGTAGTCTTATTTCTCAACTGCTTTCTTACTAACCCTTCATTGTTACCCTCATGTACCCAAATAGGAGATGACAAGCTAGGATTAATCCACCTGTGTGATCTCCCCATTTTTAACCCTTGTGTTTCCACAGGAAAACGCAACCACTTACATTAGTGCTACAGCAAGTTCACACTCTCTAGACCCAATTGGATGGCACCTCAATGCTACTAAAAAGCCCATTCATATCTCTAGTCAGCCTCGTGTCCTTTCTCCCAAATAAAAACCCTGACTCTTTGTCACATGGACATTTCCATCCTATTTCTATGTGAGGTAGAAACCTGCTCCTGTACCTTGAATCCCACCTGCTTTTGCCTTTTCAGTTGACTTGTTCCTTCACCTGCCACCTGTCTTGGATCACCAGCTTTAGCCATGGACTACGTCTTTAACATGGGCATTTAAACATACTTAAAACACTCCCTTCAAAAAGCAAAGCAACACAAAACTCAAGCAAATTTTTATGGGTCTCCCTTTGCTTACTGCCTTCCTCCCTCTAACAGCCAGAGGATTTAGCATTCTTTTTTTTTTTTTTTTTTAAAGACAGGGTTTCACCATGTTGGTCAGGCTGGTCTTGAACTCCCAACCTCAGGTGATCCACCTGCCTTGGCCTCCAAAGTGCTTGGATTAGAGGCGTGAGCCACCACGCCCGGCCGAGGATTTTGCATTCTTACTCTCAATTTTGCACTTTCCTACACCAAAGATACTGACATTTTTAGTGCTAAATCCAGGAAATTTTTTTTAGTTTTTGTTTTACTCAGATTCTCTTCAGTATTTGAAGCGTGCTGGCCACTGTCTGTGCTTAAAACTATCTATTCCTCCATGGGCTCCTTGCTATCAGCCTGCGGTTTTTCAGTCTTCTTTGGGGTTTCTTGATCCTCTGCCTACCTCTGAAATGACTGTCTTTTTGTGTTTTGTCCTTAGCCCTTTCTGCCCTTACTCCATATTCCAGACATATTCAACCATGGCTATGCATCAGAATCACCTTCAAAACCTTTTATAATGCAGCTATCCACTTGCTATGCTAGATCATCTGAATCAGAATTACTAGAAATTCCACAGATGATTGTGATGTGTTGGTGGTCTTCTTCACATCCATGCCTTCTCAGGCATTCCTGATAGTTATCAACCTTTCATCTGGATCCCCTAAACCCTAGGCATATATTTTAGATACGTCTATACAGGATATCCAAACTCACTGGTGTGTCCAAGAGAGCCTCCCTGCCTCCATCCCCTTCCCATCTCGTTCAATCTGCTCCAACTCCTCCCCGTCCTCTCCTCCCCCCATGTTTCAGTCTGAATGAGTAACATCAGATTTCAGTAAATTGTACAAGCCAGAAACATGATAATCATTTTGAATTGTTTTATTTCTCTCTCATGTCCAATCAATTGTCAAGTCATAGTAGTTTCACCTCTAATATTCTTCAGAGTTTTTTGAGACGGAGTTTCGCTCTTGTTACCCAGGCTGGAGTGCAATGACACGATCTTGGCTCACCGCAACCTCCGCCTCCTGGGTTCAGGCAATTCTCCTGCCCCAGCCTCCTGAGTAGCTGGGATTACAGGCACGCGCCACCACGCCCAGCTGATTTTTGTATTTTTAGTAGAGACGGGGTTTCACCATGTTGACCAGGATGGTCTCGATCTCTTGACCTCGTGATCCACCCGCCTCGGCCTCCCAAAGTGCTGGGATTACAGGCGTGAGCCACCGTGCCCGGCCAGAGTTTTTTATATACATGGATATTACTTCAAGTTAAGCTAAGCTAAGTCAGTCTGTGTTGCTGTAATAAAATACCTGTGACTGGGTAATTTATAATGAACAGAAACTTATTTCTTACAGTTCTGGAGGCTAGAAAGTCCAATATCAAGGTGCCACATCTTGCAAGGGCCTTCTTGTTGTGACATTGCATGGCAGAAGGTGAGAGGGCAAGAGAAAGCAAGACGGGAGTGAACTTACCCTTTTATAAGGGAACCAATGCCTCCCATGAGGGTGGAACCCTCATGGTCTGATTACTTCTTAAAGGTCCCACCTCTTAATACTGTTAGAATGACTATTAAATTTCTTTTCTTTTTTTTTTTTTTTGAGACAGTCTCACTATGTCACCAAGTCTGGAGTACAGTGGTGTGATCTCAGTTCACTGCAACTTCCGCATCCGCGGTTCAAGCGATGCCCCTGCCTCAGCCTCCTGAGCAGTGGGGATTACAGGCATGCGCCACCATGCCTAGCTAATTTTTGTATTTTTAGTAGAGACAGGGTTTCATCATGTTGATCAGGCTGGGCTCAAACTCCTGACCTCGTGATCTGCCCACCTTGGCCTCCCAAAGTGCTGGGATTACAGGTGTGAGTCACTGCTCCTGGCTATTAAATTTCAATATGAGTTTTGGAGGGGACAAACATTCAAATCATAGCAGCCACCATCATCTGTCTTCTGAAATATTACCACCACCTCATGACTGTATCCTCTGTGTTTGGCTTTGCTTACTCCCACTAGTCTGTTTTTCACACAATACTCAGAATGTTTTTTTGTAAAGGATAAATATGATAATATATATTTCCTGTTTCAAGACTTTTCAGTGACTTCAGAATAGAGCCCAAACTGTAGCATGGCATAGATGACCCATCAGGACCTGATGCCTGTTCTATTCTTTTGTCAGGTTCTCTCTTGAATTCTGCACACAGTTTTTAACACAATTTCCTGGTGTTCATGATTCTCTCTTGTCTCTGAGCCTTTGCTGCTTTGCTCTTTTTGCCTAGAACACCCTGTTGCCCTCCACTCAGGTCTTATATATTTCATTACTGTCTAGGTAAATCCTCCTTATGTTCCAGCTTATATTAATATACCACCTTTTAAAAGGATGTTTGTCTAACCCTGTAGAATGGACTTAGGAGAGCTTCCCATATATTCTCATTCTATGTACAAATAAAATCTACTCATTAATTTATTTATCTCTCCCACCCAACTTTATGTTCCTTTAACATAGTATCTTTTATGCATTGAAGAATATTTTTTATATGACAAAATTTCAATGATTGTTGAAGGAATGAAAGGAGGAGTATTCCGAACTATTAGTAAAAAAATCAGAAGGTAATGATCAAGAGAGACTTTATAAAGGGAAAGTTGGTAGTTGAAAAGCTACAAGGAGAACGAGGTGACTGGCTTGAAAAGAGGCCACTGCTTAGTCAAAAGCACTTAATTGATATGGTAGGAGTTAAAGTCAGAATGCAGATAATAGAGGAATGAGTGGTATATGAGTTTCCTAGGGCTGCTGAAACAAAGTATCACAAACCTAGTGGTTTAAACAGAAATGTGTTGTCTCACAGCTACGGAGGTGAGAAGTCTATGATGAGGTGTTGGCAGGGCCATGTTCCCTGTAAAAGAGCTAGGGAAGGAGCTGTTCCAGTTCTCTCTTGTAGCTTCTGGTAGTTCCTTTGCTGTAGTACCATCCGTCCAATCTTCACATGATGTTATTTCTGTGTACATATTTGTCTCTTTACATGGTGTTCTTTTTATAAAGATGCTAGGCAGATTGGATTAGGGACCTACTCTCCTGCAATATGTCCTCATCTTCATTTAATGAATCATACCTGCAACAACAGTTTCCAGTAAGGTCACATTCTCAGGTACTAGGAGTTAGGACTTCAACACATGAATTCTGTGGGAGAAGCAATAAAGTGTTGTTGGACTCGAGTTTATTCATGGTGCTGTTATTGTCAGACATTCATAGATCAATATTAGCTTTTAATCTCTTATTTTAGAGTCCACATTGTAGCATAATATTTGCTGTGGTTGCCATGGAAGAGAAGTTAGTAAATGACTTTTGCTATACAGAGCTACCACACGGGTTTCCAAATTGAGCTCTTCAAGGTTGGAGATGGAGGATGATGGAGCTCCTCCTCCTCAGCACTCTCTCTGCCTGATTTAACCATAAGCAAAGCAAGGTTTGAAATCCACCTATCTAAAATAAGACTTTTAGATATGTTGGAGGATATTTTTTTAGTCATAATGTTGTTAGCAAATAAGAGAAGATACACCCTCAGCAATTGGAAACAAGAAAATCTGATATATAATTTAAAAAGAAGAAAATGACCAAAAGTACAAAATCTAATGTGCACTTATTACCTAATACTTTAAAATCTTGGAGAGATATATCATTATTAGCCTAAGTAATACACTGATAAGTTAAACCCTTGATTATCTTAGTTGGAATATATATATATATATATATACATATATATATATATATATATATGTGTGTGTGTGTGTGTGTGTGTAGATATAGATATATATAGACATCCTTTCCTTTCCCACACTGATTTTAGCTCTTGAAATGCATAGAATAGGAAAAAAATCAGAATTATATCTCCATGGGAGCAACTTTATACCAAAGACACAAAAACATTTCTCTTTGAAACCTGCTAGAGTACAAATCTTTAGATTATCTTTAGCAGTTTACGTTTATTTTCGTGGATAAAATTTGAAAAGAAAGGGCCGGTGAGTAATTCTGCCTTGTGAGAGCATCATCAGGGACCATGACATTATCACAGAGAGAGATTTATGGTGGCTTGGAAAATTTTGGTAGGTAATTCCTCTTCTTAAGTTTAATATGAGTTGCCATTTTGGAACACTGCTACATTATATTTATCACAGAGTTATAACTTTTAATGGTTTGAGGAATCATAGATCTGACCACATCAGTAGTTGGCTCATTTTCAAAATAGAAAGTGCTGAAACACCAAAATACTGAGCTGAATTCTTTAAAATTTTAAAGCTGGAAAATGACTCATGTGTACCTAAAGTGAAATAAGAACCTGGTGTAAGTGGCTGCATTTTTGAAATTCCATTGTAAATCATAATCTAAAATATTGTTCTTAAAAGCTGGCATATTTGGAAATGGGTGTAATTTGCATTAAAATCAGAAGACATTATTTCTTAGTTTTACTACTAAGACAGATTGTGCATACTTATGGAAAATATGTTTACTTTTTCTAGACTCCTAGAAGACCATTTTGAGTACTTGCGATAATTCACTAAATAGATATAAAACAGCCTATACCTATACTTTGCTGTAAAATAGTCCTCTTTTGGTCTAACCTCGTTTCTATTTAGCTAACTAGCTAGTCTACAGTGTAAGGTAGGCAGTATAAAGAATTTTAAACTTACTAGAGTAAGCCTATAGTAACATAAGGAGATCAGATTACCCCAGCTACTGGGACTGAAATGTGAACTTTAATGCTGAAGAGCTTTCTTCCTCACAATTCAAAAAGACACGAAGACTGGTGACATAAGAGCAAATATGGGCACTTTTAGTCACTCTTAGCTTGTGTTGAATGTGCTGACTGAGTGTACATCCACTGAGTATCCTGAAAATATTGAGGAGTCAGCAAAACATATTTGACTCTTTACCGAAATACTTCTTAAATGTTTCATAGTCATGAGTATTTCATGGGGAATTTAATCTATGTGCCTGCGATTCATTTACACTATCTCATCAAAATGACATAGGGAGATATCGAATGACCAAGAACCCTTAAAGTTTCAGAGGCCATTTCAGGCTTTTATCTCTGAACCAGAAAGTCATAGTATACCAGGACTACTCACAATTCAAACATACTAGGGATCAATTTTGTTTTGTCTAATACATCTCAGGAAACCTTGGTGTTTGATGCATAACTTCTAACCTCAAAATGCTGGTCTAACATATGTATATATATTAATAACATCCAGATGAGAAACTGCATGGCTAGAATGGGAATGTTCAACATAAAAATATCCCAGCCGGGCATAGTGGCTCATGACTGTAATCCCAGCACTTTGGGAGGTCAAGAGTTCGAGAGCAGCCTGGACAACATGGCAACACCCTGTCTGTACAATATAAAAATTAGTTGGTCATGGTGGTACATGCCTGTAGTCTCAGCTTCTTGAGAGGGTTGAGGCCTGAGAATTGCTTGAGCCTGAGAGGCGGAGGTTGCAGTGAGCCGAGATCATGCCACTGCACTCAGGCCTTGATGACACAGGGAAAACCTATCACACACACAAAAAATTCAAAAGCCACATTTTGAATAACTAAATTTGAGTATCAGCTCGGTGGCCTGAGGATGTATGAATTTACAGATCAGTGCCTTCCTACCAACTGAAGAATAACTAGTGCTTCAAAACTTTTCACTTGTTAAAGCAAAGTGATGCTGAATTACTCCTTTCGTGTGTTGTGATACTCTATGGTTTTTAAAATGCTTTAAAATGCATAATCTTGTCTGATTAGTAAACAGGACTGGTATTATTATCTCCATTTCTAAAAGGGGAACATACAATTACAACTTCGTATGTTGTTGCTTTAGGTGTAATAATATAGACTGTTACAGTTCTGAGCTCTGATTGTATGCAATAATAGAAGCAATGCTGCATATATCCCACATAGCTCTGTTTTATTTTTAAATTCACTTTTCTCATAAGAAAACTTTGATTTTGGTTTTAGTTAAAACATAAAACAAAATCATAATTTCTATGATAACACAAAGCTTGAATATTATTATCATTGGCATAAAATTCAGTTCTAATTTTCTCTAAAAATAAAATGCTTACTATAGCATAATTCTCTTTCTTCCTAATTTTACATATTTGCATTTTAAAGTGGCCTATGCCCATGGGGCTAATCTCAGTGTAGAGCGTTCTTTGAACTTAATGTGTGCTCCCCGGTCAGGTCAAGTCCATCAGGGCAGTGACTAACAAGTGGGCCAGAACTTATTTAAATTATGCAGTTGCCTGAAAAAAAATTCAACTTATAAAATATGTTGGAATATGTGAATGGAGAATGGCTTCCCTCTTAATGTATAAACTCTAACTCAAAATATTCACTTTTTTAAAATAAATTCAGCCGATTATTAATATAATCTTCATTGTGAAGCATTGCTAACCTAATTTAATGGCAATCGTAATGTAATTTAATTTTGGTTCACTGATATATAATCAGTTAATCTTGAAGATTTCATCATTTCTGGCATTTGTTCTTTCCTCTTTCATTTCTCGATCGTGAATTGATCAATTCTCTAAAATATGCAAATTAAATTTAATGTTAATCCAGATGAAAGTTGAGCCATGTGAATCCCATGACCAAGTAACTGTTACAAAGCATATGTCTCTACAGTGATGCTCAATAAGGTTCAGAGAAGACACCTCTCTTCCCCAAGGCCTCAAGGCATCACATTCTCCTGGCTTTCCCCCTTTTCCCTGGAGCATTCCACATTCTCCTTTGCTGCTTCCTCCTCAGCTTTCTAAAGTCTTAGCATAGCCATGTCCCAAGCTTAGTCCTTGCAGTCTTCTGTTGTCCTTCTTTGTTTCTCTTACACCTCATCTAATCACAGGACTTCAAAGTCTATATGCCATTGTTTGTCAAGTGTCCACCGATCTGGATCTCTCCCCTGATACAGGCTTTCATATTCAACTGTCTTCCTGCCATTTCCACCATGATGTCTCCTCTATACCTGAAACCTAACATATCCAAAACCAAAGTCTTGCTCTTTCCCACCAAACTTGCTCCTCCTGCAGGCTTCCTGATGTCAGCCCAAACTTTGCTGTTGTCTTTCACCCTTCTTACACTCCCAATTCCAATCCAATCCAATCAGCAAATCCAGCCAGTATTCTTTCAAACTCTAATCCAAAATGTGCTCATTTCTTACCACCACCATGGCTACCAGCTTGGTCCTGGTCACCAACTTTCTCACCTGGCTTGCTGCACCACCTCCTGACCAGCGTCCCTGCTTCAGCCTGTTCTCCACCCATCAGCAGAGTGGGGCTGCCACAATCTAGCTGGCCTCAGGATACTTGTTTACTCAGAATACTTCAGTAACTTCTGATTTTCCTCAAAATGAAATTGAAGATCCTTATAATAATCTACTAGCTGTTCCTGTGACCTCTCAGATTCAGCTCCTACTCTTCCTCCTCTAGTCCAGTCACTCTGGTCTCTTTCCATTCTCACAACTCTCCAAGCAGAGTCATGCTTCAGGTACTTTATGCTCTTGAGTCCTTCAGCCAGAACCTGTATCAGCCTGATATGCCCTTGTTTTCTTTCCTTGCCTCTCTCCATCCTTTATTCAGATATCTTCAGAGTGAGGCCATCCTTTCACTTTGTTTATACCTTCACCATGCCTGTCCTTGGCATTCCCCACCCCCTCTTCTTTTGCAAATTGGTCTCCCTGCAACCTATTATCCATATAATCCATATATATTATCCTATGTAATCCATCTATAGATTTTACTTTTTGTTCATTTTTCATCTCTCCTACCACAACTAAAGACCCCTAGTTATTTCATAGTTCACTGCAGTATCCCTGGTCGCTAGAGTTGTTTTTAGCATATGGGGGCAGTCAGGTAAAATGTGTTGAATGATTACTGCCCATTTTTTTCTCCTTAGGTAGAAGCAGGACATATAAAATATAAATTATTGAATTGTCAGACTTGTCTATATTCACATGTAAATATGATAATCCATCTTGGCTGTTGGAATATGTGAAAAAAATTGTAAGACCATTCATTTTTAAAAGATTGAACAAAAGTGATTTTTTTCAAATCTAAAAAAAAAAAAAAAACAAACAAAACAGTGTCAATCGTGGAATCCGAATATATATTGAATTAATTGTTTTTAGGTCATTAATGAACTTGACAGTGCTGTTGCTCTCAAAGCACTAAAAATAGCTGATATCGAACCAAAGGTCCTTCATGATCCTTGAAACTTCCTTGCAGTTCTAAAGAAATACTCAAGCTTATAGGAAGAAGTTTTAATGAGACATTGCGCCGTTCAGGAGAGACAAAATCATAGTTTCCGACCTCAGGGGCATTGATAAAATAATAGAGCAGAAGCTCTAGGGAAATTAGCTTTTAGGAAGTGGAATCCGGTGGCTCATTGCACATTCTAAATAGCATCAGAGTAAGAATGACAGTCTGGCTGATTGGCTTTATGTGGGTGGATTTGGCTGGTATATTATCAAAACTGAATTGAAATCCCTACATATCAATGAAGTCTTACAAAGGTGTAAGGACTACTGGGTCACAGTTCATTCTAGGACTTCATTTAAATGAGAAAGACAGGTAGGCCAAAGTGAGATCAGGACAATTTCAGGATCGAAATTTTAATCAGTGAAGCTAAGTAATCTCAAATTTGTTCTTGTATCTATCCTGATTTGATCAATCCACAAAAATTAATATTTATGGAACATTTACTGTGTACCAGGCACTGTGCTAGGGAGGCTGTATAACAGTGACCACAGCAGATATCAACCCTCCCCTTAAGAAGTTTGTATCCTAATGTGGAGATGGACATTTAGACAGATTAATGAATATGTGTGCAGATTGTACTGAATGTTAGAAGGGGAAATAGAGGGGTGCTCCGGGAGAGAACAGGAGCCACATGGGTTACACCAGGGCTATCATCTGACTGCTTGTGTCTTTGCAAAATTCATATGTTGAATTCCTCACCCCCATGATCATGGTATTAGGAAGTGGGGCTTTGGGAGCTAATTAGATCATGAGGGCAGGGTTCTTATGAATGAGATTAGTGCCCTTATAAAAGAAACCTAAATAGACCCTTTTCCCCTTGAGCCATGTGAACTCACAGTGAAAAGATAGCTGTCCATGAACCAAGAAGCAGGACATCATCACCAGATATCCAATCTGCTGATGCCTTGATCTTGGCCTTCTTAGCTTCTGGGACTGTCAGCAATAAATTTTGGCTGTTTCTAAGCCGCTCAGCCATTTTGTTATAGTAGCCTGAATGGACTAAGACAACTAGGTTGTCATAAAAGCCACCCTGAAGGTTCAGTACCAATCCATGAGGTATTTGAGTAAGATTTGCATGTGAATCCTCTGTAAGGACATCCAGGTTTATGGTCTTGATCCCACTTCTTCTCACTTTCTAAGAGAACTTGTATCCCTAGTCCCTGTTTCCTTCTGCCAGCATTTTCTGACTTCTTGCCTTCTGGCATTAATCAAGTTTTACCTGTTTTGAAATACAAATATCACATTTAATTCTTCTCTTTAGGTTTAGGGACTTCATTTCCTCCATACTCAAAACCTCGCTTAGTCTCCTCTTCCCCCTCACTTACTTATTGTTTCATTAAGGTGTATTTCAGTGGGTTGGAGTCATTATCCCATCCAAAGGACTAATGTGCATATACCCAAAATGTTAATTCAGCTGACTTGCTCACATCTTTGCTTCATTGCCCATGTCTTTTTGCACTAACTTATAAGCCCCTGAACCTTGAATCAATGAATATGTTAAAATGTTATTTGTATAGTGTCTAAAAACATGTGGCAGTTGAGAACAGATTAATCTGGTCTAGACTAAAATAAGTTTCTGGCCAAAAGGATTTTAAATTTTTGAGCTGAAAGCTGATCAAGGTGGAAGGAACCACATAAGGCCAGAGGATACAGTGTGATGTCAGATACATTGTTGTAACAAACACATAATTAATTAGTAATGAAGTGATAGGGTTTTAGATGTTTAATCTTCAAGGTGGTAGATATAAATTAGGTCACATTAAAATTAGTTCTCCAGTCTCAATTGCTCTATGCTCATCTTCTCCAGCATAAACCTCAGTAACTCACACAACCTCTCTCACTTAGCATCTCTGAGGCTCTGGGAAGCGCCTTGCAATTATCCCTGCATGGATCTGCCAAGGATGTCACTTTGTACTGGTCTCTGCTTTACCAGTGACCTTGACCCATGTTCATTAGTCTTTTGATTGCCTAACAACAGACACCAACCAGTTTGTTCCAGCTATGAACGTTCTCTGTTGTAACTAGGGCAGTACCAGAACACTATTCACCTGCAGAGTAGAAAGGAGAGTACATCTCCCTTCTTGTCCTTCTTGAGCTCTCAAGTTCTGGGAATCTAGTGAAAAAGTTCTTTCAGTTCTTACACACAACCCTTTGTATTTCCGGGATATGATTAGGAGTCTTCATATGCCAGTCACCACAATCTGCCAAGAATCACTACATCTTCCAGGAAGCTCGGTCTTTGTGGCTGAGGCTCAGGTTATTCATACCAGATTTCTTTTTTCTGTAGAGTAAATTCTTAGTCAGAGACCCACTTTCTGTTTTAGTGAGGATGGGCTACAAAGAACAACACCAAAAGCTCAGTTGCTTAAAAGAGTAGAGGCTTATTTCTCACTCAAGCTACATGTTCACGACAGGTTTGTGGTGGAGGGAGAGGGTTCTGCTCTTCACTTAGGAGCACAGTTAATGGGAGACACCACAGTCGGGAAAATTCCCAGTCACTATGGCAAAAGACAGGGCACTTCATACACCAGACCGCACTGGTTTCCCCCAGAAGTGACATATATTGCTTCAGCTCACGTATCTTTTTTCCTTTTTTTTTTTTTTTTTGTTTTTTGTCTTGTTTCATCAACCACAGTGATACTCAAATTAACAAGATAAACATATATGTATATATATGTGTATACATATACAAATTAGAAAGATAGACATTGTTTCTAGTGCTGCTCACATTTTTTTTGCCAAACTAAGGTTACCATGCCTAACTTCAAAGGGGCAAGAAAGTGCCATCTTGCCATGTGCCTTTAAGAGGGAGGACTGAGAATGTTGATGAACAGCACCGATGATGAGTACACCTCCTTCGTTGGAGTTTTGCATTGATATCCTTCTACTTCCCATTCAGTCCTGCCTTTACGACGTATCTCTCTACATATGATCTCCAATCATGTAAATTGCTCAGTACTTATCCATATTACTTAGTGATTCTGGCTGAGGGCCTCTCACGTGTTGTTGGCGTGGGCTGCAGTCATCTCAAGGCTCATCTGCTTCCTCGGGGACTCATATAGTTATTGGAAAGCCTCAGCTCCTTGCCATGTGGGCCTCACTATAGGGCTATTCATGATATTACAGCTTGTATCCCCCAGAGTGAGAAATATGAGACACAGATAGGCAGACAGAAACAGAGATGAAAGACAGAGAGAGACATCCCAAGACAGAAGTCACACGCAGTCTTATAATCTAATCTTGAAAGTGACATGTGATCACTTCTGTCTGATAAACAACCCTGGGGTAGAGTAGGAAGGGGTCTCTACAAAGGTGTATGTTAAATGCCAGGAGATGGGGGACATCATGGAAGCTGATGGCCACTCCCATTCAAGAATGCTACTTCCTCATGTAAATCTTGGCTGCCAGAAAATGCTGTCTAAATCAAAGCTTCTTCCAAGTTGCATACTCAGTACGGGGTAAATGCAATTTAAAACTTCTCTCAAGGGGGTCGCCTCATTTTGGTCTTCTATGCAATTACATGGTTTTTGTGTCTTATTTTCAGTGTCCAATATCCAAGGGAGTACATGCACTCATCCACAGAACGTTTGCTTTATTTTTAATGTTTTAATGCTGTCTTTAAGTCCCTTGTGTTTAGGTGGTTGTTATACTTGAAATGTTAGCAGACATAATATACAGCAAATAAATTCTCGATGGTTTTTCTTGCCCTCTTCTCTAGAAGCATGAGCTGCGTGAGCTAAGTGTAACTTTAAATAGGACATAGGGAGGAATTAGAAATAGTGGCAAAGTGGCAGAAACCCCACATTAAATTCCATCCTTGTCAGCACTCTCTGATTTCACATACCAGAGTTCTTTTTGGGTTAATCAAAAATTTGTTGAAACATATTAAAGAAGAAACGCAATTATGTAAGGGGAATGCAGTTCCTATTTGGAGGGAGAGATATGTATGGCCACTATAATAACAAGTAAGGAGAATGCATGTGTGAATGTTTATGCACTCATCATCTTACTGAGCACAAATAGAGAGGTTTATTTTCTTTTTTAATTGTTCTTACAGAGATAAACCACACTATGTATGAAACTAGGCACTCCTGCCTACCTGCTCCTGCTATTGAAAGAGTTTTACCTATGGAAATCCTCAAATCAGCTTCTTATCATTGTACCAGCGGTGTCTCTTGGGTTAATTCAGACAAACTGTGCAGTGTAGCCAATGCAGACAGTCTGTTAGAAGCACATGGATAGCTTGCCTCCTTTTTATTCCTTCTTCCTTTATTGTTTCTGTATCGTGCTTTCTTGTGTCCTGCCATCTTGAATCTCTTAAACCTCTAATTATAGTAAGCTCACTATATGCAGGGTTTCTCCTCCCACCTACCCCCTGCTGCCTCCTCCAGTGACATCTCACTTCATTCCCAAGAAAAACATTGCCCTCCCCTCCAAGCTCACTGTGGTTGCATTTCTCTGCTCTTTTCCTCTCTCCTCCTTGGCATGCTGGTTTAATCAATTTTACCAAATGACTTTCCTGGCAGCTGTAAAAAGAAAACCCAGAGCAAGTTAATAGCAATCTAATACTGCACTTTCTGTCATTTCTCTAAAACGTACAGAACTATTTGGTCATTGGATTGATTTTTAATGATCTAAACGATCAGATGTTTCAACGCTGCACTGCAGCAGCCTGATAATAAATAGGAAAGGGGAGGAGCATGGATGCTGGGCACTCACTCAATGCTAGATGAATAATTCCAAAACACCAGCCAAGGAGACAAGATAAAATGCCAGCCTTTGCCAAATCATATATTAGCATTTTTAAACAAAGATACCTCGTTATTTTGATTTTGCATATGGGGACTAAAACAAGAGGTTTTTGATGAGGGTTTAGGAAGTCATCAGTCGGGTTAGGAATTAAATTACAGCCTAATTCTATGCATATCTGTTGACATAAGCAGAACGTCAGTAAAGTGCCTCCCAATATCTCTAAATAGCCTCTTGGCATCCAAAACGCAGGGAAAAATATTGGTTACTTTTTCACCAAAAGGCACTAAAACTTCCAAAGGTATATGAAATCAGTAAATTATAAAACATGTCTCCTTTTCCCCCCTCTGTAGGAAAGAAATAGGAAACAAAAAGAGAGATGAATATGGGGAAAATAAATGATGAAATAATATTATGAATTCATCGTTAAGACTTGCTAACTGGCTGTGTAACTTTGGGTGATTTGCTTAACTATTATGTGCTTTGTTTTCCTTGCTGTAAAATGGACAAACTAGTAGTACTTTTGTGGAAGATTAAATGAGGAAAAGCAAGTCGAGTATTGAGCACTTACTGTTTACGAAGGTTATGTTCTTTATCACTCCACCTACTCTTTCCATAATTGCACCCGCTCCGACCAGTACTGTCTGGCCCTGGACAAAATTCTGGTCTCCCAGTATGGCGGGCAAAGGCGAGTTTTGGAGTCCAAGCACAGCTCAGTGATTTACTCTCAAGGTCCATGGGCAAGTAACTTAACCTCTCTAGGTTCCTCAGATTCATCATCTATAAAATGGGGGATATTAATACTTGCTTTATACAGTTATTGTATTAAAGGAAATAACTTGTTTAAAGCTCAATGCACAAAGTCTTCCCCAGAAGAGAGACTTGAAAAAATATTAACTTTATTTCACTCTCCCCCTGCTGCCATTTCCACGTTGCAAATGGTATGTGGAAGGACAATAATTAGTTTCTTATGCTAATTATTAATTGAATTCAGTTAGTACAATATATTCTTTTGAGAAGCTTAGCTCATTTTACAGTGCTAGAAACGTACAAATACAGAATTTTACACTAGATGATCTGGGGTTTGCACAGATGAAAGGGCGTTCTCCAGCACATTGCTCTGAGAATATTGTAACACTCTTGCTTCATGTATATTTGTATGTATATATCTATATATGTATGTATCTACATATGAATATAAATAAATAAATAAATAAATAAATATATATATATATATATTGGATCTATTTATAATAAAGTAGCCATACTGGGCTGACTACCTGTCTGAAGAGTTTCCCTTTTAGATGGATTAATTCCATTTAGTCTGTTTCATAGCCCAGGTTAGACAGCTCACTAATGAATACACTTAAATTCATGTCACTTTGCTCCAGATGGTGTACCTAAGGCCCAAACCCACTTCTGGTGAAAGCGACCCAGAGGTACTCTTTGCTGATAATAGGAGGAGCATAGTCTTTGTAATTGGAAGACACTGTTTCCCATTTCCCCGTTTGTTATTGTAAGAAGATTTGATTCTCACTGAAAGAACAGGTCTAAGTCTTACAATTACAGGAGTTTGAACCCCTGTTTGAGAATTTTTGTACTCCTGGGATAAATGAGATCAATTTTAGCCTATAATGATGATACTTTCTGTGTTTTTTAGACGTTAGAGAAAGTCTAGCAGCAAAACAAAGCTTTGTATATACCATGGGGGGCAGGGTTGGAGAATAAAACTAAAAAGAGAGACTTAAGAACAAAATTATGTTTAATGGGATGTTTTGATTTTCTTTAAATACTTTACGTCTCCAGAAATAACAAATTTATTATCAGAAATGTAAATAATAAATATTTATATTTGGAAAGTTGATAAAACTCAATTGTGTAAAATGGTCAAAAATTTCAAATGGATAGAAAAAATAAACTTTTGGATTGCCAATTATTAAATACTTATTTTTACCTTTGGAAATAGTAAATTAGTTACAAATTTTATAAATCCATATCATTGTCTTTATGTATAATAAAAATATTCTGATCTGTTGTCAGCCAATATGCAGTTTTAAGCACCTTCAACACTATTATATGTTTAGGGGTTTGGAAGTTACTAGGGAGGAGGTTAAAAGGTCTGACCTTCTCCCCAGGATTTAACATCTGGTCAGAGAGACAGAAGCAGACTTTTATTGTTGTTGTTCTTATAAATAATGCCAAAATGAATGTGTGTGGGTGTGTGAGGGTGTGTGTGGGTGTGTGTGCGTGCACTTGAGCAATCATTTTTGTAGGATGAACTCTTGCAAATGGAATTGTTATGAAACGGTATGTATGGTTTACATTTTTAAAAATTTGCTAAATTGTACTCCAAAATGTCTTTCCCAATCCATGTTTCTAACAACTGTGTATGGGCGTGCTGTTTCCCACCTCCTCACAATCACTGCATATTTTTAGTCTTAAAAAAAATCTTAAACCGATGTGATAGGCAAAATATCTCACTGTAGTTTTATTTATTTTTGGTTATCAGTGAGATTGAAAATCTTTTCAAATGGCTTTTGACTATTTATAGTTCCCCTTCTGTGATGCTTATTTGCATCCATGTCCCATTTTTCTTCTGGGTTATTGGTGTTACTCTAATTTTTAGGCTCTCCTTAAGGCAAATGATACCAAACCCTACCATGGTTGTTTACAGTCGACCCTGCCAACTTACCTTGCATTAAAAATTGCTTAAGACGTTTATTTTATTCGCCCTTTCCGTATTTCTATACTATGTTTTATTGCTTCCCTTATTAAACATTCTCACCGTTGCAGTCAGCAGGTTAAATGGCAAACATTTGAGGAATCAAGGGCAACAAATATGCATTGAGTACTTGCAGATGCTATGTGATTTAATCTATACCTTCCACTGTAACCTGAAGAAATAGAGAAGATATGTATCATTGTTGTTTTCCAAATGAAAAAAGCTAAGGTTTGGTTAACGTTGGGAAAAGAGATCAAGGTAAATAAATTGGCAATAAGAGACCTCAGGTCTGTCTGATGATACCAAAATCCTGTGCTCCTTCCATAAAACCATGCTTTCTTCAGAAAAACTGTTTTTACAAGACTATATTCAGACGTACAGCATGTCTTGATAAACATCAAAGTAAATTTTTAAATTACATCTATATTTTTAACTGTCTGATAAAATTGTGTATTTCTCATGTACAACATGATACTTTGAAGTATATATACATTGTAGACTGACTAAATCTAGAAAATTATATGCATTAACTCGCTTGGTTATTTTTGTGACAAAAACACTTAATATCCACTCTGTTAGCATTTTTCAAGAATACAACATACTGTTATTGACTAGAATCACCATGTTGTACAGTAGATTCCTTGAACTTATTTTTCCTATCTAAGTGAAATTTTGTCTCCTCTGATCAATATCACACTAGCATCTCCCTTTCCAATTGCCCCAGCCCCTGGTAATTACCATTCTAATCTCTAGTTCTATGAGCTGAACTATTTTAGATTCCACATATGAAAGAGATCATGCAGTATTTATCTTTATGTGCTTGGCTTATTTTACTTAATGTCCTCCAGGTTCACCCATGTTGTTGCAAAGTGTATTATTTCCTTTTTTATGGCTGACTAGTATTTCATTGTGTATATATACCACATTTTCTTTATCAGTTCCTCCATTGAGGGACACTTAGTTTGATTCCATATCTTAGTTATTGTGATTAATACTGCAATAAACTTTGGAGTGCAGATACCTCTTCCACAGACTGATGTCATTACTTTTGGATATATACCTAATAATGGGATTGCTGGATCATATGGTAGTTCTATTTTTAGTTTTTCAAAGAACCTCCATACTGTTTTAATAATAACTATACTAATTTACATTCCCACCAACACTATACAAGGTTTCTCTTTTCTCCACATTCTTGCCAACATTTATTATCTTTTGACTTTTTGATAATAGCCATTCAAACAATATAAAGTGATAGCTCATTATAGTTTTAGTATGCATTTTTCTGTTAATTAGTGATGTTGAATCATTTTTCATACATCTGTTGGCTATTTGTAAGTCTTTTGAAAAATGCCTTTTTAGGTCCTTTGCCCATTTTTCAATAAGGCTGTTTTCTTGCCATCGAGTTATTTGGGTTGCTTATATTTTTGGATACTAATTCCTTATTAGATGTATACCTTGTAAATTTTTCTCCTAATCTGGAGGTTGTCTCTTCACTCAGTTGATTGTTTCCTTTGTTGTGTGAAAGCTTTTTAGTTTGATGGAATCTTGTCTCTTTTGGCTTTTGCTGCCTTTGGTTTTGGAGTTGTGCTCAAAAAATCATTGCCTAGATCAATGTCATATAGCTTTTTCCCTATGTTTTCTAGTAGTAGTTTCATGATTTGGGGCTTTACATGTATGCCTTTCATCTACTATGGGTTGAATTTTATATATGGTGTGAGATAAAGGTTTATATTTATTCTTTTCCAGGTGGATATACAGTTTTCCCATCACCATTTATTGAAGAGATTGTGCTATCATGTTCTTAGCACCTTTGTTGGAGATGAGTTCACTGTAGATGTATGGGTTTATTTCTGGCTTTGTATTATGTTTCATTGGTCTGTGTATCTGTTTTTATGTAAGTACCATGCTGTTTTGGTTTCTGTAACTTTGTTGTATATTTTGAAGTGACGTAATGCGATACCTTTGGCATTGTTCTTTTTGCTCAAGGTTGTGTTGGATATTTTTTGGCTTTTGTGGTTTCATATGAAATTTAGGATAGCTTTTTAAATTTCCATGAAGAATGGTATTGGCATTTTGATAGGGCTTATAATAAATCTATAGATTGTTTTATAGATTGCTTCAGATATGGACATTTTAATACTCTTCCAATCCATGAACACGAGCTATCTTTGCATTCATATTTGTCAGCTTTAACGTTACACAGCTTTGTAGCTATTGTAAGTGGAATTTTAAAAATTTATTTTTCAGATAGTTCACTTCTAGTGCATATTAACACTACTGATTTTTGTATCTTGATTTTGTATCCTGCAATTTGTATTATAATGAATAGAGGTGGCAAAAGTGGCCATCTTGTCTTGCTCTGGGTCTTAAAGGAAAAGCTTTCAACTTTTCCATATTAAGTATAGTATTTACTATATGTTTGTCATAATGGCCTTTGCTTGTTGAAGTACATTCCTTCTATACCTAATTTGTTGAGGGTTTTTATTATGAAAGGATGTTCAATTTTGTCAAGTGCTTTTTCTGCGTCTGTTGAAATGATCATATGGTTTTTGTCCTTTGTTCTGTTTATATGATGTATTACATATATTGATTTGTGTGTGTGGAGCCATCCTTGCATCCCTAGGATGAATCCTACTTGATCATGGTGAATGGTCTTTCTATGGTGTTGTTAAATTCAGTTTGCTAGTACTTTGTTGAGGATTTTTGCATCTATGTTCCTCAAAAACTTTGGCCAGTAGTTTTCGTTTTATTCAGTGTCCTTATCTGGCTTTGGTATCAGGGCAATGCTTGATTCATAAAATGCGTTTGGAAGTATTCCTTCCTCATCAAATTTTTGAAAGAATATGAGGAAAATTGATATTAGTTCTTAATTTAGAAAAAAAAATTCTTGTAACCCAGCAGCACAAGTTAGCTAGTCTACACTTGGGACTCTGTGAAGATGTAATGGAGAAAGAGCTGAAATTGGGGTTCAGGTTTAGAAATCTCAAGTTTTGGTTGAGGACTAAAGGAGAGGGAGTGGGACTAATGATAAGAGGGTTAATGTAATCACTGGATTGATTTGGGAGAAAGGAAAGAAAATGGAATGGGCAATCTCAGAAGTGCTAAGGATTTGGTGCCTATTTCAGTGAGCTGGAACACACAAACATAGAGAAAAAAGAAAAAATTCAAATATAAATTTGAATACACCTAAATGTGTGTGAATTATGGAAGAAACAACATCAAAAGAAAACAACGACATGGTCTAAAGAACAGTTAAGATTAATGATCCCTCATTATAGGGTGCCATTCAGACATAGGAGGAAAAAAAAAAAAGCAGAGCCACACACTGCAGCAGCTCCCCAGCAGCAAGCATACTGAAATAGAGATCTGCCTTCACGTGAAGAGGATTAGCTTTATTGTGACCTGTTTATACAAAAACAGTATTGTGGGTAGCAAGATTACTAGAAATGTCTTCTTGGAGTGTAAAGGACAATTATGATAGCTTAGGCCACCAGGTTTCAGTAAATTCCATCTGGTACTTTACAAATTAGCTCATTATTCTGCTGTTCTTATGAACGTGTTAGTCTGTAAACATATCGTTGTCACAAATTAGTCACCTAGTGTTTCTCTGAAAGTGATTTAATATAAGCACACGCACATCATAGTATGGAACAGTAAAATAGGTTGTTGCTTGATCCTTCAAACAGAACTCAGCATAAAGCACAATTCAATTTCCAAAGATTTTTAGCATATACATCATCTTCTGGTTTTCTAAGATGAAATTTGATCATTGCCCTGGATATTGGCAATCTATTGTAATATTAGAAACCTCTTTGGTCTCCCCGAGAACTCTAAGAGAGATCCAAGCCTGCTGAGAAATGATGGGTCCACAAATTGAACATAGCTTCTGTTTGTTTTTATTTACATTTGTTATCACAGGTGTTATCACAGGTGCTATCACAACTGTTGTTTCAATCATAGCAATCTCAATTTGAAAATTCACTTAAATATCTTACTTTAAAGTGTGTTTTGTAGCAGATGAGCTCACCCACCAGCTACTAGGAAGGAAGAAAAGTGAGGAAACATAAGCTTCCTCTCCTGTCTAACTGGATTACCTATTGAAACATGCCTTTGTGTGGGTTATAATAAATATTTATGGTAAACTTCCAAAGTTAAGATGCCTTTTGTTGCAAGTCTGGAGCTCCTAACTTAATGACTTAACAAAAACAAATAAGGAAAATGTACTGTCTTAGAGCCTGAAGTTTCAAGGTAGGCTATTCCAGCATTGGTTATTTGTAGATTCAAACACATCATCCAGGTTCTGTTTCGCTATCTTAGCACTTTGTCCTTTTGCTCAGACTTACTCTCCTCATTTACGCAGGATGGACAGCCATAGCCAGACACTAGGACCAAAGACAGAAAATGCACCCCTTCTTGCCTGAGCAAGAACTTATGAAGATCTTTTTTTAAGAAAGAGAGTACTGAGTAGTGCTGTGAGTCCAACCCTACTCCCCCTCAAAGCGGGCTGCAGCTCTCTAATTCACATCAAGCTCAAAGAGAGACCTTGGCCTTCAGCCATTTTATGTCCTTCCCGAGAGGACCACCTGGGAAAGGCAGTTTGGCTCCAACAGCAAGAGTTGGTAGGGATAGAAACACTAGAAAACCAAGGCCTTGGTGGGGGACTGATTAATCAGCAGCACTTGGAAAACAAGGTTTTTGATTGAGTCAAAGGAGTTGCAGCCAGGGGACCCAGCAGGGATACCAATGATGAACCCACAAAAGTAACCATGAGACAAAGAGGCAGCTTTCAACATCTGCCAGGCCTCCAACATGTGTTGCCATCTTATGATGGCATCAATTCAAGAAAACAAAACAAACCCTTTCCTTCCTTTCCTTGCCTCTTTCTGTGCCTTCCAACTCTGGAGTAGTCAATACCAACAGCTAGCCAGTCTAGATCACCAAGGAAGGGAAGAGCAACCCAATCTCAATACCACCCACTTACTCCACTGCACTCAGAGAGTCTGTGGTGGGCCCAGCTAGAAAAGGAGAGAAAGTGTAAGTTCGATCAAGTTTGGAGTTTTGGGTTATAATTTGAAACTGACATTCTAATTTCTGGATAGAGTCTATGATGATGGTTTAGCATGAATGAAAAACTCTCTATTGCCTAACAGTACCCAGAAAAGTCATAAGATATGCTCTATGAATACAGCTTAAAGGGACACTGCAAAAGCAAATGTGTATTATACTTTGGGAGGCCGAAATGCATGGATCACCTGAGGTCAGGAGTTTGAGACCAGCCTGTCCAACATGGTGAAACCCCATCTCTATTCAAAATTAAAAAAATAAAACAAATAAAAATAGCTGGGCATGGTGGTGGGTGCCTGTAATCCCAGCTACTCAGGAAGCTGAGGCAGGAGGATGGCTCAAACCCTCTAGGCAGAGGTTGCAGTGAGCTGAGATTGCACCATTGCACACCAGCCTGGGCAACAAGAGTGAGACTTCATCTCAAATAAACAAACAACAACAAAAAAGAAATGTTTTAGTATCTATTACATCTCCTCATTTTCAACAAATAAGTTACAATATTGATATCCATTTACAAATAGTTTTAACTACCTTGACAATGTCATATCACATTTTTGACTTTCTTGCATGCTTCCCCTTTCTTGCTCTAATATTTGAGAGAGAAAATTATTTATGCCTCCCAGCAAATATGCTTCTGATCTTTAAAACACCTGTGCTTCAGCTAACGGATCCCCAAATAGGTGTGGAAAATAGGAGGTCACTGAGGGGAATGGGGAAGTTAGTATTTTTATTTTTTTTATTTTTAGAGACAAGGTCTCATTTTAGTCACCCAATGCAGCCTGGAGCTCCTGAGCTCAAAGGATCCTCTTGCCTCAGCCTCACAAAGCACTGGGATTACATGTGTGAGCCATTGTTGCAGAATTGGTATTAATAGCGATGTCCTTCTGTCCCAATCCACTGCTTCACCTTCCTTTTTCTTCACAGCGTCCTCCCTTGGACTCCTTTGGACTGGGAGTGCAGTCCTACACTGCACACTATACCTGCAGTCTGTGAAGAGAGACTATCAGGGATTTGGGGCTATCACAGTTGCTTGATCTTTCTCCTCCCAGAACAAAGAATATTCAACCCTCCCACACACACAGAGGCAGCAGCCTCATCTCAAATGGGCTGTGCCTCTAATCAGTGAGTGGTTATGGAAGACAGGGAGAAAGGTGCATTTATATTTTCATTAACTTTGTTCCTGCTTCCTGTAGCATTTCCATTTTGAAAATGAGTTGGGAATTTCAAAAATCAATGAAACTCACTGAGGATTCTGACAACAAAAACCAAGTGCTGCGTAGCCCACATCCTGCTTTTTACTTTTGCTCCAGCCCCTGCTTGATTGCTAATCTAAAGGGAAAGGAAAAGTCAGTGAGAAAAGAGGAGAAATCTTAAAAATAAATTTACTGTTTGATCAGGTTTGCTACTTTATTTTGTGGAAAAATTTAAAGCTCTTTTGTGTCTTTATGTATTTTACAAGTCTTGAAACTAAAAACAACACATAAAATCACATTATATTCGCCACTGACTCGTTTCCCACATTTCAAATGTGCTTCCCAGAGAGAAAAGTATAAGATACAGAGCTAGGCAATTCAGTTTCACATTAATGGTGTTGTGTCTCATCAGTTTGGGACATGTATTATTTATGTTTTCCTCTTTCTGTGTCTATTAAGTGATTTATATAGTATGAGAAGGCATCTGTCTACAATGGGCAACTAGTATTCAATAACTAGCCTTGAATTTATTTTACACTTAAAAGCAAAGATTATTCTACTTAATTATACCATAGAAATTTTGAAACTATTAATTATTCTAAATCATTGGGTTCTAGTTTAAATAGATTTTGATAGTCTTAAGCTTTTAAATGATTATTTGAAAAAAATTATCTGACTTTTTTTTCCTAAAAAATAATTCTGCCTTTTGAGTACTAAATTATTCTCTCTATAAAGCTAAAAATATCACAATATTTCCCTTTTTCCATAATCTCTCTCTCTGTCTCTCTCTCTCTGTCTCTCTCTCTTACCCCTCCTCATTCAATGAAGAAAACTCATGTGAAAGGGGTTTGAGAAAATGAAAAGCTAATATTTGGACTGGAAGTATAATAGATGTCAGTCAGAGAAAAACAATACTGTCTCCAGAACCTCTAGATGTGGATGTAGATGTAGATACATTGTTAACGCCACTCTGTGCATTTTAATTTAAGCTCCTTAATCATGTAACCATTAATTCAATGTCAAGTTCATTCATTGTAGCTATTCAAAATTACAATATAGCATTAATTTTAAATGACTTTATTTCAGGAGGGAAGGAGATTATGAATAGCAAAATAAGTTTTCTTATATGATGACTCATCACAATTTTGATTGCAAAAAAAAGAAACTGACTCAGACTAGCTCCTGTAGAAAAGGGGGAGCATAGTTGCTGTGAAGATACAGAAATTCACAGAAACAAGTGTAGCAGGGCCTACTGGATTTGGAAAACTGAAATTAAGGCAGCTACTGTCTTTGGGGCCATATAATCAGCAATTTCTCTTTGTCTCTAGGTTTCTGCTCTTTTCTGTTTTCTCTCTGTTAGTTATCAGTTTGCACTGAACCAGCCCCTGATTCCACAGGACATTTTGGTTCAACCACACCTTGAACTGATTAGAGTCTCAATTTCACTTAGGACCTTTCACATTCCAAAAAGCAAATATTAATATTTGCTGCCCAGTAAATGAATCAGATGTCAGTGAGTCAAGTTATCATGCTTATTCCCATCAGCTTATTAACCTTTTATAAGGTGAGGTGTAGGAAAAGCAAGCTCTTTAGAAGGAACCATAGGTAGACATAAGTAATCATGTTTGGTGTAGAGACTGATTTATTAAATATTTATAATAATAAAAGACTTAACAAAGTCAATGTCAAGATAATAAGTACTCAGCTGAGGGCTTACTATGCACCAGATACTATTCTAGGGATTAGGGGATATACTAAGGACAAAACAGACCAGAAAGCCCCACTATCCCTAAAGTATTTACATTCTAATGACAATCTTTGGTCATCTATTTCAAAAATAACTTAAAAATGGAGTGGCAATGTCTCTACATAGTAAATACAAGATGCTGAGATGAAAAGACATGTATATGTGTCTTCCTTGTCTATTTCTTTTTTTTCTTTTTGAATTTCCCATGTTGAGCTTGCATGGTTTTTTCAATGAAATAGTTTCATTTTTAATGTTTAATATATATGTGTCTGTATAAATATCTATGTAATATACATATGTTATGAATATACATACACAAATATATGTATATGTAAATAATATCATATTTGCTTTTATACCTAACTCTGTTAACTGTCAATTATATGTAATTATATATGTGCACATGTTGGAAGTGGTGGGTGGGACCTTTGGATTTTAAATGGCATTTCACCTGCAGCTTCTGAAGCAGCCTCTTCCAACTTCCTATTAAGATGACTGAAAACACCACAAAAAAAATTTACAATTTTAAAAAAGTACTGACAGAATATTAAAGAAGCATTAAATTAGATTGACAGTATATATGGTAGGCCACACATCCTATTCCATTCTAAAAGTAGGTAAAAATAATGTCTTAGTTTTACCTGGACCATACAATACATCTACTGTGTCCTACTACCATAATAGTATATGCAACGATATACTACTTAAGATTTTTTAAAGAAATATGCCAGAAGACCCAAAGGTGGAACATCTGGCAGAATACTCTCTTAAGACTATCTAACAGTAAAAAATTATCACGAGAGTTTTAAAGAGAATAATAACCTTTGTAAGCCCCATCTGATTGAACTGCCTTCCCCAATAAACCTGAGAGTAGAGAGGTTTGAGTATTTCCATGGTAATTTCTTTACCATGTGCTATCTGGCAAATAAAAGAGTTCTTTCTCCTGGAGTACTTTTACCAAATGCAGAGCCAGTTCAATATTCCTACAACATAAAAATCAATGGTAAATCCACTATTCCTGGAGGGGAAAAAGACTGGAAGGAAATATACTGACTTGCTTTTTGGTAGTGGAATTACAGATAACTTGATTCTTTCTTGTGTTTTTTTTTGTTTTTGTTTTTGTTTTTTGCATTTCCCATGTTGAACTTACATGGTTTCCTAAATGGAATAATGTTTCATATTTAAAAGGAAACTTTAAATGATATTGCATCTATTTAAAAGGAAGCTATGTGATAAGGTTCATATTTTATAAATAGATTGTCAGAATGTGCGTTAAACATTCTTGGGAAAATTACATGTCTTTGTTTCAAGTAGTTGTAAACTAAAGAATTTGGAATCTATTGACATTACTAACAGTAATTTTAGCATCCATAAATTTGAAATTGTAAAAATTTTACGTATTCTGGGTATAAAATAGTAATGCTTGCCATGTAACTTTGTAAAAAAAAAAAAAACTTTATTTTTTAGAGCAATTTTAGGTTTATAACAAAATTCACATTAAGGTACGGAGATATTCCATTTACTCTAACCCCCACACATACATAGCCACCTCTTTGTCAATATCCCTCCTCCAAAGTGGTACATTATTTACAATTAAAGCTACAATGGCACATTATTACCACTGAAGTCTATAATTTGCATTAGAATGTACATTTAGTGTTATACATTCTATGGGTTTGCACATATTTATATTGACTTATACCTACCATTATTGTATCATACAGATAATTCCAATATCTCCACTATGTCTGGTTCTGATGCCTCTTCTGTCTCTTTAAACTGTGTTCTTTGCCTTTATGCATTGTAATTTTTTCTTCATAGTTGGGCATATGCTGGATAAAAGGAACTCCTGTAAATAGGCCTTAAGTAATGTGGGTGGGCCAGGCACAGTGGCTCATGCCTGTAATCTCAGCACTTGGAAGGTAGAGGCAGGAGGATCACCTAAGGTCAGGAGCTCGAGACCAGCCTGGCCAACATGGTGAAACCCCATATCTACTAAAAACACAAAAATTAGCAGGGCATGGTGATGCATACCTGTAATCCTAGCTACTGTGGAGGCCGAGGCAGGCGAATCACTTGAACCTAGGAGGTGGAGGTTGCAGTGAGCTGAGATTATGCCATTGCACTCCAGCCCGGGCTACAAGAGCAAAACTCTATCTCAAAAAAAAAAAAAAAAAGAAAGAAAGAAAAAGAAAAAGTAATGTGGGTGGTGGTAAGGTGGGGGCAGAGGGAAAGCCCTTTATCATCCTATGATTAGGTCTCAGTCTTTTGGTGAGCCTGTGCCTCTGGACTGTGAATCTCCTAAGTGTTTTTCAGTTTTTTATTTTTTTTTTTTTTTTTTTTCCCTTTTCCTATAGGTGGGAGAGGATGGCTAAAGTGGGCTGGAATTGAGTATTTCCTTTCTCCCACATGGTAGGCTAGAGTGGGCTGGAGTTGGGCATTTTTCTTTCCCCAAGTCAGCAGGCTCTGATATAACAAAACAAAATAAAACAATCCCAGCAGGTTAGGCTCTGATTAACTAGTTTCTCCTGAGGGCAGACTTTCTCAGGAAGAACCAAGCTTCAGCATATTAAAAAATGTTTACTTTTTCCCTTCTCTTGCTGGAAGCATGAGAGAATTTTTCTCCGGTATTTACTATGAAAACCTGATAGAGCTCTGGGAGGTAAAACACGCAAAATTATGGGGACCTCCCTGTTATTGGGTTTCCCGGGAGTTTTTCAGCTCTCAGACTTGTCTGCTCCCAGACTGTAACAATTTGTCAATTACAGTTCGGGTTTTTCTACCCCAGCACTGGTTCTCTTGGTTCTCTTGGAGGTTTCCACTCCAGTATGCTGTGATTCTTCATATCTACTGTTGGCCTCACCTGTTTTTCGGGCAGCAGTTTGCCCTGTGACCTCACTTCTCTTATGGATCTAAAAAGAGTTGATTTTTCAGTTTGTTCAGGATCGGCTTTTTTGTTGTTAGGGCAGATTGGCAACTTCCAAGCTCCTTATGTGAGGAACTGGAAACTAGATTATGTTACTTTTTACTGGGAGAATGAGTGACAGAACTTCATTAGGGTTTAATTAAATTATCAATCAGTATCAATCAATTAACCAGTGAAAATAAATCTATTTTGGATACATCTAATCAGGATAAATGAAAGAACAACCATGCACTCTTACGACATTTCTCTTTTGTGTGTGTGTGTGTGTGTGTGTGTGTGTGTGTGTGTGTGTGTGTGTGTTTGAGGTGGAATTTCATTCTTGTTGCTCAGGCTGGAGTGCAATGGTGTCACCTTTGGTCTCTGCAACCTCTGCCTTTTTGGTTCAAGCAATTCTCCTGCCTAACCCTCCCAAGTAGCTGGGATTAGAAGTGTACACCACCACGCCCAGCTAATTTTGTATTTTTAGCAGAAACGAGGTTTTGTCATGTTGGCGAGGCTAGTCTCAAACTCCTGACCTCAGTGATCCACCTGTCTCGGCCTCCCAAAGTGCTGGGATTACAGGCATGAGCCACCATGCCTGGCCAACATTTCTCTTGGTGTTACTCAAAATGACTTCATTCTTGGCCTGAGCCATTCATTCTTGGTATGGTTGGTCCAGCAACTATTATCTTCATTAAAGGAAACTGGAGGTCAGGCTGAAATCTACAGTTTTGCAAATACCCATACATTTGAAGTGAAGTGAAATAAACATATTGTAAGATCAGGATATTTGATCCGATGTTTCATCTAGTAAGCAGACATAGGTTTAACAGTGATAGTTCTCTGACTGAATACTGCTTAGAGTACTAGCTACAGTGTTCATCTGGACACGGAAAAAAAATAAATCAGTTACTAATTTATATTTTTTAGACTTGGTATTGGTTTAGTTAATAACATTAGTGGAATATCTGAATTCTTCAAGATATATTTGAATTTAACTATTCAGCTTTGAGTTTAGAATTTAAATTTTTCAAGTGTCTATCTGCTGAATATTAGAAACTTGGGTTTGATATTCTAATATTTAGATGTTAACTATGAATGACTTGTTCTGTAATAAATGCTAAATATATTTTTTCTTTATTGCTGTTTGAATTATGAAAATAACACATGAATGTATTCACATTTAAAAAATTAATCTATTTAGAAATATGTAAAATAAGGGTGGAAATCCTTTTTTAATGCTTCCACTTCTACTTTATTTTCTTAAGGGTAATCAGTTTGTCAGTATTTTGGTGTATATCCTTCTGGTTCTTTACCTCTGCATTGGCATAAATTTATATGTTAGCACAGACATATATTTAAATTGATAAATTTATACTCAACATATTATTTTACAAATCAGAGGATTGTTTTATCTTTTTAACTAGCATTATTTCAAATATTTTCCCAAGTCATTTATAGGAATCTATAATATGAGAAAGGGAAAGAGAGAGAGAGAAAGGGAGTATGTGTGTATGTGCGTATAAGCACACACACACACACACACACACACACACATATATGTAAGACTCCATATATATACATATGGGATCTTGCTCTGTTGTCCAGGCTGGAGTGCAGTGGTGTGGTCTTGCTTACTGAATCCTTGACCTCTTGGGTTTAAGTAATCCCCTCACCTTAGCTTCCTGAGTAGCTAGGTTCACAGGTGTGTGCCACCACACCTAGTTAATTTTTCAATTTTTTGTAGAGATGGGGTCTTGCTATGTTGCATAGGCTGGTCTGGAACTCTTGGCCTTAAGCAGTCCTCCTGCCTTGGCCTCCCAAAGTGTTGGGATTACAGGCATGAGCTACCACGTCCAGCTGATAACACAAGTAGGTTTTGAATACAGTGTTTTTGGTATCATAAATATAGAGAGGAAGACACTGTTCTGTTCCTGGGGGATTGGGTTTCTGTCAAGGTGGGTTAGAGGATTTGTTTTTTGATGTCTAAATATATAGGAGTTTTAATGAAGTTGTGCTTTATTTTATTACATGAAAAAAATATATAGGATCTTTATTGTTTGATGTATAAATATATAGGAGTTTTAATGAAGTTGTGCTCTATTTTATTACATGAAATAAAATATACTTAGATATCACAACATGATATCTAAGTATATAGGCATTTTAATCAAATTGCGTTTTATTTTATTACATGAAAAATATTTTTACTCCTTTGCATTTTCTAAACAAATATGATACAAAGCCTTCAGAAAAGCTTAAGATATAAATGAAATGTCATTCCATTTCGGAAGGTAGTTTTGACATTACATTATTTGTAGTTTTTCTTTTTTTTCCATTTCGATTCAAGTAAATTGTAAAACAAATGATTTGTATTTTATTACATTTTAAAAGTGTGTGAAAACCACATTTAAAGAACTCCCTTCTTATTAAAAAGTATTTTTCTATAATTAAAAAATTTGAAATTATTACATTTTAAGTGTATGAAAACCACATTTAAAGAACTCCCTTATTAAAAAGTATTTTTCTATAATTAAAAAATTTGAAATTATTGCATTTTAAAAGTGTATGAAAACCACATTTAAAGAACTCCCTTATTAAAAAGTATTTTTCTATAATTAAAAAATTTGAAATTATTGCATTTTAAAAGTGTATGAAAACCACATTTAAAGAACTCCCTTATTAAAAAGTATTTTTCTATAATTAAAAAATTTGAAATTATAATAAGTTAAAATTATAATAATCTGAGTTTGTTTCACTTCCATGCTACAGATAAAGAAATTGTGTCTCAAAGAGGTTTCACAGGATGGTCAAAACTACACAAAAAATAAAAGGCAGAACCTGAAAGTAAGGGCTCATATATTAGGACTCCAAGACAGTATGCACGTTTGACTTTTTCATCTTTAAACTTGCTGTGAACATTTTTCCACATTTGATTTTTAAATATGAATATTGCATGCCTTATTTATATTTTAGCATTAGGCATTCTAAGTCTACAACTTACAAAAATATATTAAAAGTGAAATTCAGCAAGCATTCTAAATATTCCAATTATGAAATCTATTATATTTCATAATATGAGATATTTTTCTGTAAAAACATTTATTTATCATTTCAGATTAGAAGATTTAAGCTTGGGCAATATGATCCAAAATAACTTGTTATATTAGTTGAATCATGAAAAAAGTTCCAACAAAGCATTTGTTGGTTTTAGGTGATGAAACTGGTGTTTAATGCATTTATTTTTTCTTTTTCAATTGGTGATTGTACCCTTGGTTGTAAGAATATGTAGAAATTGAATGTAGTGGCTACTAGCAACTTGCTGAAACATGGTGCAGTTCCCTGAATCTCAGCAATTGAAACCATGGCTTCATCAAAGACTTCTCTTATTTCAGTTATAAATGTGCAGAACAGCATGCCTTCAGACTTTACTAGAACTTGCCAGAAGTGGAAAGTCATGACTGTCAGCATGGTTATTGGTTAACATTTACTGAGTGCCAACAATGTTTTTGGTGTCATAAATATAGAGAGGAAGACACTGTTCTGTTCCTGGGGGATTGGGTTTCTGTCAAGGTGGGATAGAGGATTTGTCTTGAATGTTCTTCTCTTGCTAGGAGGTGGGGATGAGGGCACAGTCACCTCAGGTCTCCTTCTAATGGCATTCTCATCTCTTTATTGATGATATATGCAATAAAAAGAAAATGTATAATTACACATACGTGAAAAGCATATGTAAATTTTATTTTTTATTAGTGAAGAAGAATAGGGGTAGTTTTAGGCAAGAAGTCACATCCTGCAAGATATCTAGGTGACTGTAGCTTCTATATCTTTGGGTATAACATATTCACACTAGTATTAATAGTATATAGCATGTGCTAAGAAAAGTACATAGAGGGTTTTTTTTAATGTGTAAATATATTCAGATGAACCCAGCATGTAGAATAGAGGGACCAAATGTTTTGTTTTTGACATCTAAGGGACAAAGGTAATTCAGCCTCTTGAAAGAATGGGGACTTTCCAAAAATATCTGAACTGATTCTTGGTATTCATGTAAGATAAATAAGTCATCTTTTAGATCTTTATTGTTTAATGTCTAAATATATAGAAGTTTTAATTTTATTTCATCAGGTTTTTAAGAGGCACACATTGATATTAGCTATTGATTATACCAAAATTCAATGGTGACAAAATGATATACCTTAACATTTGACATTAAAGTTACTTTCTGAAAGTGAAACTCAGGGGAAATCAGCAAAGTAACTCATCACACCCTCTGATAAGTACAAGTGACTAAAGAGTTTAAGAAACACCCAATCTCAGAAACTAGGGTGTGACTTTATTATGTTATACATATACTAGCATGAAGTTTAACTTAATCATTCTGTTAGGGTCATTGTGAAGGAAATTTGTAAGGCATTTGAAGAGGATGAAATATTGAAACTGATGATACAAAGAAAAGAATTTGCCTAAAAAGTGTTAATTCTGTATTTCTACTGTTATGTTTTTGTAAATTTTTTAAAAAGCCAGACTTTTTTTTTTTTTCTATCAAATCAAACTTTGAGATAAAACTAGTAAAAGCAGAAGAGCTCTTGTTGAAACAGCACAAAGTACCTGGCTCCCTAGCCCCAGCACTAAGTGCCTTGCCCGTCAGCTGGCATTATGGAACTTTGAAAAACCACAGAGTGCCCCGGAACTTAGTTTGAAAATCTTCACTCTTAGGAGCATAACCTTATAACCATGAGAGAAAAAGACTTTATTGGAAAAGGACATGGGACACTGGCTAGTTAATGCTTCTTCCTCTAATTCTGCATGTACTAAGCAATCTCTCAATGAAAATGTTGATTTGCAGTAATATGGTTTGCTCTGAGTTTGCAGTTTATCAATTGTTTTTTTTTTCTTAAATCAGCCTCATATTAAGGGTAGTTAATATA
Source organism: Cebus imitator (assembly GCF_001604975.1). Taxonomy (NCBI): domain Eukaryota; kingdom Metazoa; phylum Chordata; class Mammalia; order Primates; family Cebidae; genus Cebus; species Cebus imitator. The sequence goes on along the minus strand of NW_016107570.1, from coordinate 796,039 downwards.
AGTTTACTTACTCTTGTGCTTGCTGTGGGATTAAAATTTTAAAAACCACAAAACCAAACAACAAACCAGCCTTTGCTATAGCAGAGCTGAGGTTATGTCATAGCTGTAGGGACTTCACTGAGGTCATGCCATTTATGGTGCCCTGCTAATAATTAGTACGCCTGTATTGATAAAAATAATGAGGCTGGGCTTAACCATAAAAATAATCTTTTATGGTTATTCCTGATATTTCTTTTTAATTTTTTTAGAGACAGTCTAAGTTTCCCGGCCTGGTCTTGAACTGGGCTCAAGCCCTCCTGCTTCAGCCGTCCAAGTAGCTAGGACTACAGGCGTGAGCTACCACAACTGGCTTTCTGGCATTTCTTAGAAGATTCATGAAAGGATGATTATCTTTTAGTATGACAAAATAGATTAGCATTACACTAGCTCATCAACATTTTTTCATTTTGACAACTTGTTTTTAAATTACATACCTATTAGTTCTGCCTAACTGTTGTTTCTTGAAGGTCATACATTTAGAAAGTATTAAATTTGTAAAGTATCAGCTTATAAATTAGTGAACTCATAACTGTTAAGACACTCTTTCTAATATAAATGGAATAAAATGCTGGGAATGAGTTATTGCTATTTTCTAAGCAAGGCTCTTCTTTTATATATGTTCCCTTAAGTCTGCAAAAATATTCAATTTTTGATTGTTTAATAATGCATAGTCTTGATTCTCTGAACTGTGAAATACATTACATTTTTTTCTTTGCTATCTTTCAAGCAGAAATTTGGCTTTTCTGTTATTTATCATACTTTCTCAGTTGTTTACTTTTGTTCTAATTTGTCAGACTTTATTCTAGACAGTTACATGTATAAAAATAAAAATAAAAATCCAAGAAAAGTTCACTTTAAAAATATTCAGCTAAAATCTCCTCTTAGTTTAAGTACATTTAGTAATTTAATGACTAAATCATTTGTATTTTATTTATAAAATACTGTGCTTGTGTCCTTGCCCACAAATGGAAATGTAGCTAACAAGTATTGAATGTTGAACTGTGTGGTAGTGGAGAAAGATTCAGAGGTATTCTTACTATCCTGTCACCCACCTATAGGTGACACTTTGACATATGAACAAAGTAGAATAGAATGCACTAAGAAAATAATGTCAGATAAATGATGTTCATTATAAGGGAAAATATTATTTTTACTTAAAAAATCTTTGGGCCGGGCGCGGTGGCTCACGCCTGTAATCCCAGCACTTTGGGAGGCCGAGGTGGGTGGATCACGAGGTCAAGAGATCGAGACCATCCTGGTCAACACGGTGAAACCCCATCTCTACTAAA
>NW_016107570.1:751945-794591 GCF_001604975.1 Cebus imitator | reverse complement strand
AACAGAGACTCTGTCTCTAAAAAAAAAAAAAAAAAAAAAAAAAAAAAAAAAAAAAAAAAAAAAAAAAAAAAAAAATCTTTGCCTTTGCTATTTTCCATGGAGACCTACTCTCTTATATAGTATAAAGACTAAATGTTAGTTTTAAAATAATTAAAGCCCTTCATTTCATTATCATCAATAATCATGATCATAGATCACTAACCAGACAGAGCCAAATAATTTGAATTCTCTTCCAGATCTACTGCTCTCAGGATGCCTGATAAGGAGCAAATACTGTCTTTTTGGCATCTCCCAAATGGGCGTAATAAATGTTTTAATCTCCTCGGCATAATTCTGTGATGCTAAACTAATACATATAACAATAATTTTTAAGAAAGTATAAAAACATAACACGGTGGCCTTATGGTGATTATAGAGGTGCTGGAATATGGTGGTAATGTGGACAGGCTCTGCAGCCAGACTTCTTTGATTCAGATAGTGACTCACTAGATATTTAACCTCAGACATACTACTTGACATCTGAGTGCCTCAATAGCCTCATCTGGAGAACAGGGCTAGTAACAGTGCTTCAACTCATAGTGGTGTTGTGTGGATTAAATGAGATAATACTGTAAAACTCTTAGAATGGGACCTGGGGCATTGTAAATGTTTCTAGCTCTTAAATAATAATATTTAAATATCTAATATAGTACCAAATTTTTAATTACTTGATTCAAAACATTCAATGCTTGTTAAAAACAATGTAGGCTGATGTTTTCTGGGCCAGATTACAAATGATCTTATGGAAGAGATTTAGTCCCTTTAGCAAAAAGAGGTCATGAGGACACTGCCTAGACTACAGGAAATCTCAACAAATATTCTCAAGATTCTTTTATGCTGCAGTGGCATCTTTCTGAAGTTACAAGTTCAAATTGCTTTTAAAGGAATCACCCAGTTCTTCTTCCTCCTAGGAATACTCCTATTAGGATCATCTTTTGATCAAAATGAAAATTCCCCAAATCATGGCAGTTTTTAAGACTAGTTTTCTTTATAACAGGTTTTGAATTTATGGGACATGCCCTCTATCCAATCTTGGGTAATATTTTCTGCAGTGACAGGACCTCACTGGGGAAATCCTAACTGAAGATAATAGCATGTTATATTAAGTGTTGCCAGTAATCCATTTAATATTAAGCAATTGCATAACAGGCTTTTTAAATACCTAAGTTAAAAGTGGTACATTAATATTGAGTATACTTCTACTGTAAAGTCTATTCTCCCACTGAATTCAAACAAATACCATTTAAGTGCCAACCTACTATTACAAGAGTTTACTATTTTATTCTTTCTCCAAAATGGCATCAACAGTGATGGGGTGCTTTTGGGGGGATTATTGAACAGAATTTTTGCAACAAAGGAGCAAGCTTAAGGAAATGCAAAACACCTATGGTAGGGATTGCAATGTTTTATCTTAGTATTCCTCATATCTACACACCCCCTGATCAAACAAGCAGTTTTATGGCATGCGCAATTGAAGTGTAACTGACTTCTGCAGAACTGGCTTCCATAGGATTTCCTGTCCAAAAATCACCATGTGGTCATCTGCAGCTAAATGGTTACAAATCATCACGTAAGCAAAGCTTCCCCACCCCAGTATTTTTTTTTAAGGCGTCAAATCCACCAAGCCCTATCATTTGCAAATGATCTCTGGACTTCTTTTATTCCTTTTTTTCCATTTGGTAAGAAGGAAAACAAACAAAAAATCCTCCCTTCATAATATCTGTTTGTTTAAGGTGTAATTTCCCTGCGAGGTGTTTTACAGACTTCTCGTTGTTTAGCTTTTCTTGCCTGGTAATTACTTACTGAAAGAAATCTACTCTTCCAGGGCGTGCTATTCCTTTAACCCCTTTTGCTTGCTCTTCCTTGGAGGCTAGCAAGGAGTGCGCGGCTCTGCAATGTCTGGGAACCCACCTAGAGGGCCCCCTTGACGCCAGCACATCCCCTGTCAGGCAGCAGTCTGCAGCCGAGCCAGGCTGCTGCAGAGTTAATGTACAGTACCACGGAGCCTGCAAGTGTCCTGAGCTGATCAGAGCTGGGGCGGCACAGCCCAGGGCAGACAAGGCGGCTGCGAGGATTCCAAAGGTTCTGCTGGAAATTCGGTGCTGGGGGACTCCAGCGGGAGCCTGTTGCCATTGTGTTTTAAAAGCATGCAAGGTCTGTATAGCTTGGGCATGAGAATCTTTCAGAAGATATCAGAGCATCAGAATAAATGACACCTATTGGAAAACTGAATTTGGGGTGAAAAACAAAAGAGATTGAGAGAGAGAAAAAAGAAAAGACATCGGGGGAAGAAATTCTTAGACAACGTCTGACTTGCAGCTGTGAAATTCATTTTCTTTCTAAGGCAAAATATGAAAAGCTCCCACATGGTTTTGATAATAACAAATTAAAGGGGATTCTGCAGTGAAAAGATCAATAGCTTAGTCATTTTACTTAAAGAGAGCAGGCAGCCTTATTATGGGGTTAGGCAGCAGAAATGAATTTCATCGTGACAGCACCTTCTGAAGTCATGATGGTAGTTAATGGCAATTTTGTCCTGCAAAGCAGAAATTACTCGTTGCCTTCCTACTTTTGCAGTTGAACCAGCAATTCTGAAATTTGGGGAAAGAAGCTGGCTTTGGTGATACATGCTTTCTAGCCCCTCTGCCCAGGTCTTTGTCCGACACGTCTCAGACGGTAGCACTGCGTTAAAGTGACCACACATGAATATGTGCCTAAGAAAGAAGAAAAAGCAATATTCATTTCTAAAGGACAGCATGGCAAAGCAACCTGAAGTTTTCCATTTCCCTTCTAACACTTCTTTAACAAGGATATCAAGAAACTGTCTTTTGACTCTTTTTTTTCTCACATTCCAGAGTCCTTTCTTAAGGATGCATTAATTTACACCCAATGCAGTTAGATTTTACCAGGACAATAGTTGCCACCATTTAGGCATTTAGGATTAGTAGTTGAACTGGTTATTTTAGGGTGTTGACTAACTAGTGGAACCTAAATGGATGGATCCATACCTGCAGTGCTCTGTGATGTTTCTTTTTTCAAATCCTGGAAGGGCTTTTGTTATTGCTGTTTGTCTTTATTGGTGGGGGGAGATTTTTTTTTTTTTTGGAATTCAATACTTGTTGCAATAATTGCCCACCATAGCTGCTCAAACAAGAGAGTTGGAATTCATCTGTAAAAATCACTACATGTAACACAGGAGACAAGAAAAATATTAATGACAGAAGATCTGCGAACATGATGCACGTGAATAATTTTCCCTTTAGAAGGCATTCCTGGATATGGTGAGTAATCAATATTCCCTTCAGTTTGTAAAACTCAGAATGGTAAAATTCCATGACAGGTACCAGAGGAGAATTTGTCTTGAACGAGAGTGTTGGTATCAAGTGGGAATGAAAAGTAAACTGTGCAAGACCGAATAGTGTCTGAGAAAGTAGTGGTTATGCAATAAAAATTACTTTGTTAATAAAAAGCATCCCCAAATGAGAAATCAAGCATAAGGACATGAGAACATTTAAATTGCTCATATTTCATGGAGAAAAAAACAACTTTGAGAATGGCAACAATTTAATAAATTTTCTAAAAGGGAGGCTCTGGGTTTGTTTTTTGTTGTTTTGCTATTTTTATTTGAAAATTCCCTGGGGAAGGGCACACATGAATTTCTGACATCTCATATCAATTTGTCTGAATTTCCAAAGGAAGGTTAAGGGAAACTTAGAATGTTGACTCAATTTTAAAATAATACTAAAATGTGTTAGGGCCTCACAGTTAAGAATATTTTAGGTATGTAAGAAACATTTCTACCAAAATGAACCAGTAGAATTCTGTTGGAATTCTAACATAAGATTCATGAAGTGCTCAGGCTCTCATAGAACTTGCTTAGTGCCTTGATATTTGGTCATGTATTAAGGTTCAATGCAATGTATTAAGGTCCCTGGACATGTGATATCATGTACCATTTCTTGCTGGAGTTTATGACTCAATGTGTATAGAAACTCATTGCTGAGGGTATTATAAGAGCAAAGGTCATTATTTTAAAATTGCTTGTTTTTGTCATACATTTAGGGTTAGCTGGATTCAGACTTTCATAGCAGAAACTTTGTGAGTGCATAATAAAGGCACATGTTAAGGCTTTGTGTCTGCTAGCCTGGGTTGTTTTGGATACCGCAATGTGTCTGATTTTGAAAGTATATCTTTCAGGTAAATGTTTTGGCTGGACTCAGGATAAATAATAGGTATCCAAATATAGGTTTCTGAGGGTTTTTCAACTGCTTTCATGACAGTGTCTCAAATGAAAGCTCCCTGAGAGCTTAAGGTACCACCAAAATCACCTGCTGGTTTGTTAAAGAGTTTTCAGCTTTCAGCTAAAAAAATCTATTGCAGAGAAGCTTGGGAGACATCCTCTGCCACTCTAGGCAGGTGCTTATTTTCGAACAGGACCAGATCCATCCAGAGTCGATGCTGTGGCGTATCCACCTTCTCTGTTGACCAGATCTACTACCCCCAGACTCTAGAATGCTTGGGTGACATGATGCATACCTTGGTGGCCCACTTCCAACTGCATCGCCAGAGTTTCCTAGTCAGGGGGAGCCTTAGTGCCATGGTCTTGCTTATTCTGTTGGTGAGGGTCAGGCATCAGCAATAAGGTCCTCGTCATTCATACAGACAAATTCACATCAATAGTCTTTAATCCTGAGATTAAAAGATCCTAGAAACAGTTCCTGGCACATAATAGGCATTTGTCCATTTTTTTTCTTCTATGCCTTATGCTTTTCTTTAAAGTTAATTTTATACCTCTTAAGATTTGCTTAGGAGGGGAAATTGCCATTCTCCTTTCTATCAAGTGTCCCTTGCTACAAAGCAACAGTTTTTGTTCTACCTAAGTTCTGTTGTTTGAATCCATTTGTTTATGTTGTAATACATTGGATGCATGTGCTCTTCGAATGCCTGACATTATAACCAGCTTTTATTTTTGTTGCATTAACCTCCCCTATGCTCTGACTAGAAAGAAATGAGCTATTCAACTCTGTAGTTTTGGAAATCATGCAAATTTGCTTATTCATGCTCCCCTAGCTCTGTAACACATATGTTTGAAAGCTATATGGAGAAGTTGAGAGTCCTGGTGGTTTTCTTTTGTGCCTGGAGCTAGGTAACCCTTCATCTGTTTCACTGCATGCCTTACCAATCTGCTGTTATTGTTGTGACCAAACTGAGCCAATGTAGAGTGTGAATGCTCTGTATAACTACTCTTCTTGGGCCCCTCAGAAGGATTATTAATATGATGTTAGACTCAGAGGAAGAAGGTGGTGGTTTTTTCCAGGTGACCTAATTAATTTTGGGCCTGGTTCGACTTTCCCAATTGTTGTTGTTTTCCTTTTATTTACAGCCTCTCCTTCCAATACTGCAGTAAGAGATTCTAGGGGTTTGTTGACAGAAAACCTTATTTCCCTTTGTTCTACTGTAAGATCCCCTATGGGGTGAGATTTCAGGCTCAAGAATTATCCTGCTTAGAATAAAGGGCTTGCCAAATTGCTCTTTTCATTTCCAAAGACTCCCCCTCTCCTCATTCTCACATTTATGGCTTTTGTGAAGGGGCAGATCAGAAGTTGGCAACAGACCAATGCCAAGGAATAATAAACATTGTAAAACAGATAGGTGCTTTGGTTTCATGAGCCCTAGCTCTCTCCAGAAAGGCTCTATACCCTTTGGAGAGGTAGGACGTGGCATGTGCTGGTCCTCTTTCTGTCCTGTTTTTCGAGAAGAAAGAATGAGAAAAAGCTAAGACATAGGAGGTCTAGGGTAGTCTTCAAAAGTTTATCACAAGTAGTGATTGAAATAGAAGCCTATGCACAGAGTTCCTGCTTGAACCTTCATCCTTTTGCCCTAAGGCTGGTATGTTGATTATTGAGCAATAGTCTTAAGAATTCACTGTTTATCAGTTACGAGTTAAAGTTAATAAGTGGGCCCATTACTTGGCTTAACAGAACACTACCCCTTCAGTGCTAAAAGAGTGGTGTGAAGAATGTGTCTTTCTTGTTTGAAGTTACATTAGAAATACGTGCTGGAAGACTTTATTGCAAAGGCTTCTTTCCATTATACTTTTCAGCCTTTTCACTGCCAAGCCAAACAAAGATAAGGGTTTGCCTCGCTGGATAGATAAGTACTATAGAGCTCTTCTTAGTTTTTATTCTGGCTAGTTGTGAGAATAGAAGGGTAGCCTGGCATTCAGAACAAGTATGGCATGGTTGAAAGAAGGGAAAAGCAAGTCAGCTTTCTAGGAATTTAAATTTCATCTAGCAGCAATTAAGAGGACTCTTTAGAAGCATTATAACCTGGAATCGAATGTCAGGGTCTAACATGAATGACATAACACAGTGTGACTAACATGTTCTCAGCTTTTTGCCTTACTTAAACTATACATAACTTTTTATAATCTGATTTGAAAAATACTATAATTTCATGCCAGAAACATCAAGGCTATGTTGAATGCAATCGAATTTCACAGCTAAACAATTTAGGAGGGTATTTTATTTAAATACTTTTGCAACCTTTTAATGATGGATTCAAATGGCTAAAAGGACCGTGGAAGATAGAAGCTAACTGCCTTGGCTAGGAGAGGCTATGGAACGCTGCCGTCAAGGGCCTCTCTGAGGACACCAGAGGAAGATTTGGGATTAGTGATTGTGGAAGGTGATTAATTATTTGCTTATTTGGTACTTAGGGTTTAATTTTAAAAGGCAGGACATCTAAATGTTTTTATCACACTGTCTTTGGAATGCAAAATGTGGTGATTGTGACACCTTCACTCAACATGGAGGCATCTTTTTCCTTCTTCCAGGACACTAAGTTCTTTTGTTAGACTGTTCTTTTCCAGGTATCAGTTTCTATAAGGTTTAACGTAGAAAGTTATTTGTTTGATTGTTCGTCTATGGACCAAGCATTCAATTCATAAACTAACTCATTTTATTCTGTTTTGATCTAAATCCTTTATGGAATGAAGCAAGATATAAATCAGTATATCAATAATATATTCATATATATGTTCATAATTGGCATGTATATATGTTTAAAACTACTAATATAATGAATAAATATTCAGAGAAAGACAAGATGGCCTGCCTTCTAATGAAAAGATAACCCTTCCTATCTAGCCTCATAGAGTTTCATCTTTTAAGGTTTTCTTCTCTTCATACACTGAAACTACAGAAACTCAATCCAGAGGTGCATTTTCCAGAGTTTCGGTTTTGACCAATATAGCAGATTCACTTATTTTATTAGAATTTTAGTGGGTAGGAGCAATATTGAGTTTGATGACTATGTATACGTTGAAGGAAATGACATATCAAGTCTCATGTAAGGTAATGGAGCTTTGCTCTTTTTAGCCAACTTAAAATTATTCCAGTGTCTGCTTGTCTTCCAATCAAATTGCAGGTAATAGCTGACCTTGCTTCTTTAATATCTCTTCCTCTGGGTTGCAGAACTACCCAGAAATTCTAAAATATAAATACCAGACTCCTAGCTTAATTCTGAATTCCTGTTAGGGTCAAATACAATTTACTTGTAAACACTTATGACCAATAAAGTTTAGATGGAGCTCATAATTATACAGACTCACCTTGTTCACAATCCCTAGGGCTCAATAATAAAGTCAACCATTGTTTAAGGCAGGAATTCAGTGTTCAATATAATGTAACAAAGATTTTCCATTATGTGAGATATCAATCCTATTAAAAATGAAACTTTTCTGTTGGCTATTTTACTGTCTTTTGTTGCCTTCAGATGTATGTGCCTTAATTTTTTCTAGTAATACCTTGGAATTTAAAAATGAAACTTTAAATCTTTATTTTTTGTTTTAATGTTTTTAAAAAGTAATTCGATTAAGAATGGTATGGTAGAGGCGCAAAGTCGTTAGTGGTGTCAATATGCTTACAACTTACAGAAATGAAACATAGTCTTTAGTGCTAGCAGCCTTCCGCTGTAGTAAAATAGTTTGTGCACTAAAAATTGCTGAGAGTTTACATCTGCAATGAACTGAGTGGCATAGCCAGGGAGGTCTTAGAAATCTTACAAAAGGAAGAAAATAAGAAGTTATCCCCCAACATATGAAAATTATTTACTAAGAGTTTATGATGTTTTCACTTCTTTTTTTTTTGAGACGGAGTTTCACTCTTGTTACCCAGGCTACAGTGCAATGGAGCAATCTCGGCTCACCGCAACCTCCGCCTCCTGGGTTCAAGCAATGCTCCTGCCTCAGCCTCCCGAGTAGCTGGGACTACAGGCTGTGCCACCATGCCCAGCTAATTTTTGTATTTTTAGTAGAGACAGGGTTTCACCATGTTGACCAGGATGATCTCCATCTCTTGACCTCGTGATCTACCTGCCTCGGCCTCCCAAAGTGCTGGGATTACAGGCGTGAGACACTGTGCCCAGCCCCGCTTCTTTAAAATTCTTCACTTTCCACTCCTTTTTGCCTTCTCTTTTTAGTTGACTATTATTGAGTTATTTACATTAATGCTGAGGTATTTGGGTTCAGAGAAAAATAGGCAAGTAAAGGAAAACGAAAAATAGTTTCAAATTCTGAGATGCAAAGAAGAACCCGAGAAAACTAAACAACCAGTTTTTTTTAATAGCCATAGGTTGGATTTTCCTTTTTTTTTTAAAAAAGGAAAAAAACCCTCATCCTTTTCTCTCCTCTTTCAATCATATCCTATGAATGTTAATGCTCATTAATACTCTCTAGCTATAACATCATCCATATTTTTTACAATAGCTCGAAAATATCTCCAAGCCATAACTTAGCTGCTGCAACTGCTTATCACGTGATGGATTATCAGATGACTTTCCAGTTGTTCGAGAAATCCCAGCCTATAAACATACCCAATACAATATATTGCAACTAGGGATTAGGTTGTGTAAAGTTCATACATGTATATCCCTATATATATGATGTCAAAGATAGATCATCTAGAGTCTGTATAATCAGGCTATTGGCTGGAAACGTAAATAGACTAAAAACATAATAAAAAGCATTCCGGGTTTCTAATTCAACTTCTGGAGTGTTAACATTTTGTGTGACCTTGTGAAAGCTCTTTGAGTTTTTACCACTGTCGAAAACTATTACAGCAGTTATTTACCCACTTCATGTTAAGAAGTAGGCTATTAAAGAAAATCTCACAGCACATTGGTAATAACAATTTATTAGAGACCAGCCTGAACAACACAGTGAGACCCTATCTGTATAATTTTTTTTTTAAGGTAGCTGGGCATGTTGGCTCATGCCTGTGGTCCTAGCTACTCAGGGAGGCTAAGGTAGGAGGATCTCTTGAATCCAGAAGGTTGAGGCTACAGTGAGCCATGATCATGCCAATGCACTCCAGCCTGGGCAACAGAGCAAGACTCTGTCTCAGAAAACTGAAATAAAAGAAGAAGAATGTATTAGAATGTTGACAATGACATGCCAAAATCTCTTGTATAAATATCGTATACTTCATGGAAGAGATCAACACTGTTGAGCACTCCTCTGCATGCCATATGTTTTCACATAAGTTATATCCTTTAATGGCAATATAACTTTCTGAGAATTTCATATCCAAATCCCTGTTTGCAGATGAGGAAGGTAATGCTCACAGAGATTAGATAACTTGCTGAAGTTCACATATATATTACTAGGGAAGCTGACCCACTCCAAACCAGGTCTGGCCTGATTTTAGAGCCCAATATCTTTTTAATCCACCATATTGTTCTTGTGGCAGATGACTTAACACTCTTCTTTATGGACCTTCTGGAAAATTAGATTAGCAGTAGACCAGAGAAAATAAGCAGATTCATCCTGTTATTTAGCGAGTTGGCTAAGTAAATATGTAGGATGCCTACTGAATGTGAATGGACTTTCCTTGAGAAACTCTTCCCTTTATTATTAGAACAATGACCTATACTTACATTGTGTCAGTAGTTCTTTCTGTGTTTTCTCAGAACGAGAAATTTTCCAAGGAGTTTGTGGTGAACCCTGTGTTTCCAAGGTCACTGTGGCCTATAGGATCCTTTTAATAAAAAGTGCCTCTCTGAACGATATATTAGAAAAGGTGACATACTTTGGACAGATGAAGTAGAAATGCAAACTGCAGTGGTTAGTGAATGGACAGAGCTTCTGTCCAAAGCAAAAGTCATTCTTTCCTCTGGGTGCACACTTGGTGTGTGCAGCGTAGGTGAATTCCATTCCATTCACCATCTCTGTGGGGCATTGTTGAGCCCTGTTCAAACTGCACCTCTCCGGCCCTGCTTTGATGTGGGCTCCAGCTTTGCTTTGTGGCAAGTGGTTTTGAGAGTGCTTTGCCAACAGTAAAAGATAATCCACATTTTGGGTTTTGCTGCCATGATTATTACTTCCTTCAAAATGTTCAACTAATTGTAGGTCTTTAAACTTTATGCCCAAGTAAAGAATATTAATGTTATCTGGAATCAGATATAAATGCCAAAGAAGCATTTTAATCATAAAATAGCCTAATATCTGAGTTTCTGAAAAAATGTCATGCTTAGTGAGTTATATTGGAACAGGTAGAAAACACTGATTTATTTATTCATATGGGGTGCCCAGATGAATATGGTAAGACTCCTACCTTGGAGATACTAAAAAACTAGTAAGGAGAACAGGCACAGAAACAAATAATTGTAAGTATAAGTATAGTAGGGAGCATATTAATATAGATATATACAAGGCGATACAGGAGTCAGGAGGAACAACTTGACTGACTTGATCCAACTACCTTAAGTTTCAAAGTGAACATATATTTGATGGATTTGGGAATTAGTAGCTATTCATAATACTTCAGAGAGTGGTTTAAGAGAGTGTCTGGGGGTAAGTTGTATTTCAGGGGTAATAAAAGCAGATAAAAATTGTGTAAACTACTCCGTTCAAAATTTTGCATAAGAAAGAGGGAGAAGGAAGAGAAGAGGAGGACAGGGGAGAAGGAGCAGAGAAAAACACAGTAGCTAGTGAAGAACACCAAGTACTTTTAAGAGTAGGAACCATGTCCCTAAGGAAGTATTCTGATACTTTTTTAGAAGTATGAATTATGTCCTTGTGGAGGACATGACAGTCTCTGAGATACGAGGGAGGAAAAGGAGGAAGAATGCAGATAATGTGGAGATTAGGTAGGTGGAAAGAGAGCCTGAGGGAGTTTTTGTTTTATGTCCTGTGTTTTTTGTGGGAAGTATTAAATGGAATTCAAGATCACATCTCAGAAAGAAGACCATGGAGGAGCACGTGGAGGAGCTTAGTAAGGTGATGGAACAGCTACTAGGGGGAATTGGAAAGGTTACTGAAGAAAGAGTACAAGAATGTCAAACAAACTGGAAAAAGGTCAGTGATGTTGAATGAATATATCCAGTCAATAAAGGACGTTTTACTCAACTTCAGAAATTATTTACACAAAGTATTATGTCAGGGAAAAGAGTAGAGATGTGACAGAAATGTTACAATTCTTAATTATTAAATTTGAAACAGTTTTGTGATAAGAGTTTCTCCTGTGGATTGTTTTTCTTGGTATTCCAAAGAATTCGGAGTGGATCTTAATTGTTGTTTTTTTATTTGGTAGTGGTGGAAACTGTTTTATGAACATATTAATTAGATTGCAGCTCCATTTTCATGACCTGATTTTAAAAATGTGAGATTTCCTATGCTGCCTTGAAATAACTCTTGGGTGACAAACAGAAGCTTTAAGATGTTTGCTTTGAATTTTATCTTCAAATGAATAAAAATCACAGTGGGAAGAAAAGGCAAAGTGATTCAGCTTTGCTCTCTTTTTAATAGGAACCTTTCTGTGGTATATGTTAGAATGTCACAAATCCAGATATATGTAACCTGCTTTTACAAAAATTTCTTCAAAACCCCTATGACGTTTACTTGAAAGTACCACCTGTCTCTGAGAAATATACTGAAAATGATGAAACATGATATGATTTTAACCAGAACTGGTATAACCCAGTTTAAATATTTATGCATTTAAATTCTCTTTTATTTCTCCATGATAAATAGGAGAAAATGACAAATACAATATGTAAGTTAAGGGATATTATTAAATAGCCTTAAAATTTTCTAGGTCATGAGAATAAACCCTGGAGGATACTGTGACTTTAGCCGATATTATGAATTCCTTTCATCTCTTCTAATCATCTCAGCAGAGCTTCCTCCATTCCTCTATTGTCAGCATTCAGTGCTCACCACTACTTTATACACAGTTTTCTTTGTAGAATTTTTGCTGTGGCTCTAAAACTCTAAATAAGGTTCTAAGAAGTCCTAGTCACTTGTCAGGGAACTTCATTCTTCCTCTCCCTTGAGTTTCCATGTTTTTCTTTTCTAAATATGAAAATTGAAGGTTGACTAACTGATCATTAAGGTGCTATAAAAAAATATATGATCTTATATCTTACCTAGTTAATTTACTCATTTCTGTCTTATTCAGGCATACTTGTTCTTCCATTAAAGGTAACACAGAGAAACCACACAGAAATCCACAAACGACTCCAGACTGAGCTCTGATGCTTTTCTCAAGTATTTGGCCTCTGCTGTAGAAAATCCTTAGCCTCTCTACCTTGGATATTTTGCTTAATTCCTTCTCCACAAAACCTAACTTTAAATGGCAGCCTTTTTCATGGGAGAGACAGCAACTATATGCTCATTAATGCTGATATCCACAGTATTTGAGAAAACATATTCCATATGCAACTTACACATTTCTCATATCTTTGCAACTCTTCTCTTGATAAAAAATTCAGGCCCTTCTTTTTTTATTTATCCTCCATTTAGTTTAAGGAAATAACACGGTATGAAATTCTCATTCTTGGGACCTTGTCATTGGGTTGCTCAGTAAGTTTAAAACAAATAATTGGCATAACGAAGGAGAGTCCCTTGATGTTCTAGATAAGAAAGGCAACCTAGCAAGCTGACAGTGGGCAAATTGAGAAAACCACACTGGTATTGAGATCAGTGAAGGAGGCACCTTACAAGTACTAAAGTAAGGCATTGGAATCTTAAGCCTTTGGATGTGTAAATTTTAAAAAAAGGAAATATTTGTTGGAAACGTCCTATTTTTTAGAAAATAATCCATGCCAGATTTGATTTTTGAAAGAGATTGAATGCTAAGTTGCCTCAGGATGTCGCCATTTAAAAGGGTGACCACATTCTGTGAGGTCTTCACTGAACACAGCCTTTTGCTTCAAAGAGCTTTCTGAGACCAAGCTAGCCTTTGAGACCAGGTCGTAACATTATAACCTGTTCTATTCATTGCAATAGCCACCTTGACTACTTTTTTCTACTTTATACCACAATACCCAGCACAGTGTTGTGCTTAATAGGTACTTTTAAAGCTTTTTCTTAATAAATGATTAAGTGTACCGAAAAGGATGATAAATAAAAATTATATGGTCACGGGAAATTTTAAATATACTTTCATATTTTTCAAATAAGGTGATTATGCTGTGTTTTCAGATAAGGTAGGGGGCTCATGCTATCAAAATAATAAAGATACTATCACATTTGTAAGGCTATTAACTCTAGGTATAGACTAACCTTTTTATAGATATTATTTTACTTAATCCTCCCCCAAATCTGTGGAAAGGGCTTGTTATCTACTTACTAAGGGTGCAACCTTGGGTCAGCTACCTAACCTCTCTGTGATTTGTAACATAGGGACAATAAATAGTTCTCACTTCATAGGGTTGCTGTGAAGATTGAATGAGAACACCAGTGAAGTGCTCAGAGCACCTGTCACTCAGTAAGTAACTAGTAAACATTGTTATGGTACAGATTGGGCAACTAGCTGTGAATGGTTAACCAGGTTGCCTAGGGTAATCAGTGTCAGGCCAGTTCCAACCTAGATCTTACCCATTAGCTATAGGTTGCTTGGAGGTCTAATATGCCTTTTCTATGTCACATTCTTGTTCGGTAAATACAAAGACAATACCTTGAGTTAAGTTTAAATCACGAGGAATAATTCATTCTTCCTCATCTCTCAAGCCTCAGCGAGAATTGCCTGCTGTGCCCTCCCATGTTGAGTCAGTGCCTACCTTAGGCAGGTTGGATTTTCTCTTTATGACTGTCTTATTCAGGCCCTGCTTCATTAGATTCTCAGTTCTTAGCACAGTGTCTGACACATAGTAGGTGCTCAATAAAATGTTTTAGAGTAAACATTGCTTTTTTAGAATTGTGTCCCTGGAATTTATGGCTTTCAATATTAACTTGAGGTTTTCAGGTGATAGCTCATGTTTTGGGGGCAATAGGTAAAATTTGTATAAAAATTGTCATCTTGAGCATAAATAATTCCCACACACTAACTGGATTTGCAGAAGCAGCCATCCTGCTGAATTGTGTGTATCTGCAAAATCTAAATGTTATTGCTACACATCACCTTATCTAAGACACTATTTCTTCAAAACTAATAACCAGCTCATTGGCTGTCATATAGGAATCTTTCTTCCCTTGAAGATGTGTATGTTTTATCTTGCTGGCGAGACAAAAGTCTGCAAATTATCTCCACAGCTGCTTCTGATGCTTGATTATGCTTCTTTCTGCATCTATAACATTGATGTTTCATTTTAATTACTTTTCATCACAGTACATGATTTGGTCTTCAGACGTAGACCAGCCTCTACATATGGCTCTTCATTCTTTTTATACATCTTTCACTGTCAAACTAAGCTCAAAAAATCATCTCTCTAGTATCTCTTCACTTGCCAAGGAAATGTACTGGCTGAGCATTGTATACAATACAGTATAATGCTCTGCCTCATCTGGCCTTCTCCTTTCTAGTCTCATTGTAGAAATGCTAATTTTTATTATTATCAGCATTAATTTATCTCATTATTCTAGTATACATATCCTATATTTGAGCTTTTAAATATATCAATTCTTTAGCATAATGATTACAATCAGACACACATATATATGAGGTTTTATTCTTGGTTTATTATGAAAGAGTATCAATAACTAAAGTATCAATAACTATAAGTATTATATCCTTATATATGTTTTGGTCAAAGAACATCCTGAAAAATTAACTTCAATGTTTTAAAAAGCCATAGAGATGGTGAGGATTGGAGAAGACATCTTTAGGGAAGGCAGTTGTATTATTTATCAGAAATAACTGCAAGAGTTTGTTGGGGGAAAAAAATCAGCCCTCATTCTCTCATTCTAGTAACAAGGAGTATGAAAACCTGGAGGTTGAAGAGTGCGTAGGAAGAGGAGGTGGCATGTGCAATTTGATAAAGCACTTGACGGGTCTCATACCAGTCTCTTAGCCAGTAGTACAATACAAGGGAGAGAGCCCATGCTTCAAAGCCAAGTTTAAATTAAGTTTAAACTTGGTTTTTGAATTAAGTTTAAATTAAGTCTGATGCTGACTGGTTAACTTTGAGCAAATTACCTTTCATGAGCATCACTTTCCTCATTTATAAGAGAAAAAATACTATAGTTTCAATCACCCAGATTTATTGTAAGGATTTGAGGAAATAATACACTATTTAATTTGTTATTTTTAAACCCTGCCTTGTCCCAGGCAGCATTTAACGCAGCCAACAAAGTTATATACGCATAACTTATAGTGAGAATGTTGAGGAAGGGCAAAGAGAAATAAGGTATGATGTTCCTATTCACATATGTATGCAGTAGGTGAAAAAAATTATATTACCTTCCCAAAATGGCACCAGAATTCTCATGGAGAAAGAAATGTCTCTGCTAGAAGAGATATTTTGTTTGTTTTTTGTTTTTGTTTGCTTCTTTTGAGACTGAGTCTTGCTCTTTTGCCCAGGCTGGAGTGCAGTGGTGTGATCTGAGCACACTGCAACGTCTACCTCCTGGTTTCAAGCGATTCTCCTGCCACAGACTCCCAAGTTGCTGGGACTATGGTGTGAGCTGCCATACCCAGCTAATTTTTGTATTTTTAGTAGAGATGGGGTTTCACCATGTTGACCAGGCTGGTCTTGAACTCCTGACCTCAAGTGATCTACTTGCCTCGGCCTCCCAAAGTGCTGGGATTACAGGAGTGAGCCACCATGCCTAGCCTAGAAGAGCTATTTTGAACATGCCCTTGGGATAGAAAGAAAGTCCCTTGAGGATTTGACTGTAGGTAGGTGCTCAAGTGCTCTGAGGGTGAAACTCCTCTGCATAACAGAAGGAGAATTTAGTGCTAAGGAGCCAATGAAAATGATGGAGATGAGGCAGAGAAATTAGAAGAGAGGAGAGGAAGAGGAGAAGCAGCCCTGGGAAGGCTGAGAACTGTGGATACACTCCATAAACAGATCCCTCCCCAGTAGTGGCAGCGGTGGTAGGGGTATTGAGACGTACAGGGTGTTGCTAGGGGTGGGAGGACCAATGACATATGTATGTCTTACTTCAGGCCTCAGAAATACCTGGAGTAAGTGATTTTGATGGTGGTGTTGCCATGTGAACCAAAATGAGCTGTATTGTGTTGGCTAAACAGGTCAATGAGCCCAGCCTTTAGGAAGTTATGAGAAATTTACAGGTCAGTTTTGGGACTCCTACTGGTCATGAGTTAGGAAGTTCAAATCAATTTTGTTTAGATCTCAAGGGAGCCAGAGAGCCTCCCATCTTTCAAGAGTTAAGCAGACCGTGAAGTCCAAGGGTATGCAAGGTGGAATGTAAAGTTCTCACTAAGCTTCCTAGGATCCAGGGTAAATCAGGAAGCTTAAACACAAATCCCAGTGTCCATTAGATAAACAACTTGATGGCTCAGGGAAGAACACTGCTTATGACACTAAGATCAGAAGGAAATTTGTCCTAAGGTGTGCATAAAGAGGAATGATATACATATATAAATCGTGGTAACTGTTCAACTTAGTGTGTTTGATATATTTTAGTTCCTCTCTTGTCCCTTTTTTTCCACACAGATTTCTGTGAAGATTGTAGTATATTTGAAAGTTCTTTGAAAATCATAAGTACTATTGTTAGTTTATCATGAAAAGAAAGACCAGGTACCAGATTTCATTGAAACCTGATTAAATACTATTAAAAATAGTATAATAGAATAGATAGTATAAGAAAAGGATAATCCAAATAAAAAATGTTTCTTATTTAAAAAATGATATGTCTTGCCAAATTTCGAAGTTAAAAGCACAGCATTCTCACTTTTTTAACCAGACTTATAGCCCATTATAGTACTAGGTTTTAAAATCCTGAGTCCTATGCCATTTGTAATGGCAACGTCTTAAAGGGCGATACAGCCTTTTGTGACACTTAAGGAGACTTGAATCTTTGAGGCAAATGTTGAGTCTATACATGAACATTTGTTGTGTAAGAGTAGAAGTGGAAGTCAAAATTCTGAGCAAGGTTGCTCCCAGTGAGATTTGTGAACTCACAAGATTGTTTCCATAGGCTTGAAATGTTTCAAGCGCAAATTCAATTCATAAGAAAAATGAGAATCATGAAAATGATTCTGAAATTGCAAACAGTCTGGAAAGAGGATGTAGACAAATGCCAAAGCTTCTCAAGATTATGAAATATTTACATTTATGGGGCCAGGTGAAATAAGTTGTTCTTTCAGAAATGTGTGACATGGCTATTATATATTATCCCCCAAAACAATTTCTTTGATAATAAAACAACAAAAACAAAAACACAAATAAAGCAGTAACAAAAACAGTTAAATAAAAAAGAAACACAGTTCTTGAATACAAGACACAAAGGCTCAGGTCATTTTTTCTTTGTCTTATTATTTATTTTCCCCAGCTAGGTAAATTGGCTGTTTTATGCTGGCACTAAGAGTTTCATACCACTACTAGAATAGTCAAGTATTTAACCTGGCCATGAGTAAAAGATGTTGGATTGATGAGTCTATCTGTATCAAACAGCTTTACCTTAAGAAAATCCAAAAATTTGAAAGCAGCAACACATCAAAAGAATATTGAAGATTATGGCCACCTTCCCCCACCTCTCCTTGAAATCTGCTTTTGTTCAGGTTCGTTATGAGCAGCTCCTTTGGGTAATTTGAGTTGTGTGCTTTCTCCACTCCTTCTGTATCCTTGGCTTCTTCAGAGTGTCAGTCAAGACAAGCAAAAGATACAAGAAAAAACATCTCATTTCCAGGGAAATGGTCTTTCAGTACCTGAGCCTTCACACCAGTTCAACATTGCTAAGTGCGCCAATACTGCTGAGCACAGTATTTAGGAAGTATCCAGTACATCAGCCTTGCATCTGTTGTTCTTAAATTGAGATCCCTAATGCCTATTGCAAATGTGCTTTACATCAACCAAATGATGTATTTAAAAATCTCTGGGTCTAGCATGAAAAAGAATCTCTTTGATTCTCATCTTACCTTAAAAAAATTTTTATAGCAATATACATCAGGGAGGAGCAAATTTTTATTTCATGTATTACACCTGTTATGCTACACATGAAGACTGGAAATGAGTAGTTATATGTTGGGCATGTGTATGAATTAGTCTGTAAAATACACAGCATTTTTTTCTCTTATAAGTTACTAAATATTAACTTTTATGTATTTCTTTTTCTTTGTTAATTTATTCAAATGTAATACTGACTAATCCATTATTTTGTTAACATGTCTACTTGATTAATGTATTTTTCCCCTCCTGTAATTCTGATCCACAAATTTTATAGCTGTTCATTGTATTACTTAATCTAAGTCCACTGAAGATTAACATTATTCATGTGTCTCCATTAAAGACAACAATAATATCACTGAGTTAGCTTAGTTCGGATAGAAATTTGGCTAGCATTCATTACTTGATTTTCTTGGAGTTTTGTAATTTTTTTTCATATTTGTCAACATTGTATACGTCTGAAAGCATTGTGTTTAAATATCTATTTCTTGGTCAGTAGAACTGACAGAGCTGAATTACATGGATCAGTAACAGGATTTTAAGAGGATTTCAAGGAAATCTCTCATCTACATTAAGTCATTTTGTTCTAACAGTTTGCACATACAAATGAAAATTTTATATTATTTACATATTTTCTAATAAAAATTAGAAAACTGTATTCTTTGGCACCTGGATGTGTCCTTGAATTATTAATTTGTTAATTTTTTATAATATGCTTATTAGATAAGCAGTAATATTTCTCGTGAGAATATATACATATTTATACTTTCAGATGTCCAGAAAGTATCAGGAGACTAAATGCTGAGATTAAATAGCACTCTCTTCCCACCATTACGTTCAGTTCTGATTTTATAGCTGTGTAGCTAGAACAAAGATTGTGTTTTTTTTTTTCTTTAAAAGAGTAAGACAAGGCTACAGGGTATGCCATTCTAAGGGTACCACTGGCTGTGTCATCACAGGAGGGCCCTGATACATGAATACGCGGTCTCCAGGAAGCCAAGTATGATATTCACAGCCACAAAATAACGCGCTAAACTCATTCACAGTAATCACAGATAATGTAGTATTTGTATCTGCCATACAGTTTTGAAGGTAAAATATGGAACCTATTTTGGAAATTTCACATAACATCTTGAGCTGTATTAATAGAACTAGAATAACTCAAAATAAAGAGGTAATGAGTGCACTTGACCCTACATCATTCAGACCTCAGCTGGAATATTGTGCTTCCTTTTGGACTGCAGATGAACTGAAGAGGACTCAGGAGAGTGACAAGGCAGGAAGCAAGCTCATGTCTTGTCACATATAAAGTGCTTGAAGGACTGTGATTGTTAGAGAAAATGATGCGGTAATTGAAGGATGGGTACTGGGAAGAAGCAAGTTCTTTGAGGCTGCTAATCTGAAATATAACAAGTGGATGCACCTGCAGTAAAAGAGTTTAAGCCCCATAAGAAGTCTGGATGTTCTAATGGTCAGAACAGGCATTTCATGTGACATGGCTTGCATTGGTCCAGATGGGGAAGTAAGGATGGATAAACATGCATTGTTTGCAAGGATAAAAAAATCATAAGTAAATGCTACCATCAATTTGCTGAAATTTTTCTCTTGTTTTGTTTGGTGTAAAACTTTACATGGCATCCTTTTTGCCCAAGGTATTCTTAATCCCTTTCTTTGTCTTCTTGAAAGATGCAACAATACAGAAAATGCATACCTGCTGTAAATTGTTTCCTGTCTTTTAGTAAACCTTTGCTTAAATGAGTCATATGTTTAGCAACTTTAACATTTTAACTTGGCTTTAATTGACGATATAAAGCATGATTTATGATTTTCTAAAGAAATGTAGAGATAGAAAATGGACAAAGAGGTTAACATCTGAAGAATAGTTTATAGTTTGCGTTAGAAAATTAAATATTGGCTTAAATCAGTAAGATTAGGCCTTACTATTTGATTGTACCAGTTTAATTTAAATTTCTAGACTGGTAGGGCTTTGTAAAGATAAACTTTATTTTAAAACCATTTGGATTTGCAGAAAAATGGCAAAGACAGTGCAGGGAGTTTCCATATACCCCATATACCCCTCACCTACTTGCTTTTATTGAAGTCTTATATGAGTATGATACTTTTGTTACAATGAATGAACCAGTATTGGTACATTATTATTACTTAAAATCCATACTCATTCATATATCCTTAGTTTTACCTAATGTTCTTTTTTTTTCTATTCCAGGGACTCACGCAGAGTACCACATTGCATTTAGTTCTGGTGTTTTATTTCTCTTTGCCACAGAATATTCTCAGATTTTCCTTATTTTTGATGACCTTGGCAGTTTTGAGGAGTACTGATTAGGTATTTTGTAGAATGTATCTCAGTTGGAATTTTCTGATTTTTTTTGTGATTAGATTGCAGTTATGTGTTTTGGAAGAGAGACCACAAAGAGTAAAGTGCCGTTTTCCATCACGCTCTCAATTTTACTAACGATGTTAACCTTGATCACCTGACTGAGGTGGTTTTAGTCAGTTTTTTCCACTGTAAATGTATTATTTTGCCTTATTTTTATTATTTTCATACTTACTCTTTGGAAGGAAGTCATGATAAACAGCCCACACTTAAGAGGGAGTTATACTCCATATCCTTGAAAGCAGAGAATCTACATAAAATGTTTGCAATTCTTCTCCACGTAAGATTTGCTTATTCACCCTTATTTAATACTTTATTTAGCATTTATGTATATCAGTATGGACTCATGAATATTATTTTATGCTTAGGTTGTAATCCACTACTGCTCTACTTATTGTGCTGTGGAATTTGGCCATGGGATGCTGCTTCTTGTGTCCCTTTACACATCCCTAAATTTGTGGTGGTTTTGTTTTCTGGTTTTGTTTGTTTGTTTTGTTTTGATACACTTTCATGTTTTCTAGCATTACACAATGTTCGAGGCTTATTAGCAACATAGCTCCTTCCTTATCATAGATTCAGCCATTTCTCCAAGGAGCGCTGGTTCCTTTGATTGGAAAATGATATTAAAAACCAAGATTTGAGCACTATGTGTGTTCACTGCTTTTTGGGTTGTCATTTCCTTTGGGCCATCTTGACTGACAGAGCAACAACATATATTTGTGCCTTCCAACCTGTGTATGTACATGTATCTAACCATCAGGAAGCATAGATATGTGATAGATAAGCATTAGTTCATACTGATATTTACAACTCTAACACATTATCACATGGGTCATGCTAAGGTCTTCCTCTTGCTTATCTGCAACCTTCCACTCCAACATTGAGAAACTACTGTTCATCATTTGCTTACCTAATTGTTCAATTTCAGTGAAGCTGTTCCATTTATCCCTACTGAAATTGAAATACATATATATAAGCTACATTTTTCTCAAAGCCTTAGGAAAATTACTTTTTTCTCCAAAATGTTTTTTCACCCTGCAGATTCTTAAGATTTTAAAATGTATTTCTGTCCCAAATATTTTTCTGTTCATAAAAATTGATATATTCTACTTTGTATTGTTCGCAGTTAACTGGGGACATGGATAATGGAAATTCTCAGATAATTCCACAATTTAAGTTTATCTATTGCTTTCATCTTTTCTAACCAGCATATTCCCCATATGAAAACTGTATCTATGGTAAGAAAATTGACGAATTTGATTTTTACTTTCTTTATCTATAAATCCTGAGCATCTGTCCAGGGCCCTCCTTGCCCAATTGCTATACTTTCTAGACAGATACCAGAGAACTACATGTTGACTGTATCCTGCTGGTAGTTTAAGGAGAAGAGTGGCTTGTAGTTTCCATCTTTAGCAACTGAACATTGGCCACACTCTGATTTACCAAGAGAGTGATTGGAATCACAAAGGAAAGCAGGGATTTGGCTTTAGATATTAAAGCAACTCTTTTTGAGGTGGCTAGATGATTAGGAACACACTGAAGAATAGATTTTCAGTAATGAGTCATACTTTCAATGAATGTCCTAAGGAAAACAATTTTAAGATCTTGCATAAAACAGTTAATATGCCTCAAATTTGCATTTAATTCTTACATTAGGTTGAAAGCTCACATAGAAAACATGTAATGTAAAAATTGGAGAACTCAAGAACACAGTCATTTCCCCTTGGGTGCTAACAAAACATATAGTACCCAACAGTGCCTTTGTTTGCTGTCTAATATTTTAGAAGGAAAAAAAAAACCCACACACAAACATGTTTTTTTCTCTTCGTCCAGAAGGAAGAAATATAGCGTGAATATGGTATTTAGGGTAGGCAAAATGGTCAAAATAGATTACATTGGCATTTTTTTAGCTGCAGCTTCCTGAACTTTGTACCACACCCCGACATCATTTCCTCACACGGCCACATCTCATCCAGCCCCCCCGACATAGCCACACATTATTTGCATCCATCATTCATTTGTAGACATTGAGGGTAAAATGGTATGCAAAATCAGAAATGCTTCTTGCCCATATGGAGTTTATGATTAACTGGGGAAGACATGCATTAATCAAATTCTCTCTCTCTCTCTCTGTCTTTCTCTTTTAAAACACACACACACACACACATACACACACATACACACAGACAAAACTGTGACTGAATCAGATACTATGGGAGAAGGACACACAGGGTTCAAAGAATCTGTGAGGGGTTGTTTGATCTGGTTGGGAAAATCAGGAATGTCTTCTCTGAGGACGGGTAGTTCAGGCTATGATTTGAAGGATCAATAAGAATTAACCAGGAAAAGAAGGCAAGAGAGAGAACCTTATGTGGTGAGTGAACAAATGTTTAATATAAAGGAAGCAGAAGAGCCAGGGTGGAGGCAAGCACAGAGGTGGGAGATAAGGCTCTGGTGCCCATGTTAAAGATCCTTCCCTCTCCCTGACAGTGATGGACCATCATGACATTTCCAAGATCAGGAATGCACTCCCCATCTGTGTTTCTCCTAAAGTCAAAATATGGCCCATTGTTCAAAAGGAAAATTCAAATGTTACCCATTGAAACTTCTAACACTTTCATTTCCTAATCGATTAAAAAAGATCACTCTGGCTAAGAGGGGGTATAGTTGTTTAATCCACCCACACATACGCATGTGTTTGTATTTATATATAACATTTTATTTTCACATATCATTTTCCTAGTGGCATTAGCAAAAGCATTCCTGGTTTCCCTGGGTCTCTTTTTAAGTTTTGCTTCACCTGTCCTCCTCTCTTCACTGTCCTCTGCTGTCTTGGTGTCTTTCTACTACTCATGCACTCCCCCTCCATTTCTCAACTCTCGGATGAGGGGAGGTGTCTCAGAGGGTGGTGAAGGACAATGTGGCAGAGGACAGGAGGAAGAAAACGTAGGGAGGCACAGCTGCACTTCAGCATTCTGAAACTGTAATCATCCTGAGCATCTGTCCAGGGCCCTCCTTGCCCAATTGCTTTGCCATCTTTACTTGAAGCCAAGGAGCATCACATACTTTGCCTTTCCTCACTAGGCTTACGCTACAGCCTTTTCACCTCACTACCTGTACCTCCCAGTGATGCTACAACTATTTCTCCTCTGCCCATGCAGTAACTATCTGGGTCTTTTTGGTTTGTTTTGTTTTCTAGACAGGGTCTTACTGTTACCCAGCCTGGAGTACAGTGGTGCAGTTATGGCTCACAGTAGCCTCAACCTCCTGAGCTTAAGCCATCCTCCCACCTCAGCCTCTCAAGTAGATGGGACTACAAGCACACATCACCATGCCTGGCTCATTTTGAATTTTTTTTTGTAGATGTGGGGTTTTTTAATCTTTTTTTTTTTTTGTAGATATGGGATTTTGCCATGTTGCCCAAACTGGTTTTGGTCTCCTGGGCTCAAGCAATTCTCCTGATTCAGCCTCCCAAAATGTTGGGATTAAAGGCATGAGCCACCGTGCCTGGCCCAGTCACTCTCTAAATAGTGTACAGGGCTTCAGTCTCACCACCTGCCCCATTCTCCTTCTCTTTTCTTCCACAGGGACCTTTCTCTTTTTTTATTGCATTTTAGGTTTTGGGGTACATGTGAAGAACATGCAACATTGTTGCATAGGCACACACATGGCAGTGTGATTTGCTGCCTTCCTCCCCATCACCTGTATCTGGCATTTCTCCCCATTCTATCTCTCCCCAACTCCCCACCCCCTGCTGTCCCTCCCCTGTTTCCCCCTGACAGACCCCAGTGTGTGATGCTCCCCTCCCTGTGTCCATGTGTTCTCATTGTTCAATACCCGCCTATGAGTGAGAACATGCGGTGTTTGATTTTCTGTTCTTGTGTCAGTTTGCTGACAATGATGGTTTCCAGGTTCATCCGTGTCTCTACAAAGGACATGAACTCATCATTTTTGATGGCTGCATAATATTCCATGGTGTATATGTGCCACATTTTCCCACAGGGACCTTTCTAAGAGCCAAGCTGAACCCATCTCCTTCCTACACATTCTTCCAGACTCTTCAGGACCTGATTTCACAATCTCATGTGCCACCCCCAGCTACATTCTCCTGGTGGAAAGTGTTTTGCAACTCCTTAAAGATATCATTCTGCTTCATTCATCAACCTTTGTCCATGGTGTTCCTTCTGACCAGCGTGTGTCCCACCAACCCACCTCTTCCTTCAAGACTCATGGGAAGGCCTGTCTCTTCTTAGAAGCTTCTCACCCGACTCCTGTGCTGCATCTCGAGTCTCTGTGCCTCCCCTGCAGCCTGTGCATCACTGTTTCAAACACCACTCCTCAAGTAGCCTTGTCCATGCTGTTTTCTTGCCTATCTCGCTCACAGAAATGGGAGTTTCCTGGGGGCTCCTTGTCATCACCGCCTGCCTCGCCGGATATGCTAACACTCAGCCTACCTGCCACCTACTTGGAACCTCACAGATATTTCTTTGATAAATTAATTTATGTTTTCTACTCTTCTGGTCAGTTCTTCCATGTTGTTGTGCTCTTTTGATACTCAGAGCTCTAACTGGGGAGAGTGTCCTTCTGGTTGGACTACCTCATCACAGAGAATGGTTTTTCGCCATCCCGGTGTCTCTAACTTTTTTCTTCCTCTCATGTGTTTGGACAAAATGTTTCTTGACTGGAAAGACCACATGGCAACTCTTCATGGCTTTGAGGCCCCTTAGTGACTGTCCAAGGGAGATTCTCTCTCACTTCCAAGTTCATGGCAGATTATTTACCTAGCTAGTCAGCTTGAACCGAGCTCACAGTTTTATTTCTGGCTTTTACAGATCACTTTGCATGCTATTCCTCTCATCTGAAGTCTTTCTATCCCTCCCCAGTTGGATAATAGTACAAGTATTAAATGCGTACCTTGGGCCAGGTATGCTAAAACCTGTTTATAACTAATTTTGCTTAATCTTCACAAAAAGCATTTTGAAATCGCATTTTTCTATTCCTGCAGATAGGAAAACTAGAACAGAAAGAACTAGGTAACTTGCCCAAGCTCACATGACTTGTAAGTGGCAGAGCTGGGATGTGAACCCTAGCCCGTCTGAAGATAAAGCCTGTAGTGTACATGCTCCCTTCCTTCACATCACACTACCCCTGCTTGGTCACTGTCAATGCCAGAATCCACTTCTCAAGTTTGTCTTGCTTATTCCAACCTATTTTGCAATGAACCTCTTTCAACAGCTCTATAGTTCTTGGCACTTACTTGACATCCATCATTTTCTATGTTCTCATGTTTGGTATTTTGTCATGTGTATGATGTGCATCTTGTTTTAGGATTGAGACCAGGAATTTCTGCTTTGCAATTTTCTCCCTGTGAGGGATGGTGAAACCTGGTGGCTAAGACCATGGTTTATGGAGACAGGCTTCTTCAGTTTATATTCTGGCTCTCCTCTGTGCTCACTGTATCATCAGCTTGGACTGCTGTCTTCACTTTTTTATGATTCCATTTCTACATCTGTACAACAAGGCAAATATGCTACTTACTTCAGAATGTTGTTGTGAAGATTGAATGAATTAATGCCCATAACACGTACAACTGTGTCTGGTACATAATGACCACTCACTAAGGGTCACTTAGAATTCCTTCATAACCTGTAGGGGTCCTTTCCACCTGGCGATGCCCCTATGTCTCACCTGAATGACTGGTGAGGGATATCTTTCCATGGGCTACTGCGGCTGCAGGGAATTGCATTCTTATTTGAGAGTTATGTTAACTAATATGGGCTTTTATTTGCTTCTCTCTT
This sequence comes from Cebus imitator, assembly GCF_001604975.1. Classification (NCBI taxonomy): domain Eukaryota; kingdom Metazoa; phylum Chordata; class Mammalia; order Primates; family Cebidae; genus Cebus; species Cebus imitator. The sequence continues at coordinate 768,005 of NW_016107570.1, read as the reverse complement.
TCTATCAATGAGTCCTGCTGCGTCAACCCTGGGTAACTGAAATTTGAAACCTTTATCCACTCACATTTCTTTGAGGCTGAAATTCCTCTGGGGTCATAGCTAATCACTTTATGTAGTAACCTTCTCTTCTGTCCTCAGGCCTGCTGAGATCATCTGCTCAGCAGCAGGTGTGACACCTGTTGCCACCTCACCCAGCCACTTCCTTGGTGACCTAGCAATGCCCAGAGGGGCCCTGCCAACTTGGAGCCCTGTGGCAGTGTTGTTTGATTCAGCAGACTGATGGCTTTCTGACATCCTTTCTTCATTTTAGGAGCCAAATCACATGCACCTTTATGTTGATCGATAGCTAAGCAACACTGGAAGGAAGTGAGACACAGCCTCTGGGCTAATCACTATCTCTGATTTTACAAAATGGTTAAGCCAGGTGTAAAATATCTCACAATAACATGCCCTATCGTCCTGAGGACTTAACTCCACTGAGATATACTTACATACTAGAAAGTGAGAAATAGGGTTTCTTTCTAATACACAGAAAACAGAAAATAAGGTGCTTTTCTTGACCACCAATATCAGTTTCCTGTTAAGGTTCTGCTTTGTATAAAACAATCCTGTTTTTCTTAAAAACAGACTCTAAGGAATTTTTCTAAAACAGGATTCAACTAGATAAATATACTGTAAAGTGAATGCATTTGAAATAATTGTGAGTGACAAAGAGAGAGAAAAACATAGATTTTGAAACTAGGTATTAGTCAAATGATTTTTAACCCAGTGGTTTATTTGGAAATGAATTTCCGTTCACAACATCTTCATTTGTCTTCTAATTTTCATGCAATTTGAAAGGGTTAGGTTCCTTGCCCATGGGAGATCATCCTGGTCAAATCTCAAAAGATTGGCTAAGGCATTCTGATTTTACAGGCAAATTTACGTCTTGCCATTTGAGGAAGTATTTCCTTCATGGTTATCTTTTTGAAAAGAGCTTATTTGTAAAATATATAGACATAGTATATTCTTTCTCTGAGACCTAATCCATGTATAATTTTAGATCAGATAAAAGATCTGATTTTATAAACATAAGAATAAGCAATTTCCCTTTTGTGATAGGAATATGGAATTCCTGCTGGTAGAGGACATTTAAGAGTATGTCCGAAGAATGGCTAATCAATGAATTCTCTCATTTTGTAAGGAGACGCTTAGATGCATCTATGGGGAAAAAAAAAAGGGGGGGGGGCTTCCTCTGCATTCACCCAACATTTCTAAACATTTATTGACGTATGAGACAGGGACAAACTGGTGCCAGGAGAAAGGCAGTAAGTAGCCAGCAGTCACAAAGAACGAAGAATAAAATGCGTACAAACATGTACAGTATTCACTTTTAGGAGTTAACCTATGTATTCTTTTCATTTCTTTGTTTCATTTTTTTTTTTTTTTCTTTTTTGAGACAGAGTTTTTCTCTTGCCATCCAGGCTGGCAATACAATGGCATGATTTCGGCTCACTGCAACCTCTGCCTCCTGGGTTCAAGTGATTCTCCTTCCTCAGCTTCCTGAGTAGCTGGCATTACAGGCATGCCCCACCACACCTGGCTAAGTTTTTTGTAATTTTATTAGAAAAGGGGTTTTGCCATGTTGGTCAGGCTGGTCTCGAACTCCCGACCTCAGGTGATCCGCCTGCCTCGGTCTCCCAAAGTGCTTGGATTACAGGCATGAGCCACTGTGCCTGGCCTCTTTTAAAATATTTTAACACTAAGACCCTATTACTGATGTACTACTACTTTCTAAAAATAGTTAGAATAAATATACAACCTCTTCTTTAAACTCTGCATTTTTCAAATTTCCAAAAATAAAAACTAATTATAAGTAACTACATAAGCAAAATCCTATTAATTACCACTTCCAAAATCTGGAAGCAGTAATTTGATTTACCAAGACAAGAAACTTTAAACAGGTGAACACTTTTAACAAGGAACATACTTAACTTGGTCTAATTGAACAAATTACACATCAGAGCTAGTAGCTTATTGATTATAAGAATATCTCCATTACTTGAATAAGTGTATTAGTCATGATAGGCAAAATAATACTGCAGTAACTGACACCCCCACCGGGATCTGAGAACCCTGCAGGCCAGCAGTCTCCATGTGATTGCCGAAAGCAACGCCTCCATATAAACCACAGGTGTCGACGGTCACCATGACAGAAGAAAGGGTTAGAGATTCAAGCAGTGACAATTAAATGCTTCGCCTAAAAAAGTGGATCATGTTTCATTTTCCAAAGCAATGTAACTTCGTTAACCTCAAGGAGGCAAGAAAGTACAATTTTCCTATGGGGTCTGAAGAAGAAAACTGGAAATTGGTGAACAGTTGAAATGTCTACCATAATTTTTAAGTGAGGAACTTAGTGTTATCTTATTTTGTCATGTTTTTAAATATGTTTTTGCTTGAAATCTTTCAAGGCTTTCAGATCCCTGAAGATAAAATACAAACTCTACAACAGGACCTTTTGGCCATCAGGAACGCAGCGCCTGCCTTTCACTAGTATCCTCTATCTGCCTGTTTGCCGTGTCCCATAAGACTCTTCTCCAGGAACAATGAACTTATTGTTGTCTGTTTCCTGCTGGTGTTTCCCTGTAGTTGCACAGTTTGCTTTATCGGCTACGATTACCCTCCCCTATCTTCAATCTCTATCTCCTTTGGCAATTCTCCTCCAGGCCCTGAATCTCAGGACTGGACAATTGCTCTGGTCTCTCCTCTGAGCTTCAGCGGAGCATCCGGTGAAAACTTTAACATAATTCTTACTAGGTTACAATCAGCTGTTTACCTGTCTTTCTTCCCCACTAAAGATGAAAAGTTGCAGAGAATAAGAACCAGATCTCACTTATATTCATGGTGCCAAAAGAGTATCTAAGCCAGAATTGGGTTCAATATATACTTGTTGAGTGAATGAATGAATAAATGAATGAATGGGAGTTTTTTCTGCTTTAATCTACCTGATTGTTCACGTTTTCAGGGCAGTCTGTTTTTCTCACATCTTTTTACATGCTATAAGACATAAAATGGATAGTGCAGGTAGTAGGTTCATAATAAAGGTTTAGTATACTTAATTTACCTACAGTTTTATGACTAGGAATAGATTTCTGATATCTATTACATTTAGACTTTTTATGGCAGATTATGTTTAAAAGCATGGAGTTACTCATAAACCACATCTGGGACTGATTTTCATGGATTGATTAAACTTTACATTTCTTCAGAGTATCCACTGCCAAGCCCTCTGGTGCCATATCCTAACCCAAATATTTAGGAAACATGGCAAAACAAGGCTGTCCTTGTGCTTTGGAAAGTCTTTCAAATGACATGCCATTCCTTTCACCTTGAATCTATTAAAGACTTAAAACTGTAGCAATCCACTGGACTATATGTCAAGAAACTGGCATTTTTAAAGGATGACATGTTTCTTCACTTATATGTAGATTATTTCCATGTGCTTTGGATAGAAAAATGGAAATTTTGTGAACATACTTAGCCCTTAAAGAACACGACTGATCCTTGATGACGTCGTTCCAGACAACAACAAATAAACAAAAATTCCTTTTGAGTACTGTAAGAAACTTCTCAAAATTTCCAATATAATCCTAGGGAAACATTTAATTTTTTTAATCTTTTCGAATCAGGAAGTCTTTAAAGTATGTTTTATCAAAAAGTTCAGGATTGTGGAAACATACTCATGAGCTATTAGCTATAGTTGACTTTTGAGGTTATAGGTGAAAGGTTTTCACATCAGGAAGTTTCAAGTAGAACAACCAGCGTCATTCATGCTCATTATCTGTGGCTTATATCCAAGAGGGCCACTGGAGGCATAGGGGCTTTGAAGTTAACGGTGTGAAAACTTTCCAAAACAAACATTTAATTTTTTTCTATTAGTTTCCTTAAACAAAGACCATGTAATAAATGAATTATTTTAAAGAACATTGTAACGAATCACACATATCAGTGGGTCCCAAATTACTGGAAATCATAACATGGCTCATGTGAATAAAGAATTACATTATTTTCAAGTTTTTATATTTTAAACTATTATAGTAAGTAACATTGGCATATATTTTAGGCTATTTTTTTCAATGAATCAATATTTTTGCTTAAAAGATATTAAACCATTTAATAATCTCATAAGGTGAAGGATGGACAGGTACTGTGTTAGGAGTTTGACATGTGTTGTTGCTAATAGACTCATTTAATAAATGAAGTAAATGAGATTAAGCAGTTTCTTCATGACCTCAGAGTACAGGGACATGACTTGATTTGGATATGAGTATTTCTGGCTCATGCTCTTTCTCTTTCCACCTATTGCCATTAGTCAAGGCTGCATTTAGTTTTTTTTAAAGAAGTGATTAGCTTACAATTCTGAAGTTCAATCACCACCCCCCGCCCCAACATACCTCATGTGGCTTAGAGCTATATAAAATCCATGTGCTTTTTTATAAGTACTTCTAAAATTGGACATTCATATTATATCTATGATGTTTTACATATAGTATGAGTGCAGTGAATGTTAGTTTCTTTCCATTTTCCTGAATTCAGTCATTACCCTAGCATGACTGCCTCAGCAAAGAGATGAGAGCTTCTTCGACTATTCCACTGGAATTTTTCATGCCAGAAGAAATTGAACATGTGTGCCTGGTGTCTGAAAGAGTAGCCTGGAGTTATGGTATCAGATGCACATTTTTAACACCTTCAGTTTTTCTCTTTAAAATATTTCTTCAATCCCTTTTTCTCTATTTGTTTTAACATAAAAATATGTTATTTTTCTTCAAATTGTTGGCATTGGCACCTCTTCTATGATTCTCAGTCATCTGCATGCTACCGTTTCAGAGGAATAGTCTTATATATAGAAAATCCTTTTTTTCCCCAGCATATTTATATTCAAATGAGAGAATGATATGCTTTTCCCCGGTTATCTGCATGGCTCATTTCCTTCAAGGCTTCACCCAAAAACTACTTCAATGTAACATTTTCTGTCCATTAGACTGAGAACTGCAGTCTTAATCCCCAACCCCACTCCAAGACTCCCCTGCTAAAGTTTTCTCTATTGTCCTTGTCGTTTTCTAATATATCTTCTAATTTATCTATTTGTTTGGTTTAATGTTCATATCCCTTCAACTGGAATATGAACTCCAATAAAAGTTTGTATTTGTTGTCTTGTTATATTCCCACAGCCTAGAATAGCACTTAGTATATAGCAGATGCTCAGGAAAGATTTATAGGAAGAAAAAGTGATATAATGCTTTGCAGTAAATCTAAATCTATACACATTCCTTATTTAGTGGTATTGCTAAACCTTACGGTTCTGGTACAGCCAGGTGTAGGCCACCAATAATATTCCAATATTAGATATACATAATTTATAATTATAGACAGGTGGGATTTTAATGTCTCTAGACCTTTCCAATCAGAAAAGCTGAATCCAGGTACTGCTGGTCTTTTTCCTTCCATAGGTTTTCATTTTCCCTCATGTAGTTACTGACTTTTCAGTTGGTACTTCCTTCCCTTTAGGTGACTTCACTTGGAAATACCGGAATGCTGATTCATGTTTAGCATTGTGTGGTTTGAGTATTTATTTTCTGTATTTCCACACTGCTATTTAAGTTTATTCTTTAATTAAATAAAATGCCTTATTCTGTCACAATATCACCAACTTAAAGAAGAACATCACCTGCAGTTGTTAGTGTAAACTGCTTGTATTAATTCAGAGGCTATACACTGGTAGACATAAACCTACTGACTAAATTATTTCTAAAGTATACTCTGCAAACTATCATTGTATGTTTATATTTGACAAAGTGAAGAAAAAGAACTGGTCACAGTCTTTAACCCTGCCCAGCATCTCTGGCTTTTAGACACACAGCCAGTCAGCAATAAAGATTCTAGATCTCAAAATCCCAACCTGGCCAGAAAATAATGCTCACTACGTGATATCACTGGAACAAGTTTCTATACCAATGTAGGGGGTTGTGGAGGATAATATACATTGCAAATTCATATAAAACCAGACCATGTGGTATTTCCAATAGTTGTTACAACATTGCTAAAAATGATATAAATGGCCTTATGGATAAAAGTAGAAGTTTAATTTTGGAATAGTTCCTATTTTAAGACTAGATTTAGCAAAACTCCTTATGGCATATGTTTACTCTTGGGGAACCTTGAGAGATAGTGAACAAGAAACATTAGATCAAAGACTTCTTGGCTGCAAAAACTTTATTTCAGCATTCTACTCTTATTCCTTTTATTATTTGAAAAGCTTTATATAAAGGATTTTTAGGGTTGGTATTTCATTAAGGTTGTATTTATTAGAAAACAAACTTGAATAATTTTAAATCAGAAAAGATAAGTCATTTTATGTGTTTGCCTATTTGCCTTCTCCCTGCTGCCCTCCCTTCCTTCCTTTCTCCCTCTCCTCCTCCATTCCTTCCTTCCTTTATTCATGCCCTGCCTATTTGGAAAAGGATTTGCAGTATGTTACAAAAAGTACAAAGTCAATAAAGTTTTTTCTTTTAATTCAGAATGTTAAAAAGAGAAAATTGGATTAAGAGAAAGTGAATAATTCAATAATAAGAGTCATTATGCTTTCTCTGAAGGAGCCCAGAAACCCATCTCATAGTTACATGGTGGCCAAAGTTAGCAGGAAAACAAAAGAAATGGATGCTGTGTTCTCATCTAGCAGAAGAGAAGAACACAGCATCCATTTCTCAGGAAAAACAAAGTTTTTCTTGTACAGAGCCCTAAATGTATTCTCCCGTGGGAGACTGTTTGGATAAAGAACAATGAGTGCTATAATATCAGTGCCATTACCCACTGCTTCACAGCAAAGCATAATCCCCAAGGTAAGAATCTGACCAGGCACAAGTCTCTTAACCTCATTGCCTCACCGCTGTTCTCTCCACTCTAATATTTCAATACAAAATGTGCCTACCTCTTAGGGTTACTGTGATAAATAAGTGAGAGTCACCTGGCGCAGAAGACATCTAGTGTGTGCTAAAGAAATGTACAGAGAATAAGAGAGAATTTGAATAAAAAGTTGAAATCAGAACATTATACAGAGGTTAGGAATTAATTCACAATGATGTAAGAGATACCCTATCTCAGATGTGCAGGCCACTAGTAGTGCAGTTTGACACTCACTGCCTCTCAAAAGAACTTAGCAGTGAGAAAAGTGAAGAAATAACATACCTTGTTTACATTATATTCTGTAGAAAGCTTATTCATTTATTTAAGATGGAGTCTTGCTCGGTCTCCCAGGCTGGAGTGCAGTGGTGTGATCTCAGTTCACTGCAACCTCTGTCTCCTGGGCTCAAGCCGTTCTCTGTCTCAGCCTCCCAAGTAGCTGGAATTACAGGCGCCTGCCACCATGCCCAGCTAATTTTTGTATTTTTAGTAGAGACGGTGTTTCACCATCTTGGCCAGTCTGGTCCTGAACTCCCAACCTCATGATCCACCCTCCTCAGCCTCCCAAAGTGCTGTGATTATAGTCGTGAGCCACCACGCCCAGCCAGAAAGCTTATTTTTTTATGTTAACCAACAGCAAGTTCCATATACTCTAATACCTTCCAGAAAGTACAAAAGACATTGGGATAAGTTTAGAAAAACAGAGGAACCTGAGCTATATACTCATGTGAAATAGGATCATTCCATCTCTTCCAGCAAATAATTTGAGGTGACCAGGGTCCCAAGGAGCACAGATTGTCACAGTCGAATGAAGCCCTGGCTCAAATAAACATGAGCTGAAAACAAGGCTAGAATGCTTCATAACAACGTTCTTTTGTAGGAGAAGTGAGGATTAGCCTTCAGGGTAGGAGTGGAGGAAGAGACAGGGATTAATTTGCATAGCCACCATGGAACCCAAAACTGTCAAAGATAGCAGGGATGCCGTTTGCTCGAGTCCCTAAAGGGTTAAACACAAAAAGTTAACTAGATGCAGAGTTCACAGAAGGGTAGTAATCTTATATTTCCAACAAGTTGGAGATCAGGGGTAAGGAGAAGGGTAAACCTTAAAAAAGCAGTTACACTTGTTGCCAGGAAACAGTTCTTCCTTTTGCCCTTTTTCCACAAATAAATTTACCTTTGCCCTATGCATTTCATCTTCTTTTACAAAACAAAACTTTTATTTTAGGTTCAATGGTACATATGCAGTTCTTTTTATAGAGGTAAACTCCTGCCATGGGGATTTGTTGTACAGATTATTTCATCACCTAGGAACTAAGCCTACTAGCAAATAATTATTTTCTCTGATTCTCTCCCTCATCCCACCCTCCTGCCTCTGGTAGACCCCAGTATGTTGTTCCTCATTGTGTTCGTGTATTTTCATCATTTAGCTCCCACTTATAAGTGAAAACATGCAGTATTTGGTTTAGTGTTCCTGCATTAGCTTGCTAAGGATAATGCTTCTAGCTCCTTCCATATTCTTGCAAAGGACATGATTATATTTTTTATGGCTGTATAGTATTCCATTATTTATTTGTACCACATTTTCTTTATTCAATCTGCCATTGATGGGCATTTAGGTAGATTCCATGTTTTTACTATTGCAAATAGTGCTTTAGTGAACATACGCACACTTGTGCCTTTATGGTAGAATTATTTATATTCCTTTCGGTATATACCCAAGAATGGAATTGCTGGGTCAAATGGCAGTTCTGTTTTTAGTTTCTTCAGGTATCACCACACTGCTTTCCACAACATTTAGTCTTCTTATACCCCCAACCCCCTCAGAAGTTTAGAATGGAAGCACATTTATCCAGATGATTATTAACTCTTGCTTCTTCTGTTTTTACTGCATCATTTAAATTACTGTGTGGAACATCAAAAAAGGCCCTAAAGTCTGTTGTCAAGCATGACTGACTTGTCTTGGTGAAGCGAGACCTGCTTCTGACTAAGAGTCCTCCAGTTGTTTTTTTTTTTTTTTTTTTTTGAGACGGAGTTTCGCTCTTGTTACCCAGGCTGGAGTGCAATGGCGCGATCTCGGCTCACTGCAACCTCCGCCTCCTGGGTTCAGGCAATTCTCCTGCCTCAGCCTCCTGAGTAGCTGGGATTACAGGCACGCGCCACCATGCCCAGCTAATTTTTTGTATTTTTAGTAGAGATGGGGTTTCAGCATGTTGACCAGGATGGTCTCGATCTCTTGACCTCGTGATCCACCCGCCTCAGCCTCCCAAAGTGCTGGGATTACAGACGTGAGCCACCGCACCCAGCTCCTCCGTTGTTTTATGGCTAACTTTCCATTCACAGTTTCAGTTGTATTTCGTTGTGTTCCCTGCCCAGTGGAGATTCAGAATAGTTGATACCTAAGGAAAACTGCCAGTCAAAGCATGAGAAATCGTAGCCTTTTCTTCCAAATGCTTTTATACATATTCCTTTAGACTTGTTTTTAGATATTGTTCCCCAGATTCAGCCATCTTTCTAGGTAGACATTTCTGAAAGTTTAGTGATTAAAAGTTTCGAGTCTGGAGTTAAATATCGTCCACAGTGAAATAGTCTGGGTATGGACTCTGGCCTGGTCACTTGCCATCTGTGGGCAGGCCATCTTCTTTAAGCCTCAGTTTTCTCCCCTATAAAATGGAGTGGGATGGGGGCCATCATGATACTTCCTTTATAAGGCTGTTGTGAAGATTCAAGGAGGAGTTGATACCTATACAGCTCTTAGAACAGCACCTGGCAGGCTGTAAACAACCACACAAAGTTCAGAAAAAAAGTTGAGTCAAACTTGAGGCAGTGGTACAATGTCAGGAGCAGAAGCTTTGCCTTATTAATTGTCTCTTCCTAACTCTCTGGACTTAGGATCTGAGATTCTAGTTCCTACAAACTCATCCATCCAGGGGCCTGGAATATGGGACATATAAACCATGCCAGCCCTCCTTCACTCTTCTTCCTTAGGGCTGCCCTGTGGAAGGAAGCTAACGTGTATAACATCTAGCATTTTCATTTCCCAGTATCTGGACAGGGCTTAAAAAACTGTAGCTATTATTGGATGATATACTTTGCTCTATTTGTTGTAACCTTGGTTAATGACAGAGAGTTCCGCGAGGGTCTGCTGGAGGGAAGGTTCAATTATTTTAGAAGCTTTAGTTCCTCCAGGTTTCACTTTGTAATGTTTGCCTTGCCTTTTATTTATTAAACAATAGTTTACCATACTCTTTCCTAAAATATTAAGTTTAGCTTATTTTGCCTTGTTAATCTTTCTCAGTTAGTGGCATAAAATAATTTAAATATCTGTTTGAAAAATCTCACTAAGCATTCACTTAAATGTGGCTCAGAATGTTATGTAATATGAAAAAGGACATGTTCTTTCAGAAATTAGTTCCAAAGAACTCCCTATATCTAGAGACAGGCTGTGAGAATGGAGACGAACAGTTGAGGAGTGTCTCTGTTATGAATCTTACTATTGCTTTTAAATTTCATGGAACTCCTATTAAATCACTTCGCGGCTAGATTATGAGGAAGGGGGGCCCTGCTCACTCTTTTAGAGCTAAAAGCAGAAAGTTACTTGCAGGTGATTAAGGAAAACGATCTCAGAGGAGTGGACTGTTGGCATGGAGACCCCCACATATATCTCTTGGGGGATGGCAAAAACTTGAGAGGATGCTTTATTTCTCACCTCCTAAAATGTCTTTCCCAGCTTTCTGTGGTGAGAGAGAATGAGACAGCAGTCATACCTAACAGTTGGTGAAACAGTTCTTTGGGAGTGAGGGAAAGTGAGGGGCCTAGGATGAGTCAGAAAGATGTACATATGGAAAGGGAGGGGGAGAGAGAGAGAGAGATAATCTTGATTAAATTATGCCTTCCTACAAAAAATATATATTTCCACATTTGATACAAATTGAAGTATATAATCTTGAAAAAGCAGTATCTGTCAGAAAAAAAAATTAGAAAAATTGCTTTAAATAAATAGTCCTTCAAAAGATATCAGGCCTAGAAACTTTCTGAGAAAATGTTTCCAAATGTTTAAGGGACAAATAATATGTTATATAAGTAAGTTTTCCAGAGTTTGTGAAAGGAAAATCAACTTTTCAATTCGCTGTATCAAGTAGACCTATTTGCAGTAGGAAATCCCTCAACCAGTTTTACTTTTCAGCAGATAAAATCCTAAGTACAATTTGGGAAACTGAATCTTGCATTTTGTTAAAAGATTCATGCTCATGTCAAATACGGTTGGGTCTGTAAATGTACACATAGTTAACTTTGATAAAATTTGGTCACAGAATCCATCATATTAATATGTTGAAAAAGAAAGCAAAAGATTTGTATTGACAGGTACCACAGTGGCATTTGACCAAAACTTAATACCTATCTATTGTTAGTATTTTTTTATTTTTTTATTTTTAATTATACTTTAAGTTCCGGGGTACATGTGCAGAATGTGCTGGTTTGTTACATAGGTATACACATCCCATGGTGGTTTGCTGCATCCATCACCCTGTCATCTACATTAGGTATTTCTCCTAATGCTTTCACTCCCCTATCCCCTCACCCCCTGCTATTCCTTCCCTAGCTCCCCTACCCCCGACAGGCCCCAGTGTATGATGTTTCCCTCCCTGTGTCTATGTGTTCTCATTGTTCAACACCCACTTAGGAATGAGAACATGTGGTGTTTGGTTTTCTCTTCTTGTTTCAGTTTGCTGAGAATGATGGTTTCCAGCTTTGTCCATGTCCCTGGGAATGGACATGAACTTATCCTTTTTTATGGCTGCATAGCATTCCATGATGATTGTGTGTCACATTTTCTTTATCCAGTCTACCATTGATGGGCATTTGGGTTGGTTCCAAGTCTTTGCTATTGTGAACAGTGCTGCAATAAGCATACGTGTGCATGTGTCTTTATAATAGAATGATTTATAATCCTTTGGGTATATACTCAGTAATGGGATTGCTGGGTCAAAAGGTATTTCTAGCTCTGATCCCTGAGGAATCGCCACACTGTCTTCCACATTGGTTGAACTAATTTACACTCCAACCAACAGTGTAAAAGTGTTCCTATTTCTCTACATCCTCTCCAGCAACTGTTGTCTCTTGATTTTTTTAATGATTGCCATTCTAACTGACATGAGATGGTATCTGAATATGGTTTTGATTTGCATTTCTCTAATGACCAGTGATGATGAGCTTTTTAAAATATGTTTGTTGGCTGCATAAATGTCTTCTTTTGAGATGTGTCTGTTCATATATTTTACCCACTTTTTGTTGGGGTTGTTTTTTTCTTGTAAATTTATTTAAGTTTGTTGTAGATTTTGAATATTAGCTCTTTGTCACATGGATAGATTGCAAAAAATTTTTCCCATTCTGTAGGTTTCCTGTTCACTCTGATAATTGTTTCTTTTGCTGTGCAGAAGTTCTTTAGTTTAATGAGATCTGATTTGTCTATTTTGGCTTTTGTTGCCAATGCTTTTGATATTTTAGTCATGAAGTTCTTGCCCATGCCTGTGTCCTGAATGGTATTACCTAGGTTTTCTTCTAGGGTTTTTATGGTGTTAGGTCTTATGTTTAAATCTTTAATCCATCTGAAGTTAATTTTTGTATGAGGTGTAAAGAAGGGATCCAGTTTCAGCTTTCTGTATATGGCTAGCCAGTTTTCCCAGCACCACTTATTAAATAGGGAATTGTTTCCCTATTGATTTTTTTTTTTTTTTTGGTCAGGTTTGTCAAAGATCAGATGGCTGTAGATGTGTGGCATTATTTCTGAGGACTGTGTTCTGTTCCATTGGTATATATTTCTGTTTCAGTACCAGTAGCATGCTGTTTTGGTTACTGTAGCCTTGTAGCATAGTTTGAAGTCAGGTAGCGTGATGCCTCCAGCTTTGTTTTTTTTTTGTTTTGTTTTGTTTTGCTCAGGATTGTCTTGGCTATGTGGGCTCTTTTTTGGTTCCATATAAAATTTAAGGTGTTTTTTTCCAATTCTGTGAAGAAGGTCAATGCTAGCTTGATGGGGATAGCATTGAACCTCTAAATTTATTTGAGCAATATGGCCATTTTCACAATATTGATTCTTCCTAACCATGTGCATGGAATGTTTTTCCATCTGTTTGTGTCCTTTCTTATATCCTTGAGCAGTGGTTTGTAGTTCTCTTTGAACATGTCCTTCACATCCCTTGTTAGTTGTATTCCTAGGTATTTTATTCTTTGTAGCACTTGTGAATGGGAGTTCACTCATAATTTGGCTTTTTGTTTGTCTGTTGTTAGTGTATAGGAATACTTGTGATTTCTGCATATTGATTTTGTATCCTGAGACTTTGCTGAAATTGCTTATCAGCTTAAGGAGATTTTGAGCTGAGATGATGGGGTCTTCCAAATACACAATCATGTCGTCTGCAAATAGACAATTTGACTTCCTCTTTTCCTAATTGAATATGCTTTATTTCTGTTTTTTGCCTAATTGCCCTGGCCAGAACTTCCAATACTATATTGAATAGGAGTGTTGAGAGAGGATATCCTTGTCTTGTGCTAGTTTTCAAAGGGAATGCTTTCAGTTTTTGCCCATTCAGTATAATATTGGCTGTGGGTTTTTCATAAATAGCTTTTATCATTTTGAGATATGTTCCACTGACAGCTAGTTTATTGAGAGTTTTTAGCATATAGGGCTGTTGAATTTTGTCAGAGGCCTTCTCTGCATCTATTGAGGTAATCATGTGGTTTTTGTTTTTGGTTCTGTTTATATGATGGATTACATTTATAGATTTGTGTACGTTGAACTAGACTTGCATCCCAGGACTGGAACCGATTTGATCGTGATGGATAAGCTTTTTGATGTGCTGTCAGATTCGGTTTGCCAGTATTTTATTGAGGATTTTCGCAACAATGTTCATCATGTTATTAGTTTTTTTTAAAGGATGCAGTGAAATAGCAACAGAAGAATATAGTGTTTATTTCAATGGTGAAACCAATTTTTAAGAGTGAGTCATTTCTGTTAAAGTCAGGCTAGTTATAAGCAATATGACATAACATAATATTTGTATGAAATATTTTTGGGACGTTCTAGTCTAGTTATTAAGTTATTGTTCTAATATAACAACTTGAAACATAAAATATAAAATGGACACTGACTTTATAACTATGTGAATACTTACCTGGAAGTGCCAAAGGAATTAGTTGAAATGTTATTAGAAATGATTCAGTAATTCAGAAAGGTAGCCAAATACAAAATTACATATAAGAAAACTATTAGCTTTTTTTATAAAAAGTAATAATAAGCTAAAAATTATGAGAAAAATAAAAGACCTCTTTATTTACTTACTTTCTTGCTGTTGTCCAGACTGCAGTACAATGTCATGATCTCAAGTCACCACAACCTTCACCTCCTAGCCTCAGGCAGTTCCCTTGCTTCATCCTCTTGAGCACCTGGGTCTACAGGTATCCACTCCCCCCCAGCTACATTTTATTTTTTTGTAGAAATGGGGTCTTGGTATGCTCCCCAGAGTCGTCTCCTGGGCTCAAGCAGTCTGCCCGAATTGGCCTCTCAAGATGCTGACATTATAGGTGTGAGCCACCACGTCCAGCCAGTTCTTTTTAAATAGCACAAGATTCCAGTCACAAAATCACACTAAGAAATCAGAAGGTGTGTTTTTGCTGTTGTTTGAAGAAAACAAAAATGTCTTAACTAATGACAAGCAATTAATCCATAATATTTATTCCATTATAGGCAATTCCAATCAGATTTTATTTTTTATTTTAATAAAATATTCGAAGAATCAAGCCAACATGAGGAAATCAAGAAAAAGCTGGCCGGGCATAGTGGCTCACACCTGTAACATCAGCACTTTCGGGAGGCCGAGGTGGGCAGATCACCTGAGGTCAGGAGTTCAAGACAAGCCTGGCCAACATGGTGAAACCCTGTCTCTACTAAAAATACAAAAATTAGCAAGGCATAGTGTGCATGCCTGTAATCCCAGCTACTTGGGAGGCTGAGGCGAGAGAATGGCTGGAACCCGAGAGGCAGAGGCTGCAGTGAGCTGAGATCACACCACTGCACTCCAGCCTGAGTGACAGAGTGAGACTGTCTCAAAAAAAAAAAAAAAAGACAAAGTTGAAATAAAGCACAATGGGTAAAGGTTGGGAAGATGTAAAACACACCATTCCAGATATTATATTGCAAAAATCATAGTCATACATATTATATAATGTTGTAAGAATTAGGACCGTGGCTCAGGTGAAAAATTAGATAAAGTTGATTTGGACAGACTATAGATTTCAAATAAGACTCATGTATGTATTTGTGTGTGTGTCTGTGTGTGTGACTCAAGTAGCATTTTGTTCAGTGAGAAAAGGGATGATTATTCAATAAATGGTGTTGAAAACAGCAGCTCTCATTTGGAAAAATAACATAAAGTTAGATTCCTTCTTTACACTTTATATAAAAATATACATTGGATATATATTTTATTTAAATATACACCGGATATATATAATATTTAAATTTTAAGTATAAAAATAAAATTTGTATTTCATTAATATATAATTTAATTGTAAAAATTAAAATGTAGTTTAGTTAAAATTGCTAAAATAAAATAAAAATGAGTATTTAAATTTCAAGGTAGGGAAGATATTTCTAAGCATATCACCTGAGCTAGAAAGCATGAATAAAATATGTGATAGATATGTATAAATTAAAGAATAACATTTTTCTACCCATCAGAAACACCATAAAGAAAATGTAAAGGCAAATGACAAGGCTGGGATTCTATTTCCAGTGTGGCTAAGAAGACATTAACTTTAATGTCTTAAAAATCCTTAGAAGTCGGCCAGGCGCAGTGGCTCACGCCTGTTAATCCTAGCACTTTGGGAGGCTGAGGTGGGTGGATCACGAGGTCAAGAGTTTGAGACCAGCCTGACCAATATGGTGAAATCCCATTTCTACTAAAAATACAAAAATTAGCCGGTGTGGTGGTGTGCACCTGTAATCCCAGCTACTCAGGATGTTGAAGCAAGAGAATCACTTGAACCCGGGAGGCAGAGGTTGCAGTGAGCCAAGATCACACCACTGCACTCAAGCCTGGGCAACAGAGAGAGACTCCGTCTCAAA
>NW_016107570.1:712181-751924 GCF_001604975.1 Cebus imitator | reverse complement strand
AAAAAAAAAAAAAAAAAAAAAAAATTCTTAGAAATTAATCATAAGTGGGTGTGGAACAATGAGATCACATGGACACAGGGAGGGGAACATCACACACTGGGGCCTGTCTAGGGGGTGGGGAACTAGGGGAGGAATAGTAGGAGGAAGGGGTACAGGGGAGAGATACCATTAGGAGAAATACCTAATGTAGATGATGGGGTGATGGATGCAGCAAACCACCATGGGACATGTATACCTATGCAACAAACCGGCATGTTCTGCACATGATACCCTAGAACTTAAAGTATAATTTTAAAACGAGAAAAAATGATCTTTCTGCCAGGAAAATCAACAGAATCAATCTACAAGAAAAGAAACACAATTGGTGAGTTACATGAAAAAGAGCCCAACTTAAAAGAAATACAAGTGAAACAACAATGAACTAACATTTTCTCTGAGTTTTCAAGATTAAAAAAACAAAGCCAAACTTAGATGATAACAAATTCAGTGTATTGATTAAAGTCAGGACATTCTTATTCATTAGCAGTGAAAGTCAAAGTTTGAGTAGCCTTCTAGAAGACAATTCAAATCACGTTATGAACCAACAGTTTTACTTCTAAGAATTTATCCTAAGGAAATAATCAACAATATGTGAAAAGATTTAGCTACATCATTGTTTATTTTAGTGGAAAACTGAAAATGTGCCAAGAAAAAAAATGAGCCAAATATTCAGCAGGGGGAATTAGCACAGTATATATTATCAAGGTAAATGCATGTAATAGGATACTGATGCATAAGGATAATTTTTTTAAATGGTAGATTTTCATTGTATGTTAAATGAAAAAATAAAATGAGAGCCCACCCATTTTTAAAATAAAAAATATATAGTCGTTCAGAAAAAAAACACCTGGAAGGACATCATAAAATACTAACAGTAGGCATGCTTCAAAGTGTTATAGATGGTTTTCAGCATACAGATTACTCCTAGCAAAGAGACCTCTCTGACACTTTGTTTCTTCATCTGGAAATAAAGGAGTCATGCTAGATTAGTGCTAAGTGCTTTTAGCAAAAGTATTTCCTAATTTTACGAGTAATGATGGTGAATAGTCTTGAGAAAATGGTTATTTTTTTTCCCATTGCACTTTGGAGTTAGTAGAGTCAAACCAGGTTTATCCTGGGCTATCTCTTGTTTTAGCTAAAATTCAAATTCTGGTGTTTGTTTATAAGTTGTGTGTGTGTGTGTGTGTGTGTGTGTGTGTGTGTGTGTCTGTGTGTGTCTCTGTGTGTGTCTGTGTGTGTAGTGCTTTCTCACAAATGCCTATTTTGGTGCAGAGTGGGCTGGGGTGGGTACAGAGTTACATTGAAATTAGGTACATTTCCCTATAGAATTTTAGAGACACAAATAAATCTTGTTGATATGTTACATACATTTTCATGTTTCATCTACCATTTGAAACCCTATTACCATTTGAAATCATTCTTGGTTTTGGTAAGTTTCTTTAATTAACATTCACACTGAGAAACTATAAGAGATTCCATCCTTGAAAAAGTCCTTTTGCTAAAGAGATTTGTATGTGCTCTAAAAATTGCTGGAAAATGGTTCTACTTGTATTATCTAATGAAATGTCACTCTACTCTTATTTCTAGCTAATAGTAAAACTACCTGGGAAATGATAATGTACAATAAATGTCTCAAGTGGTTATGTAGTACCTTGTTCCAATAGTGAAATAAAAAACACACTCAGTTTTAATTTGCTGTTAAATACTTAACATTTCACAGTGACTCTTCAGAGGCCATAAACAATGGTGGCAAAAGTGGATTTCTGAAAGTGCTTTGCCTCATTCTTGCTTAACCTGGCAGACGTCATGAACTTCCAAAAGGGAACATATTTTATTTGCTTTATACCACCAGAGGGTTTAGTCAATTATTGCTATTTGTTTAATGTTGGTGTTGACATAGTGCCTTTGCCCTGAGGAGCTCCAGGTGCTTTATAAAATTAATCAGCAATTCACATCACAGCCTTTACGCCAGAGAGTGGACACTGAAAATAATGATTCGTGGAACCTACACCTACCCCTAACTCATGTTTCTGTTTTCCCAGTGAAACAAAACAAATATGCCCAGTTCCCTCAGACAGCTAGCAGCAAAAAGTTCAAGTGGGGCATCAGTGGGAGTTTCTCTCTTGTGTAACTGGGTGAACTCCTGTGAGAAAGATTGCCATTCACCCTACAGAGCTGAGACTTACTATTCTCTGTTCTAAGACCCTCCCCAGCAAGGAACTCCATTTTTTCAAGCCTTGGCTCAAATATCACTTTCTTAATAAGACTTTCCCTGACCATCTATTTAAAAAAACTAATCAAAACTTATCATCAAGTAGAGACTTTCTGTATTCTTTCCTGCATTATTTTTCTCTGTAGCACATGTAGCTATTCATCACACTTAGATTTTGTATTTATTTATTAAGTGTTGACTCCCTCCCACCAAATTGTAAGCTTTATGAAGTAGAACATTTGTCCATTCTGTTTACTACAGGCAGGATTATGCCTTGTGCTGTCTTATCTTTCTTTGCTGCCACATAGGGAAAGTCTTAGAAACACAGTGAGATAGAGAGAAAAGAAGGAAAAGATGGAATCAATTGTGATTCACTGACCAGGCTTCTGTGCGTCCCGGTCATGGAGGTAATGCATCTTTAGAACCTAGATGGGTACCTGGCACCTAATAGGTGTTAAATAAGCATTTGTTGAATGAATGAGTGAATGAATGAATGAATGAATGTGGCAGCAAAGAAAGATAAGACAACACAAGGCATAATCCTGCCTGTAGGAATTCTTGTGACATGAGAACATACATCTCCCAGTGGTTCCAGGGAAGACTCAGGGCTGACTTGAAATGTGTGCACTTGGATCACAGACCAGCCTTGAGTCAATTGTGATTCACTGACTAGTCCTCTGTGCGTCCCGGTCGTGGAGGTAATGAATCTTTAGAACCTAGATGGGTACCTGGCACCTAATAGGTGTTAAATAAGCATTTGTTGAATGAATGAGTGAAGGAATGAATGAATAAAACAATTTTCCCTAATGGAGCAACAAGCAACGGTTGGAGTCCTTTATTGTCAATCAAATATAAAGACATCAAAGAGCAAGTAAGGAAGCGCGAACTTGCATCATATTAAGATTTCTTTTATATTCTTTAACACTGAAAATATTCATGTGGTGAAATATCACATGAGTATTAGAGTTTTCTCTTTTAGTTGCAAGTAACAGAAACTGAATTTAATCTGATGTAAACAAAAAGGCAGCTTACAGGACCTTGAAACTCAAAAATCCAAAGGTCCAGCTAGTTTGGTTGTGAGGGCTGCTCCAGGTCCTCTCATGATTAGATTAGGGCATTTGTCTCTATCTTTTTCTTCTTTTCTCTCTATCTCACTGTGTTTCTAAGACTTTCCCTATGTGGCAGCAAAGAAAGATAAGACAGCACAAGGCATAATCCTGCCTATAGTAATTCTTGTGACATGAGAACATACATCTCCCAGTGGTTCCAGGGAAGACTCAGGGCTGACTTGAAATGTGTGCATTTGGATCACAGGCCAGCCTTGAGTCAATTGTGAATTACTGACCAGGCCTCTTTGCGTCCCGGTCATGGATGTCAGTTCCATTAATAGGAGGGGGATTCTTCAAAGGAAAATTGGAATTCTGTTATCAGCATAAGAGGAGAAGATGAATGACAAGTATTCAGAGATGCACTGTAACCAAAAAAAAAAGGTCATATGTGAAGAATATCTCATTACAAAGGCAGAATATAGTTCTAAATCTTTGGAAGTTCTGCTTTCCTATAATATCAGGTGACTACATATTTCACAGCATAATTGTGAAAATGATATTTTGAAAGTAAAACAAGGGAATTCTTGTCTGAGATAAAAATATCAAAAAAGTCAAAATTTGGCTGTGAAAAAAGAGAACACTTACTTGAGGTTATTACTTATTTTTGTATATAATTCATATAATTCTATATTCTGTCTTCATATAGGCAAGGTATTAAATTCTAGTTTGCTTTTATAATTTTTAAAAAGTGACTTAGAATGTGCTAGAAATCCTAAAAATTTCTGTTCCAAATACTGGTATTTGAATTGTGTATATACTACCTTTTTTTTTTTCCTATAAAAAACTAATAGAAGGTCATAGATAAATGTAATTCGTAATATTACAAATTTACTTCAAACATTACTTCTTGCCTTTCTCTATGCCAAGATACTTAACAAATACTTCAATATTGAAAGTATTTTATTTTTACTCCTTATTTTATCTGTTCCACAAAATAGTCAGAGCTAGAGGAAGAATGAGATAATGTATTTATTAATAAGTGAATAGCCTATTAATGGATGAAGATAGAACCAACTCACAGGCAGCTCAGGCAGGAAATCAAGGTGTGGCTTGGTTGGCATGAAAATATAATGACCACAAGAACTGCTGTTGTTGGTTATGCTGTACTGTATGAGAAAGGTATTCCTGACATTAGCTTTAATACTAGCCTTTTAGTAAGTGAGTAAAGTTAGTGAGTAAACTCACTCAGTTCAGATTATTAATTCAGTACTAGCTCAGTAATTTGGTGTTACTAAATACTGAGATATCCAGCTGGATTCAGGATTTGCTCAACTGAATTAGCAAATCCAGTGTTAAGGGGGGAAAAAGCTTTGTGGGTAAGCATTTCTAAATTAGTGTTTTTATGAAACCACAATATTCTAGTAGTTTGACTTTTCCTTCAATTCTCTAAAATTGTAATTTTTTCTAAATTGTGCTACTCAGGTAAAAGATGTGAGATAGGGGAAAGGAAGGCTTTCTTAGGAAATATTTTCTTTCATTGCCCAGTTAAATTGGATTTGGGATTTACATCCATTCATCCTATTCATACCCATCATATATCTGTATATATCTGTCATATATCCCTCCTATTCATATCCGATCCAATTCATAAG
Source organism: Cebus imitator (assembly GCF_001604975.1). Lineage (NCBI taxonomy): Eukaryota > Metazoa > Chordata > Mammalia > Primates > Cebidae > Cebus > Cebus imitator. The sequence goes on along the minus strand of NW_016107570.1, from coordinate 746,972 downwards.
ACTTTTCCATCTTTTTTCATGAGATTAGATTTCTTAACAGGTGAGAAGAAATTAAAGGCACATAATATTAGCATGCTCCTGGCATTCCAACAACTAATAATACCATAGCAATTTTATAAAGATTAAACATAGCCTAGCTGATTATGACTTTGATGGGCCCAATGTACTTTTGGTTTTGTGGGTCCCCTCATAAAAAATAGAAAATTATATTTTGTAGCTGCATTTATATAAATATAAATATAAACTGTATGTACTCGTATGTTTCAGATTTTAAAAGAGATTTAACAGAAGGAAAGGGAATTGGTAAACCAAACAACTGTTTTATATCTATTGCTCATCATTCCAGTATAAATATACTTTTACTGTTTACATTAGTTATTACAAGTGGAGAGGGAAGGGCTTGGAAAGAGAGCTAATGCAAATGGGCGTTTGACTCCATCAACAAATCTTTATGTAAAAATCCTCAGGTTTGGGGCCTGTAATCTTATTACAGGATTTAAAGCTATTTTACTTTGTCAAAATCTTTTTTCTTCAAAGATTTGTTTTTTTGTTTGTTTGTTTTGTTTTGTTTTATTTTTTGAGATGGAGTCTTGTTCTGTCGCCAAGCTGGAGTGCAGTGGCACAATCTCGGCTCACTGCAACCTCCGCCTCCTGGGTTCAAGCAATTATTCCACCTCAGCCTCCCGAGTAGCTGGGACCACAGGTGTGTGCCACCATGCCCGGCTAATTTTTGTATTTTTAGTAGAGACGGCATTTCACCATGTTGGTCAGGATGATCTCAATCTCTTGACCTTGTGATCTGCCCACCTCGGCCTCCCTAAGTGCTGGGATTACAGGTGTGAGGCACCGCGCCTGGCCCAAAGATTGTATTTTTAAGTGACTGATGCTGTGAAAGAAAATACCCTCATGATCGTATTTATAATGTGAATTTTTACAGTAGGGACAAACTAGAATTTTTCATGCAGAGAGCACTTTGTGTTTTTACTCAATAAAGCTCTTCAAAGTTCTTCAAAGTTCAAAGTAAACATTGATGCTGGAGTAATTTTCCTATAATCTAAGTGAAAAGCCAACATATCATTTAACAAAGTAAATGCTCATTCATATTTAATACAAACTCTTGTTTCTTCTGTTGAAGCTGACTTTTATCCAAATTTTTGTTTCCAGTTATCTATGGTTTTGGGAAACAGAGCTAACTTGAATTTATGAATTCTGTAAACAGGTATTTCTTGAACTACCTAGAATGAAACTGGGTAAACTAATATCAACACCGCTTCTTTTGCCACACATCACTGATAAACTGCAACATTTTTTTACATGAGGTGTTGGAATCAGACATTTCTGCATTGAATACCCAGTACTGTGGCTGACTGGCTGCATGGCCTACATTTACTTCTCACATTTCTGACTGCCTGCTGGGTTCCAGGCACTGTTCTAGGCACTGAGGATGAAAAGATGAATAAAATGCAGTTCCCATCTTCAAAGAAGTCACAATTTAAAGGAAGACAGGCAATGAAAGTTATCCCCCAAAATAATAAAAATGCAGGGGTAAAACTAGGGCATAGTGATAGTTTGGCTTGTCTCTTTACCTCCGAGCTTCTTTCGCTTTTTATGGAATTGGATTTTAACCTCAGAAGACTGTTAGGTTTACAGATGGTAATGTATAAAACTTATCTAGCATTGGGTCTGGGAAATGCTCATTATACAACAGATTCCAGTTGTATCACTTTTTCATTATGAAGAACAAGTCAAAATGAAAACATTGAAGAAAAATAATCATAAGTTAGATAAGTGGGTCTGAATGGGAGAGGTAAGACTCTATATAAATATATTAGTACTTTATCAATAAACAATCTGTTAATATAGATATATGTGTTATTTAGCCTGGGTATAGAAATAGAGGATTTGTCTCCTCTGCAACGATTATAAAAACAATACAAAGCAACAGGATCTTATACAATACTATGAGTAATGATCAGAATTTTCTGTTGCCATCCACACATTTGGGTGAGATGCTGTTAGTGCTAGAAAATAAAGCAGTTCACATTAAAAAGGGTGTGTTGAAAGAAAGAAACTAATACTCGAGAAACATTGTCATGCAATCTCATATCTAGAAATTGTGTCTATGTCCAGGCTTTAAATTGTTGAATTGGAAGGAGTTACATTTAGGACACACATTGACACTACATATGACATTTGAAAAAATACTTCTAATTCAGCTTTCTGACAGCTCACTTCTCCCCACTACTCACTGTGGAGAGAGCTTCCAGCTAATAGCTCAGAATCTCCCCGCTAACCAACCATTGATGCTATGTTATTGTAGGAATTTCTTTGTTGCTCTGAATGTAACTAAAAGTAATGGGATTTTTATTTTATCCTTTTCCTTTTGTGTTATAGACAGCAAAGACTGTTTCTCATCAATCTCATATAGCCAAATTAGGTTTACCTCTCATGCTGACTGATTAAAAGGCTTAAATCCTGGGCACGTTGTCCCCTGAGTCCTCTGAAATCCATGTCAGAATAGCAGTGTTCATTACCAGACTCCATGAGGAACTCCATTTCCAGAACTTCCCTCTGTTACACTCTAAGGACCAAGAAACTCTGCCTGAATTCCAAGCAGCCATGGCCTGTGGCAGCCTTGGAACTTTTGCCCTCTGGCATGGGTAGAACTAGCGTCAATTGGGTAATTCAATCCCTGAGTTCCTTCTTCAATGAATGAGAGAATCCAGGAATGTGTTGCCAGTTGCATTTTCCTTGTGCCCAGTTTTCCTTGCTGCAGGATGATTACAGTCTATTTCCACCCCTTCCCTCCTGTCACTACAGGATTTATGGTCTGCATGCCCCAGTTGTGAAACTGGCATGTAGCATTTTGTTGCCACAGGCCTGTGAATGTTTAGAAGTTGGTGTTTGTATTTCCAGGGCTACAGTTTGAATATTGAAGGAACAAACAGATAGCAAACAACTCAGAGGTCAAGCTGTGACTGCTTCCTCATTTGGAGAGCCTATTTTATGTCTGTATATTCTATCCTCAGATCCCCACATGCTTCTGTTTTTTTCACCTTCATTGCTTTGGCTAGATGCTTTTAAGTGCAATTTTTCTCTAAGAAATCTCCATAGAAGCGTTGTTTACTTGAAGTGATGGGTGAGCAAAGTTTGCCTGACGTGAAACCTCAGAAACTTTCCCCTAAGGAAAGGATCTGGCGTGTGGGTGGGCGCTTTTCCATCCAGACGGATGGGACTGTAGCCAGGCAGCCAGGAGACGCATTGACTTGTGACCACTGGGAAAGACACCCAGCCAGAAAAATCCCAGCAGCTGGGTCTGTTAATCTTTCCTGAATGAACCAGCAGGCTTTTGACCTCTCTAAACCTGTCCTGGATTCCTTTTATATCATTGCAGTCATCTTTTTGCCCCCTAAGGAATTTCCCTATAAAGTTGTTCTGAATAAAACTTTTTGCCCACTCTCCCTGATCTTCTGAGTTGAATATGAATTTCACTAATCAGTGAAAGAAACCACCATGACTTTGACAAAGCCATTTCTACTCTGTTTGGTTCCTCCCTCCTAAGAATTTGTCCATTCAAGTGAGTATTTGAGTCTAAACAGATCCATTTGGACATTTTAACTATCACGAACCTCACTTTCCTTAAAGTATGGCTAAACAGGCTCATAAAGTTCAGTTAGCATAATCTACTTTCTCTCTCCCTCTTCCAAATTTGAATGGATTAATTCACTTCGCCATGCCAGCACCTTAGTACAAAATTATTTATTTCTGTGTCATTTAATGATGAAAGCCAAGCTGGCATTAGCTCAAATTATGCAGCTGGCTATTAATTGAAGGAAACTTCCCTGTCACTCCTCCGTCAAACACGATCTGATTCAGCAGATCCTTTTCACTCTCATCCCTTCTATCCTACCAGAAGAACAAATGTAAATAACTTTCACTTGGCTCCGCTTGTCATGAACTATAAATTACCTGGCAGAGTGCAGACTGACCACATTACTGCTTTGGGGCTGCTTGTTTCAGTTGATTAGTATTTCTAGAAGAGTTTTGCACATTTCATCTCTGAGGCTTTAATGATGTACACTAGAAGGAAATATTGTAGCCTGCCTTTGTTCTTATATACTGTATAACTAATTTTCAAACTAATTTCAACAAACTGTCAAATTCTTACCCTGTAGGGCAGGTATTGGTCTTCTATGAGTTGATTATATGTTTTTCTATCATACTTGACAGTGTACAAGCCCAGGTTATATTTTAGAAAGAATCTCAAGAGAGATATTTGTTCTGGAATTTAGAAATATATATGATGTGCCAAAATTTTTTGATGAGTGCATTTTGTAATTCTTAAAATACAAAACTACTTGGCATGAAGAGATGCTATAGTATGTTAAAAATTGTGGAACTTTTTCATAAGATGAAATTCTGTGCAGATATGAGGTAGGAATTCTTGTGGGAGTGCTAAAATGGCATATCATTTTGATCCTCACTGGATATGAGAAGTCACCAATTATGTTATTCTCTGAAAATATATTTCAGTATCGAGGGCCTCTTTGCCCTTCCTCCACCTCAGTGTACTCTCCATACAGTGTGATCATGGGGTGCTGCATGATTAGTCATTGTTAGACACTAAGCCCTGAAAATGAACTTAAGATGGTAAAATCATACCTTGCCAGGATTTGGGTAGCTGTGAAGGATTCAGTGGGATTTTAGCAATGGGGACTGGAAAAGAAATCAGAACTTGGCAGAGAAAAAAATAGTACTAGGATACTAGAAGAGACCTGAGAGAACTGGCTTGACCTTAGAGGCTGGTCTTGTGAGTCATTTGAAAAATAGTATCAAAAGGGCGTAAGAGGGCCTGGGTTGGATTAGGCTATTTGGGGTTACAGGAGCTCCAAACCTAGAAGGGACAACAAAACATTGTGGTATGAGGCCATCCTAATTTGAACATTGGGTACCAGGTCTAGTGTCCATGAAGTAGATCTCAGGGATTGGGCAGCTCTAGAGGAAGAGTAGATCATGCAGAAGCCAGCAGTCACCCCTAGATCCAGGTCTGAGTGCCAGGACCTAGATGCAGTTCAAGCCCTTTGAGTGGGTCCTGCCCTGGCGGGATTCTTTCATGAACTCAGGCAGGCTGAGCCTGAAGTGAGTAGATTCAGCTGAAGGGAAGGTAAAAAACTCTAAGTTCATAGACTTGCAGAAATGGAGAGGTGGCTTTTAGGAAACCATTGATAATCTATGTGATTGCCCTTTTATAAGGGCACACCCTTTCTGACAATTATGAGAAAGTATTTAGCCAAATCTGTATTCCCTAAATAAAGGGGGAGGAGATAGTATCCCATGGGAAATTCCTTCCCATGTTATATATTGGTAGACAAACTTAAGTGAAAATCCTTTACTCACATGGACACTGTCGAAGTATAAAGCCAAGGATTTAAGTCATGATAGGTGTTTGTTTATTTTGAACATTTGCCAGAAGTTTGATGATGGGTGTGTTTGTAGACTGGCTATTAGAGGAGGTTATATTCTAAAAAGAATCTTCTGATTAATTTTCTTCATTTGTAAGAACAATCTATTTTGGTAGCATTTAATTTATGAACTTTGGTGTCATGTTACACTTTATACATTTTAGTTGTACATTTCCTGTAATGCTTACATTAAGAGCCAGTCAGGTAATAATTGTTACATATTGAGTGCCTCCTATTTTCTGAGTACTATGCCAAATTCTAAAGATAAAGCAGTGAACCAGACAGAGTCTCCATCCTAAAAAGGACTAGTAGAGGATGGGAACTGATGTAGTATCTTGTAATTGTCACAGCATGGTATACTTGCTTCTTCAGATGATATTATGAAGGGCATCACTTTCTTTAAATTCTGAGATCCCTTACTTGACTCAGCTTATGCCAGAATTGATGAGAATTAGACTTTCCTAAGGTCTTCCTTCTTCCTAAAAAGCAGATTGAAATAAATCTATAAGATAAAAATAATCCTATGACCAAACCCAACTCAAGACTGGATTTTAACTTGCTCTTCTCAGCACCATGACACAACAGAGGACATAGAGGTTAATGAAAAGCTTTTGGAGCAAAGGAGATTTCAAAACCACTAGTTTGTTAGATTTGATGATCAGCTCTGCAAAATGTTTAAAGAAGATTTCTTACTCATATCTTATAAGTTAAGACTATAAATGGTTTAAATGGGGGAGGATGTGACAGGATTGAAAATCTTTCCCTTCCTTTGTGGCTATGAGAATTCACACTGAGCCACAAGGGAAGAGAAGGAACTAGAACTTGGAATGAGCTTATGTGTGGGCCCTCATTGTTCCAGGATTTACAAAGGGCTACGCTATCATCACATTAAACAAGTGGCTCCTGCTCCTTGTGCCAGCTTAATTGCCACCTTGGCTCTTGAACAAAGAAATCCCAATCGAGGCAAAACATGTTTTCTATTGAAGGCAAAACCCCCTTATAGAGCAATTGTTGCGTTGTTTTTCCATTTGATTTTTTAACTTGCAGAAATAGCCCTCTTTTTTTTCTGATTTTTGTGCTTTGTTTTTTTTTTTAAATGATGTATCCTTGTGCTGTTAAGTTTGAACATGGAATATAGACATCATGTATTTAGGCAGTAATGCTGAGTTAGATACTGCTACCAAAAAATGAAAGAAAGAACAAGAGGACAGCACAGGCCAAAATGCCTGATAGAACTGTGTGGACAGAACTAAATGTGCTTCCTTACTGTTAGTTACATGTATAATTCCATCTCAAAGTGTGTTCCCCAGGTCAGAAGCATCAATATCACCTAGAAACTTGCTGGGAATGCAAATTCTCTGGTTCCATCTCAGGCCTAATGAATCAGAAACTCTGAGTGGGAGTCGGGGGGAGCAGTCCAGCAACTTGCATTTTATAAAGACCTCCAGGAGGCTCTGATGTATGTTAGCATCTGAGATCCACTGGTGCCAGGAATACCACAGGACAGATGTAGACTAACTAAACTACTTATGTTTCTCTTAAAATGACTTTGACAATATTTAAGAGTTTTGAAGAATGGTATAGAAATTCAGTGTGTGTGTGTGAGAGAGAGAGCAGAGTTCTGTTTTAGGAAATATAGGGTAGACATTCATTTACCTACTTTTGTTATTTTTTTAAATTAAGAAGTAAGCAGAGAAGTATAACCAGCTACTTCCCTAGCTTTGTAGGAATAACTTCCCTAATATTCTGTCTAGACATATATTCTTTTTTGAGGCAGGAACACAAAAGAAAACTGGCTTCTTCATCAAGTTCAAAGAAATGCTGTTTTAATTCTGTAGAGAAGTAATTTCATTTTCTCAGAGAAATGGGTAGACAGATATTAGTAATTTAATTCTCTTCCTAAATGATAGCTGCTATAGTTCTTACCAAGGCTGAAAGATGTAGAGTCAAATAGATTTAAATCTGTCTAGTGATTAGAATTTTCAGGGGGGTAGGGTGGGTGAAACTGTATTGCAGGGAGGTACGTCGTAATAAGCTGACAGCTAGTTATCACGCACTACCCTTCAGTTCTTTGACATGTTAGTTAAGGGCGTAGACAAAAATCTGCACTCTGTGTTTTTTGTATATAACTCCATTCACTTAACAAATATTTGTAGGGCACCTACCATGGACTTCTCACTATAATGGGCTAGGGTTGTGCAGTGAGAGACACTCACGTAGATGATTCTTGGGAAGCCAGAAGTCCAATGGTAAAGCTAGATGTGTAAACCTCAATTATAATGAAGTGTAATCACTTTCAGGATGAGGCATAATATAGGGTGCTATCCAAGCAGTCATTCTTGATTTTAGGACTGAGTGATGTAGAGGTCAGTAATGGTTCATGGAGGAAGCACTAAAGACTTACAGGCTAAATAGAAATTAGCCAAATGATGTACAGGACAGGCAGAGAGAAGAGCATATGCAGAGTTAGAAAGTGGAGAGTTCTTGACATCACCATGTAACTGAACATGCCTCCATATGGTGGAGCTTAGGGGGCAGAGAGGACAGTTGTACGTGGTCTGGAGAATGATGGGAGATGAAGCTGGGGAGCAGAAATAGCAGGCCTTGCTATCCATGTTAAGAATTCTGGACTTCATTCCAACAAAAGAGGAATCCTTGAGGTTGTAGTATTTGGCTGCGCGGTAGAGAGTATATAGAGGAAGGACAGAGCTAAAGGAAAGGAGACCAGCTGGGACATTGCTGCAATAATTCAGACCAGTACTCATGGCTTAGACCAGCAGCAAGGGGAGAATGGAGAGAAAGAGATTTAAGAAATATTTACTTAGGAAATAGATTCAGTGGTGATTCAATATGTGTGACAGCAAGGAACAGGAAGACACTTGGGACAACTAGATGAACAGTAGGCCATTCACTGAGTTTGTGGTCCGGCGAGAGGAGTGGGTTGGAGGGTGAAATTGTGTGTCCCATTTGGGCTAGTAGGGTCTTTAGATGTCTGTGGCTGTCCGAGTACGGATGTCCAATAAACTGTGGAAAATGCAAACCCTGAGGCCTCTCTAGTCTCATAAATACTTTTTATTCTTTTTAACAGCAGAGGTTAAAGCCAAAAAAACATTTACAGACTTCAGTACTCCCATAGTGTTTGGACACTACTCTTGATGTCAATTTTAAGTGCTATGTGAATTTTGGAGTTGCAGAATTTTTCTGTACAAAATCCTAGAAAGCAACTCTGTTTACTCAATGAAACCTACCTACCAACAAACAACACCTATGATCTTTCAGTTGGGGTTTTATTTCAACAATGGAAACTGTGACAGAACTGGGATGGTCTAACCCCAGCTTGAGCACTCTGCTCTCGTTTTCATTAGGGATCACTTTCCGGTAATCGTCACATGTAAATATATTCACCGTAGATGTATTGTTTGGTGAAAGCAACACTAAAAACGAATAATTGAATATACTAGCTAAAGGATAAAATAAGAGTTCCCATTTTAAGAAAGAAGGACTATATTTACAACAGAACTCTCCTTAATTTTATAGTGATATTGTTAGCAGTGCATTTTCAAATAAAATATTTAAATTAGAATATTAGAAGTCTTATTTCACCGTATCAAATCAGTTGAAGGCCCCCTGTTTGATGATTACATATACAAGTGATAGTGATCAAAAACTAAAGAAAAATCTCATATAAATTATAAATTATTCTGCAAAGTTTCACCTAACATTTTCTCCATAATTATGAAGCTTCTGAAGTTATTTTACTTTTGAGAAGACACAGATGGTCAGAAAAATTAATATAAATGCAATAAATTTCAACTAGCCTTGAGGAATAAACAGTGCAAGGATTGTCATCAACACAGTTAAGAATGGCCAAATCCTACTAATGTTTTCAAATTACCAAATTAGAAAAGTTAGGAAGCATGTGAGATACAAACCTGCTCATACATAGTGTAGACTACAGCCAGTCAGGAAATTGATCAAAAGTTGGCAAAGCCTGTTTGTGGCAATCTCATCTTCTTTTCCTGTGCTCTTTATCCTAGTCCAGGTCCTCACAACCCTTATTCTCTATAGTACATAGCTAACACCATGTTTATCCTCACATCCTATCGTAGCTCTTGTATTAACCACTCAGTAATATATGTGCGCATGCACACACACACACATACCCATATATGTATGTATTTAACCATCCGGTAAGCTGTATTAAACTTCTGCAAATTTCAGATGAGCCTGCCTTAATTTGGGGTGGGTCTTATTGTAGCATACCAAATGGTTCATACACCAAGTATACATTTGTCATACTATGTGAAACAGTATTATATTTAAAACTGAGGTCTTATTTCATGTAGGTTGTACCAAATTTGTGGTAGTAAACACTACATTTCGCTTATTCACAAAGAGTACAGAAATATAGATTTATCCATGCTTTTCCACAGTGTCATTCAGTGTAATAAGTACACAATGCATCTCATATTAAAGAGAAAAAAAGTCTTTTCAAGAGCCTGTAAGGGTCTGAATAAATACCTTAGAGATGTGTCATAAAAGCTGAAATCTAAGAGATTTGGAAAAAGTGGGAGGAGTTAAATATTGCAAATGCTTAGTGCTAAGACTTCTTCATTGAAAGTTGGGTAGTTCCAACTTTCATGTTGAAAATCTTTAAAAGTAGCTTAAAGCTAATTTTTTAAATCACATACTACAGATAGAACTGCATGTGTATTTGATATATTCCATATTTATGTACGTAAAATAATCTATGGTATTTTTAGTCTGTGTTTTAGATATTCTAATCATTTCAGAGCACTTTCATTACACATCTGCCCAGATTTCCTGTTGCTAAATTTCAGACACTATTCTTTAAGTCTTGGAAGATATCAACTTTTTCAGCACAACCCAGCCCAAACAATGTAATGTCACTGTACTATATTAACACAACATGTGGTGATGTTGTTTAGACATTCACAGAATTTTTATTGAATATCAAGTATGCACAAGGGAAAGTCAATCTAGGGATTTTAGGATTTCCAGGACCTACCATTTATAAACTTCCTGGAAGAAAAATTAACCCCCTCAAAATGGGTGTTGACATCCAGTTTGCATTTATAGCTCCTCTGATGCCTTTTACAAACTATATTTACCCATCTTATGTCAATAAAAAGGATATATTTATTATAAGTTGTGGCAGATACTGTTTTACAAAAAATTTTATAGCCCACATGTTAAAGGTAAAAGTAGAGAAATTATGCTACTTTGCTGTATTTTTCCCAGTGATTTATGTAAGTATTTACTCACTGTAGAAAAATGTTGAAACTCTGTTGCTGACAACAGGGCCCAAATAAGTATCACCTTGGTGTACTTTCACACATATTATCTTATTTGTTTTAGCATCGTCCCTAGGATGTAAATATATAACACTTTGGTTTCATTAGCATCACAACAGATTATTAGGCAAATCAATAGAATTAAAGTTACATTATCAAATTACAAAAAGCCTTATATTTTCAAGCATTAGTTCTCACCCACTTTAAATCACCTGGAGAACTTTAGGAAATCTGATGCCTGGGCCAGACACCCAGAAAAATGACATTAGACTTTCTGGGGACAGGACCCAGGTGACTGTCTTTCATGACTCCACTGCTTTGGAGGTTCACAACTTCCACTTAGGGAACCGCTGGTTAAGAAATGCATCCATACTTGCTCTGACTCCCAGGGATATCACTTTTCAACTATTCCTATCACTTAGAAAAAAAAAATGATTTGAGTCAGCTGGATACATGATAGAGGACTCCCCACCCCACCCACCCACCCACCCACACACACACACACACACACACACACCCATCTAAGCACAAAATCATCCTGTTGTCTTCAATAGTTTGCATGGATAAGTAATGCAAAATAAGTATCACACCCAATATTAAGAAATACTTAACAAGAAGCCCAAGATTCCACCTTGTTTCCAGTTTTTTCCTTCAGCCATCACATTCAAACCTGGCCCAAAGGTTTCTTACATTCTGGCCTCCAGCACCACCACTATTGCTTTGCCCTGGCCTTTTGTCAAGCTAGAAATTGCCAGAACTTCCTGACAACAGGCTCTGCAAGATTCAATTTAGAGCTTACACTTTAGCCACAGCTGAACCTCCTAACAAGAGATTATGAAATGTAAACCTGAAATCTCATTGGCTCTCCGTTGTCTACCCATAACCCCAAATTCTCTACTCTGGAAGGCCTGGATGGAGTAACTCCATTGAATACAGATTCACCCCATGATGCCCCTTGGTCATGGGGTACTTTCATGTGCGTACTGCTCTGCTGCTCTTGTGGAAAGAGTCCTCAACCCCGTTCTGTATACCCGGGACACTCACCTTCTGAGACCCAGCTGAAACATACCTCTTCTTCTGGGACTGTGTCCTTGTTTCTGTTTTAAGAATTAGCTGCCATATCCTTGAGGCTGTCTCAGCACTTTGGCTTCACCTTTATTATTAAAAAATTAGAATGCAGGCAAAATAGTGTTCCGGTTACTAAAATAAAACTATAGACCATATAACATGTTTATTTGTTTTGTGCTTATTTAACTCACAGGGGAAAATATCCATATTTTTAAGACTCTGGATTTTAAAAATATAGTTGATCATATGAGAATATTGTTGGCTCGTCTATTTGATTTTGCTTTTTGTGGGTTTCCAATAAAATTGTGAAGCAAGGAAATCAATCTCTGGAAAATATGTCTAAAATGCAGAGAAGAATTCCAATAAAATAAGCTAGATTTTGATTAATATGTGAAAAGCATTTCTTAATATATACAATGTTTATTTTACATGGGTAATTTATGTAAATTGTTGAATAAATAATACTTTTTGGTTTGGGTTGCAGGGGAGGCTTTTTCAGCTGATTCAAATATCTAGTTCTCAAAATACTCTGCCCACATGATTTTTAGACAGGACTTAGCCCTAATTGCTGACTCAGATTTTTCACCTTTTAAAAAGCAATTATGCTTTTTCATATACATTATCAAACAAGATGATAAGACATTTTAAGGTAAGAAAGTAAAAGGGCATTCACTAATCATCATCAGAATTGCCTGGAAGGGCCAGTAAACCACACATCACTGGGCCCTTTCCCCAAAGTTTCTAATTCTGTATATCTGTGGTGGAGCCTCCAATTTTGTGCTTCTAATAAGTCCCCAAGTGATACTGATGCTGCTGGCCTGGAGACCACACTTTGAGAATCACTGGATTAAATTAACAATTTTATTTGTTGAGTTGCCACCACAATGTACATATCTGTTGACTGACAGTGAATAGCTTTGCTGTCACCAAACAGCGTAATGTTTCCAAATATCCAAAAATAGTCATAGACCCAGAGAAACAAACCACATCTATGTTAAGGCTTTTGTTATTGTTGCTTAGTCCACCTTTAGTGTTTTTAATTACATCAATCCTGGATAAAAATAGCTGTTTTCTAATATTGGCAACACAGATTTGCTAAGGCAATAGAAAATTCTATCTTAAACCTTTAGATTTTTAGTCTTCTAGTAAATATATGCATGAGTTTCAAGCAAATTATGAATTTTAAAAAAATTAATAAAATTGACAAATGTTTTCAATAAAATTGGAGAGGCTCATTTCATTGTACAAATATTCTAAAAATAAATGGCAAAAGTTCTAACTGCCCTTTTTTCAAAGATCAGCAAAATAATTCTACCAGTATTTGTGGGCATGTTATCTTTTCTCTGATGTTGGTTATAAACTTGACTTACATGAAGACAATGTGTTAGTTAAATTATGTTCTAGTCCTACCTTAAGGAAATAAAAACAATGAGGCTCTTAGTGCCTTTCTTCCGCACCATTGCAGTGTTTGCTAACATGTTTTAATAATATGTAGCTGAGAATGATAAACTCTAGGCAGCAGGGTGGCTTGGAGATACTAATGGAAATGCCCAGTCAAAAAGAGCCTGGACTAGACTGACGTGTGAAGACTCCCAATAATTTTCTCTTGTCCCCCCATCTTCTTAGATGGTCCAATCATGCTACGCTCAGTCTAGGGCCATGACCTTGAAGAATGGTATTTTTGGCAAAAGAGAAACCAAGGAAGGCTACTTCCATGCTTTAGGATTTTCCCACATAGCTTTTTCAGCATCTCAAATGGGGTTTCTGAAAGTCTGAGGAGTGAACCTGTGACCAAAATTGCAGATATTTTGAGCTTAAAGAAACTTAAAATTTTAGGTAAGGCTACTAAGACCAACTTAAACAGTGGCAATAATTTACATTTTACTTTTTTTTTATTTTTGTATTTTTAAAAACTTTTGTTTTATGTTCAGGGGTACAAGTGCCGGTTTGTTACATATGTAAACCTGTCATGGTGGTTTGTTGTACAGATTATTTCATCACCCAGGTATTAAGCCCATTAGTCATTTTCCCACCCATCCTTTCCCTCCTCCTGCCTTTCATCCTCCAAAAAGCCCCACGTGGACACTTAGAGGGGAACAATTTACATTCCTTTAGCGAATAATTTTCAGACCACTTTAATGCAAATCACACTGAACGATTCTCTAAACCATTCTATGAAGCAGGCAAAGTGATGGTCTCATTTTGCAAATGAGGACTATGGTTTATTTAATTCGAATGATTAACTCTTCAAACATCTAGTAGAGGTTAGCCAGATGCATTGGTTCACACTTGTGATCCCAACGCTTTGCGAGGCTGAGGCAGGCAGATCACTAGAGGTCAGGAGTTTAAGACTAGCCGGGCCAACATGGTGAAACCATGTCTTTACTAAAAATACAGAAATTAGCTGGGTGTGTTGGTGGCAGGTGCCTGTAATCCCAGCTACTCAGGAGGCTAAGGCAGGAGAATTGCTTGAACCAGGAGGCAGAAGTTGCAGTGGGCTGAGATTGTGCCATGGCATTCTAGCCTGGGTGGCAGAGTGAGACTCCATCTCAAAAAACAAAAACAAAAATAAATCTAGTAAAGGTCTACATCTAGCACCTGCACTTCAAATATGTGTTTGTCGTGACATCATTAGGCCAATATAATTTTCTTTCACTAATTCACTGAACTAAGTATTTTCTGAGTTTATACTGTATACCAAGTACTCTTCTTAGTTCTAGGAATATAACAGTGAATAAACCTTTGGAGCTTATATACCAATGAATATAGGCAAAATAATGGCCCCTGCAAAGAGTTTCACTGCCTATTCCCGGGACTGTATGAATGTTATCTCACATACAAAAAATGATTTTGCAGGTATGATTAGAATGCATCAAAGAAGGCTGTAATTGGTTTATTTGTTATATTACTAGCTCATGGTGATTGTATGTTAGCCAAATATCTTGCATTTGATTTTAAATCGGAAGTAGGTGACTCAGAAATGGCAACGATAAATTATAGACAAGCTCCTTACTACAGCAGCTCTTATTAATTAAATATCTAAGCAGTATAATTAAAAGAGAAAGGTGATATACAAGTTGGAAGGCAGGCCATAAAAGTATTTCTTTCCGCTGGAGACACCTTACCTGCTTAAATATATAAAAGTTTTGAAAAAATAAGAATAGGTCTTATTTTACTTTGCAATGAAGCCTTGAAATATTTGAACGTTCACTTTATTGCAATAGGATTAAGTACATCAAACTTCATCCATTCTAATCTCTTTCAAATATTAGGAGTATAACTTTGAACTTCTTTGCTTTCTGTAATATACACTTCTACAGTGATATTTTAAGATGACTACTTTATGAACATAGTACTAGAAAATGGATAGTGTTTTGAATATTTTAATATCCTCACAGGATTAAAAAAGGATCTTATAAAAACTATATTTAATACCATTCAATTTTTACAAATTTATGCATTTGCTTATTTGTATATGTAAATTGAAAATTTACATATAAGCTTATACTCAGAGAGAAAAAGATAAATGTTGTAAACACACTTGCATACACACACACACCATAACAACTACCATGCCATTTAGTGATTATTTCAGGGTAAATAGGATTGCAGGAACTTTTACATATTCACATTGTGTCTGTGTTTTCTGTTATAAGCTTATACTTTGGCATAAGAAGAAAAAAAATTTAAAAATTTCCCAAAAGCATTCTTTTTAATAGTGAAAAATTAAAACGAACAAAGTGTCTATCAATAGGAGGACAAGTAAGAAATCAAACTGGCCAGGCACAATGGCTCATGCTTGTAATCCCAGCATTTTGGGAGGCCAAGGCTGGTGGATCGCTTGAGCCTGTGAGTTCAAGACCAGCCTGGGCAACATGGCAAAACCCCATCTCTACAAAAAGTACAAAAAAATTAGCCAAGCATGTGGCATGCGCTTCTTGTCCCAGCTGCTAGGGAGGCTGAGGTAGGAGGATTGCTTGAGCCTAGGAGGCAGAGGTTGCAGTGAGCCAAGATCACACCACTGCACTCCAGCCAGAGAGGGAGGGAGCAAGACCGTGTCTCAAAAAAATAATCATGGCCGGGCGCGGTGGCTCACGCCTGTAATCCCAGCACTTTGGGAGGTCGAGGCGGGTGGATCACGAGGTCAAGAGATCGAGACCATCCTGGTCAACATGGTGAAACCCCGTCTCTACTAAAAATACAAAAAATTAGCTGGGCATGGTGGCACGTGCCTGTAATCCCAGCTACTCAGGAGGCTGGGGCAGGAGAATTGCCTGAACGCAGGAGGTGGGGGTTGCGGTGAGCCGAGATTGCACCATTGCATTCCAGTCTGGGTAACAAGAGTGAAACTCTGTCTCAAAAAAAAAAAAAAAAAAAAAAAAAAAAAAAAAAAAAAAAAAAAAAAAAAAAAAAAAAAAAAAAAAAAACCATAGTAAAATAAAATAATAAAATTAAGCAATGGGAAAAAGATTCCTGTTGCTATAAATGTTGATCAACATTTAATTTTTCTGTGATTTTTAGATAACAAGACATGCCAACCTCCTGAAACAGTAATTGTTGTAAATAATAAGAATATATGTGAGTTTGGCTTGACCTGACTTTAAAAGGAGACAAAAGCTGCACTGAAGCAAGCATACAATTATTTTCTAAACATATCCTCCAGTTTCAGTGTTTTTTAATCAAACCACCAGGAGAATAATGCAGCAGACAATGCCAGTCCATGTCTCCCCCTGCATGGCGCTTAGTTGTCATTGATGGGTGACTGCAGAGAACTATAGGGATTTGAGGGCTTAGCGGAGATATGTTTTTGATATTGAGAGTGGTCATAAGCTTCTCATTGCCTCACTGTGGTTTGCACATCAAGCTGCAGTGTATACTTTTTCTAAGCTGTGCAGTCTGCGTCCCTAGGACTGCTGGCCCTTTACTGTTATTTGAGAATGTTTATCTAGTGATGAGTGCTGCATTGCTCCATGGTGCATCACAGGGCACAGGAATCAATGGTATGACATTTTTGCTGCACATCTAGTTTTGATTATTCGTAAAAAAATGAAAATATTTATCATTGCAAGAGTGTATTAGTCCATTCTCACACTGCTATAAAGAACTACCTGAGACTGGATAATTTATAAAGGAAACAGGTTTAATTGACTCTCAATTCTGCATGGCTGGAAAGGCTTCAGGAAACTTAAAAGCATGGCGGATGGGGCAACAAACACATTCTTATTCACATGGTGGCAAAAGAGAGAAGTGCAGAGCAAAAAGAGAAAAAGCCCCTTATAAATATTGTCAGATTTCCTGAGAAGTCACTGGCTATCATGAGAACAGCAGGGGAACTGCTCCCATGATGTAATCACCTTCCATGAGGTCCCTTTCCCAAAATCTGGGGATTACAATTCAGATTACAATTTGAGATTTGGGTGGGGACACAGAGCCATACCATATAATTCCACCCCTTGTCCCTCTCAAATCTCATTCTTCTCACATTTCAAAACACAATTAAGCCTTCCCAACAGTCTCCCAAAGTCTTGACTCATGTCAGCATTAACTTGAAAGTCTAAGTCCAAAGTCTCATCTGAGACAAGACAAGTCCCTTCCACCTAATAGCCTGTAAAATCAAAAGCAAGTTAGTTACTTCCTAGATACAGTGGAGGTACAGGCATTGAGTAAATAAACTTGTTCCAAATGGGAGTAATTGGCCAAAACAAAGGGGCTACAGGCCCCATGCAAGTCCCAAATCCAATATGGCAGTCATTAAACCTTAAAGTTCCAAAATGATCTCCTTTGACTCTATGTCTTACATACGGGTCACGCTGCTATAAGAGGTGGGCTCCCACCACCTTGGGCAGCTCTACCCCTGTGGCTTTGCAGGGTGCAGCCCCCCTCCTGACTGCTTTCATTGGTTGGCATTGAGTGTCTGCAGCTTTTCCAGGTGTACAGTACAAGCTATTGGTGGATCTACCATTCTGGGGTCTGGAGGGTGGTTGCCCTCTTCTCACAGCTCCACTACACAGTGCCCAAGTAGGGACTCTGTGTGGGGACCTGAACCCCACATTTTCCTACTGTACTGTCCCAGCAGAGGTTCTCCATGTCCCTGCAGCATGCTTTTGCTTGGACATCCAGGCATTTCCATACATCCTCTGAAATCTCGGTAGAGGTTCCCAAACCTCAGTTCTTGACCTCTGTGCACCTGCAGGCCCAACACCACGTTCAAGCTGCTAAGCCTTGGGGTTTGCATCTTCTGAAGCAATGGCCTGAGCTGTATGTTGGCCCCTTTTAGCCATGGCTGGGACTGAAGCAGCTGGGATGCAGGGCTGTACAGATCAGGGAGACCCTACATCCACCCCACAAAATAATGTCTTTTCTCCTAAGCCTGCAGGCCTGTAGTGGTAGGGGCTGCTGTGAAGGTCTCTAACAGGCCCTGGAGACATTTTCCTCATTGTCTTGGTGATTAACATTCAGCCCCATATTACTTATGTAAATTTCTGCAGCTGGCTGGAATTTCTCCCCAGAAAACTGGTTTTTCTTTTTTATCACATCATCAGGCTGCAAATTTTTCAGTTTTATGCTGTGCTTCCTTTTGAATTTTCTTCCACCAGATACTCTAAATCATCTCTCTAATTTACAGTTCCACAGACCTCTAGGACAAGGACAAAATGCCACCAGCCTCTTTGCTAAAGCACAGCAAGAGTGACTTTTACTCCAGTTCCTAACAATTTCCTCATTTCTATCTGAGATCAACTCAGCCTGGACTTCATTGTATGTATCACTATAAGCATTTTGGTCAAAGCTGTTCAACAAGTCTCTCAAACATTCCAGATTTCCCAAATCCATCTTTCTTCTGAGCCTTCCAAGTCTCTAGGAAGTTCAAAACTTTCCTACATATTCTTCTCTTCTTCTGAGCCCTCCAAAATGTTCCAACCTTTGCCTGTTATCCAGTTCCAAAATCACTTCCACATTTTCAGGTATCTTTGCAGTGGTGCCCCACTATTCTCAGTACCAATTTACTGTATTAATCCATTCTTACACTGCTATGAAGAGCTGCCTGAGATTGGGTAATTTGTAAAGGAAGCAGGTTTATTTGACTCAGTTATGCATGGCTGTGGAGACTTCAGGAAACTTATAATCATGGTGGAAGGGGAAGCAAACACGTTCTTTATTCTTCACGTGGCAGCAGGAGAGAGAAGTGCAGAGCAGAGCGGGGAAAGCCCCTTATAAAATCATCAGAGCTCCTGAGAAGTAACTCACTCTTATGAAAACGGCATGAGGAAATCACCTCCATGATCTAATAACCTCCCATGAGGTCCGTCCCCCAAAACATGGGGATTACAATTTGGATTACAATTCAAGATGAGATTTGGTTGAGGACACAGAACCAGACCATATCAAAGAGTTTGTTCTGGTAAAAGAAAGTATATCTTTTTGTTTACTTATTTACAAAGCAGTTTATTAAAGTTATTAACTAGTTTTCATAGGGGCAACCTTTTCTTCTACTTTCTGTATTAGTAAGTGACCCTCTATGATTGAAATACAACCGGCATCGCCCAAGAGTGAATGTAGCACAAAATAAGGTGTGCCGTCTAAACCTGTAAGAAATGTTGTGCAGTGAACCAACTCCAGGACAGATGTGGAACTCTCTCAGAAACCACATAGGAAATTTGGATATGTGAAATTCACATGGAAACATACATAATTCAATTTAGAGTTTAGTTTGCATAATATTTTAGAAACATTTTTATGGTTCAAAACTGATATTTGATAACTGTGTTAGATCTATAAACATTCACAAAACATGCCTATAATTTTCAGGTACAAAACACTAGTATGGATTTTAAAGTTCAAATCTATGTGACCACATTGACCATGTGACCACGTGGACCACAGGGCTTCTGCTTTTACAGGTGTACCTTGATTTACATCCTTTCAGGTCAGGGAGGGATGGGTGTATGAGAGCAAAATGTATGTATAAGGTAAGAAGGAAAAAGAAGGGAGAGAGAAAACCAGAAGAATGTGAGCCATCAATAATGATGTAAGTTGTCATTCATTTCAAAAGCCAACCACCCCAATTTAGAGGATTTGCATTTAGGACTAATTAAATTATAAGCTAATTGAGCAGGGACTGAGTTAAGCCTACTGATAGTGCTTCATAAATATTCATATTAACAATAATAGAGGATGTTACTTTTCAAGGCTACAAAACTTTTTCTAAATGGTATATATACCTTGTGAGTCTTGGAAGTCAATGTTGTTCCACTCCTGAATTTTTCTATCCCATTTAAGGATAATTCTTACTCAAGTGAACTGAAACTTTCCCTGTAGCAGTAGAGGCCCCCTGAAAATTGAGGACACTCTCCATGTGTAATGCTCTGAAAATGGGAGACGTTTCAGAATCATATCATGTATATCATTAATGTGAAATGGCATAAGCAATTTTACTCTACAAGATTCTTTGCCCAGAATTCACACTTTATTAAGAACAAGTATTACAAATTGTTGGCAATTCTTCCAGTTTTCTTGGAAATAAAATGGTCTTCTCAAAGTGTAGCTTTGGTGCATTGATAGTTATTCTGGGGGCTTAAATGAATTAGTCAATGTACAGCTTTAACATCTGAGGCATACCAAGAAGTAACTCAGGACTGGGGAAATCACCCTCCCTTGCTACTTAATTGCTGTTTGTATAAAATAGCAGACAGTGACACTGTTTGTATGTGGCTAGCAACTGTCTCTAAGGCCTGGGTTTATAGGAGAGTAAAGTGCACTCCAGCACCCTGGGCATACATATAGGAGTATTTACCAAGATTTCTAAGACTTGCTTTAAAAGTACACTCCAAATAAACACCCTCTTAAGTTTAATTTTTCTCACATTTCTATGTGGTTATTCATAGTTCAAGAACAAATATTTAAAATATTTAAATGATCCATTCAGTTAATTATTCCAAATAAATTTTAATTTTTTTTCACTAAGGAGCTGAGTTGTTTCTCAGGTATATTTTACATGAGCTCTTTTTTGTTTAAAGTGTACTGTATTTTTTTAATTTGTGAACATGGGAAATTGTACAATGTTTTATAGTAATTTCAAACCTGAGTTTTCTTTTAATCTCAGTGAAAGCTTTTTCCTATTCCATGTTCTTTTTAACATCTCTGAGAGAGCCAGCTGCACCTTACCTGAAATGTAAATTAATATAAAAACCCTTTGCATTCTGAATAACTTTTCAGCTACTCTCATTTTATCTTCATGTTCATCAATAGCAAACATTCAACTTTCAACCATTAACAAATATTTAACTGTTACCATGTACCAGGCCATTTTCTACATTCTGAGGTGACAGATCTAGAATTACAAGTGTATGAAATATTATAACAGATAGGTGGGAGGTGCCTCAGGATCAAATAAGAAGAGTACATAAACTTCACTGTAGAGATGGGTTGGGGAGGGAGGCAGAAGTTGGTGTTAGAATAGGCAACTTTTAAAGAATTAACCAGGAAGTTATGCAATTTGGGGTAAAGTGGGGAACAAGTGTCAGGAAATGAGTTGAAATCGATAATATAAGATTTGCTATTTATTAAAAAAGAATTTAGAAGCCAATAATTGGCTGGGAGAAGAATGATGTCAAGAGGCGCAAGTGTTAACCTGCAAGACCAAATAGAAAGCTGTGTCTCTAAGTAAAGGCAAGAGATGTGGATGACCTGGGTTAGGAAACAAAAAACATCCTCTCTCTTACCTGCAAAAATAACTGTTGGCTTTGTCTCCCTTGCATACCAGACTCGGGGTCTCCATGTTACCAGCAAGAGACTGGGCAGTTATACAGCTGTTTTTACTTTTACTCTGACTTGACTGCTTTATGCAAGATGGGCCAAGTCTCTCTGATACAACATCAGGAATGCATTGATGTAAAACAGGACATCTGCTCCTCCAGCCGCCTTTCTTCCAGTCTTCCTGCTTTAATTCCTCTTCCCCCATTCTCAGTGGTGCCTCATTCTCTACTGCTGGCCTAGTCCTGCTTCAGTTTCCAATTCGTTTTATTTTGCAGTGGAGACTTTTTTTTAGTAGTAATCTCCTATTGTTCCTTTATCTCCCTTGAAATATACCTAGGTAACCCCCGTAAATCTTCATGATGTCAGCATGTCTCTTCATCCTAGGAATATAACTGTTCCTTGTATATCTACAGGAACGTTTCCATGCCAGTCTTTGAAACTGAGGAATTTCTTGTGTGTGTATGTGTGTGTGTGCGTATGTATGTGTGTGTGCGTGTGTGTGTGTGTACATATTTCATTAGCTATTAACAGCTCTTTTTGATTTCTGAAAAGCAGCAAAATAAAACAGTGGCATTATGCCATGAATTCATAGTTGAAATGTAAGGATTTAAGAATGTTTTACTGATTTAAAAATGAAAGTTATATCATGAATCCTGAGCCCTTTCCTAATTCTAACTCGTATTGAATTTTTTTTAATGAAAGTTCTATGAAACTCGGCCTCTTTCCTATCATCTGAAATCTATTCTCCTCTTATACTTCTCTTAGTTCTCCTTCTTCCATGTGAAATGCATTCTAATGTGAACCCCAGCTTCTCTGAGAGGCACCTTGCCACAATGCCCATGCCTTTCTGCACTTTCCACGCAGATCTTGCCCCAAATGTCTTCTGTGAGGCTTCTTGCCTCTCTGCCTTTCATTATTCCACTCATCTGAAATTCAGTCGCACAAACCTTTTAAGCACCTTTATTGGGCACTGTGGTCAGTAAGGTTTACAGATGAATAAGGCATGATTGCCAGTCACTGACGACAAACCTGGGGCAGGGATAACAGCCCCATAAATGGCCTCATCTTTTTTCCTTTTTAGGCAACAGAGTCTCACTCTGTTGCCCAGGCTGTAGTTCAGTGGCATGATTTCAGCTCACTATAGCCTCTGCCTCCCAGGTTCAAGCAATTCTTCTGCCTTAGCCTCTGACGTAGCTGGGACTACAGGTACCCACCACCATCCCTGGCTTTTTAGTATTTTTAGTAGAGACAGGGTTTCACCATGTTGGGCAGACTGATCTCAAACTCCTGAGCTTAAGTGGTCCCTCCGCCTCAGCCTTCTGAAATGCTGGGATTACAGGCATAAGCCACTGTGTTGGCCCATAAACAGACTCATTTATCAACCATAAATGCATAAGTGCTGATATAGAGATTTGTGTGTGTATGTGTATTTGAGGGCTGGTGGATACACTTTGCCCAACAAATTCAATATTTCTTGCTACTTCCTATGCTTCCCACAAGACTAAATATACTATTATCTTTCTCTTAAATTAACTGAAATACTCTCCTAACCAGTTTTCTGACTCGTACCTTTGTCCCATCCAGTCTACTTCTCATAGCAGAGTTATTCTACAAACACAGTAATTAGTTCACATTGTGTTGCTCTCTGCTCAAAGTTACCCAATGGCACGCCACCTCACTTAGAGTCAAAGTCAAATTCTTGCTATGTCTGTTAAACTTCTATGTGATCTATGTCTACAACCCCTCTCAAGTGACCTAGATCTGACCTCTCCTCAAGCCACTGTCCCCCTCATCCACTCACCTCTCCACTCTGACTTCATTAGTGTTCCCTGAATGTGCCAAGCATGTTCTGCATCACAGCCTTTGCACTACCTGTTCTTGAGTGCTGGGAATTATCTTCCTCTAAGTATCTGCATGGCTGGTTCCATTCTGCCCTTCAGATCATTGCTCATAAGTTAATTTAGAAGTAATCCTTTCCTGTTCATGCGTTTTCTTCCACCTTGACACTCCCTGCTGTATTTTTCTTCATAGCACCCATGACCTACTGTGTCTTTTGTTATCTCTCTGTTTATTGACTGTCTTCCTCCAAAAAGAATATAAGGGTAAGCTCTATGAGGGTAACAACTTTTGTCTATTCTTTGACGGTTGCATCCTCTGTGCCTAGAATGGTACCTGTCATATAAGAGGTACTCAATGAATATTTGCAAAAGGATGGAAAGAAGAAGGGAAGAGGGGGAAGGAGGGAGAGAGAGAGGGAGGAAAGTTGAAGGAGAAAGGAAGGGAAGAAAGGAGGAAAGACGGTAGGGAGGAAGGAAGGACAGCAGAAAGTCTCATGTTCGTATTACTAAGTCTCTAACACTTATTAATACCTACTTTGTCTTATAAACAGAAGCCAAACTGGCCTCTACCCTAGTGCCTTTGGAAGGTGGCATTATCTGGATAGAAACTAATAAGGTTCTTTTTACACTGTATTTATGGCAAGAGGTACTGATTTTGCATTTATAGTTATGATATAAAGTTTCTTCTTTAAATAAAGGTATTTTATTTCAGTTTTTTTTATTATCCATTCTGTGGTACTTTGTTATAGGATTTCTTTCAGTTTTTTGAAAACTAATCTATTACAGAATTTTAAAAATAATAATAGTATATAGGGAACTCAGATACAACAATAATTATAACATAGAAATATGGATATGGCAGAATCATTGTTAGTCTAATGCCTGAATTAGGAGTAAGAGACCTGCAAAAACTACTCTTCTTCAAGGACCATTGCAATTCCCCCTTCAGCCATGAAGCACAAAACATTCCCTGACTATTGCCATCTTTCCTTCCTTCATTCTTGTTGTTTATTCATCTCCTGTACACGATCATGGATTGACCTGAAACCGTTTGGTATTGTTGACTGTTGTTTTGGGTGTTTTTAGTTCTGTCTTCCTAAATTGATATAAGATCCTTGATGTCCTGCGCCCCCTCCTCCTGGGCAACCACCACTGTGCACAGCCCAGTGCTGACATAACAGAACATCAAGGATATGCATTTGTTGTATTCATCATGACTCAGCCACACAGTAAGACATGAGGTTTAGGGGTATACAGGCAGAATAATACTCGTGTTATTTATTGTTTTTTTTTTTTTTAACAAAAGAAAGACAATAGAGAGCAAACATCATTTTGCCTTGCAAGCTGGCGAAACAAAATCACTATTTTGCCACTGGCCTAAATAATATATATACTTATTCAATCTGGGAGGATAAATTAATCACTAGGACAAAATTGTGAGTTAATAGAAGGCAATTCCAGCACATCCAATTGGAATGCTTGAGTATTAAACCTGCTAAAAATATTGACTGGAATAGGAAGGCATTCATAAAACTATTAGGCACATTTTAGTAGAAGTGAGGAATAATAAATAATAAATTGATTAATTTAGATATTTAAATTGTCAAGGAATTCTTTGTTCTTCTGTTTTATAAATGGTATTAGCATTATCTTTTTTTACTGGAAACTCTAAAAGTATACAATTCTGTCAAGAGCAAAAGCAACTTTGATTGCCTGCAATGATCATTGCATTGATACCATTTTCTGCAGTATGATTTGCTATTAAATGTGAGCAATGTGAGGAACAATAACTAATACTTCTAGATCACCTGCTGTGAATCAGACACTGCTCTAAATAGTTCAGGTATTTTAACTCAAGTAACTGCTATAACCCTGTGTGATATATCCTCCTTTCAGCTTCATTTTACTAGGGAGGAAACCAAAGCTCAATGAGGCTCTGTTAGTTACACCACATCACACAGCTAGTAAGCAGCTGAGCTGGTTGTTGGTATACAGTGATCTGGCACCCAAGTCCATACCCTTAAGCACTACCTTTGAATGCTGCTCTGTATATTATATAAGGATGCTGTGGCCCAAATAGGCAGACCTGTGACGAATCCTAGGGCTGAAAACAAAGTTTGAAAGGTAACTGTAAAAGTAGGCATTTGAGCTTTAAAAACCAGGTGAAATTGACCTGCCATTTTTGGTAGCATTAGTGAACACTATGTTTCTTAAAATTTACATTAAAAATCTAATACTTCTTTTACAAAAATAGGCTTTCAAAAAATATGCATGCATTTTATACAAGGCTAAAGAACTTTTTGGTGCCGGCTGGTGAAATGGGAGCTAGATCCCTTTATGTACTACAGGTGTAATTAAGGTAATCTTAAAATGAGATGACCTTGTAGTCAAATATTTTTTCTTCCCTTTGTAAACAATACTAACTACATTAAATCAAGAAAGCTAATAGTTTTTTGTAGTTCTTGATAGCCATTAAGTTCAAACGTTGGAAGAGTTTAACATTTTACATGAAAAAATCCACAGGCAATAATTGTAAGTGACTTAGAACATGGTTACCGTACTTTAACCTTAAATGACTGTGTATGTGTGTATGTGCGTGTGCCTGTGTGTGTGCCATATGTATGTGTATGTATGTTTACAATTTAGTGGTTCTCAAGGAGTTTTGGAGAAAGTAGAATAGGTGATCACATATAGTTTATAAAAGCTCCCTTATGTCATTTGTAAGACAAATTTTTTGTTACTCTCTAGTGGTTAGAAAATGATACTAATTTTTGTATCAATTTTAATTTCCCTGGTAATACATCTGAGCCTTAAAAATAAGATTGTAGTGGTTCATATTTCTTTTTCTATAAAAATTATTTCTAAGCCTTTCTCATATTTCTCCCAGGCTCCTTTTTCTGATTGATTTTTAAGAAGTCTAAAAATATTCTGCAATTTCTTGTTGATCATAAGTGCTGGAAATATCTTTTCCCGAAGAAAAGAATAATGTTTAAAAAATTACTTTAGTAGCAGGTTTTTTTTTTCTATGAAAAAACAAGAAGTGGCTTTTTCTTGGCAACATTCACTTCTAGGGCAAGAGGAAAACAGAAAGCTGTAGACAGTTATCTTCGTCCATACATATGTTACTGCTGGAACCCAATCTAAAAACTTTGTTCCTCTAAAAATCATACCCCTCCAAAATTGGTGGAGTGGGGATGGTGTGGTGTTGAAGGCCTATTGCCAGGACTGAGAAGGAAAAGCTAAAGAAAGAGGGAAAAAATCCAGGAGAAAGTGATTGCCTGGGGAAGAGAGACAGGCAAGAGACCAAACATGGATTCTAAAGGCAATCTTGCAAATGCTTTGGCAAGTACATGTATGGGAACACCATTTGCCTAGAAGACATTCCTCTTCACCTCATTTTTTCCTATTGGGCTGGTTTAGAGGTCAATAAACTTTATTATTTTATATGTAGTAATGTCCCAGATGGCATCCTATCATGTAGTTCATGAATTGCTTTATTCTATCATATAGTTCATGAATTACAATTAAAACAAATTTTTCCTTCTAAAAATTTTTCCAGTTTTTTTATTTTAAAGTTATTTTACACATGGAATTGAATTCTGTGTGCAGTGTGAGAAGAAATCCACTTTTATATATGTTTCCCATATGGCTAACCAGTTATTTCTGCACCATCGATTGACTACTCTATCATTTTTCCACTGACTGCTAGTGCTACCTTTGACATGCATAAGTACTGTTGGTCTCTTTTACTTTCTAACTATAATTGTGGTGTATCTCTCTATTAATTGGCCTCTCTTAGTGTTTTTCAATACATTTTACAAATTTTGTTACAAAGATCTTATACATTTTTTATTCGCATGCACTGTAGACTTCTGCTGCTATTGCAAAATAGCAAAAATTTTCAGTTATATTTTCCAAATACTTCCTGCAGTTATATCCAAATCTAATAATTTTTATATTGTACAAATACTCAGAAACTTTTCAAACTTTGATATACTTTTAATAATGTTTCTTCTGATTCTTTTAGGTATTCTTTGTAGAGAATCATATTATCTGAGAATAACAAAAAATCTGCTTCTTCCATTTCAATTTTTATACTCTATGTTTTAAACCACTTTTTTAAATGATTTATTGACTGGCTGCACTGGTTTCTCTGACTTTAAAATGTGAATCCCTGAGGGATCCTTTTAAAATGAAGATCTCGGTTCAGTGGTAGGTCAGGCCCTGCTGCATTTCTAACAAGCTCCCAGGTGACAGTGTGGACAAAAAAAGCAACACTTTCAAAAGACTATTAAATAGACATGGAGAGAAGCAGCATTCTTTACTTGTATCTACATTTAAACAGCATGCTTCCACATTTCATTATCAAAATTTGAGATCTTTGACCAGTTTTAGTAACTTGCTCTTATTACAGATTTGCCATACATTTTTAGCATGAATGGTTGTTTAAATATTTTTTCTGCATTTAATGAGATATGTATGTAGTTTTTCTCCTTTACCCTCTTAACGTCATGAATTATTAGAACTTCTCATGTTTACAGTCTTTCACGGCATATACACAGAAATGTACATACACATATATGTACATAGAAAAATGTGCATTTATTGTGGCTTTATTTGCTAACATTTGGTTTAGACTTTTTAACCTTTCTTTATCATTCGGATAGGCTTTATATAATCCTTGAGGGCTCTTAATGTTTTTAAGTTTCATTATAAAATGAATTAGGTGCATACCTTCTTATTCTAAGCTCTTTACATGGAACTTACTTGCATACTAGTTTTCGAGATCCATTCTATTATAATCAGCATCTTACTGATAAAGAAACAGAGGTACCTGGAGATTCAACAACTAGCCCAAAGTCACACAGCTAGTAAGTGACTAAGTAAAAATTTGTTGGTTTGTGTCTGTTGAACAATGAGGAGAATGGTTTTATAAAAGTTGTTTTCTTTAGTCACTGATTTACTAGTTCAATCCTAAATGTAATTCAGTAATTCAGTCTTGGACATAGTTTTCAAAGCCACTAAAAACAGATTTAGACCCTGGTGGGTAAAAAAATAAAATTAAAAAAATAGTGTTTTTGACGCTACTAGGAAAAGTGGGGCCCCTAGAATTTGTAACAGCTTTCCACTCCCTATCAAAAGGAGGTGCTAGACCTGAGATTCTAAATTGAAAAATGTAAACACCTTGGTTTTGTAGCTTAATGGCCTATGTCAAAGGCTTAATTTGCTTTGTGATTTCATTTAAAGTATTTACCTTTCACTGAATTCTGCAGTGATTTAGCATAATTAAATAATAGGTATATGCCTGTCACTCTTACAACCTTTCAGGAAATCATTTGGCCCTAGTATAGTGACTTTCCCTTTAAGTTTTCCTTTATATCTGAATCCCAGTCTCTCTCACTGAAACTTAATCCTATGCCTTTACAGTGAACTTCAGAAACATTAAAAAGTCTGTTATTATCCATCATGAAATCCTGTGATCCACACTGAAGCATGTTTATTTTGTTACCACTCTATTTGATTTCTTTTTCGTGTTTCATTAACACGTTTTTTCTTAAATTCTTATTTACTTGTTAGCACGTGGAAGCACTGCCTTTCAATGTAAGACATTTTACTTTAACAATTCAGAGAGTCTTTTTCTGTGCTACATAGATATTAGGGTACAGAAGAAAATACAGGAAACATTAGCCTCCTCATGAAGTTTATGAACTACATGAATCATGTAGTCTTTTACAGGTTCAATTGCCTCATTTGTGAAAGGATGTTGAACTAGGCAGTCTCTCACCTCTCTGCCAGCTCTGATGATAAAGGATTTGTTTTCTCATTAAAGAACAAATATGCATAATTAATGTAATGTATTTTTTTAGGAAGTTGAAAAACCTGTCATCTAGATGACGTGCTAGCATGATTTCTGTCAATGTCATTCTTGATTCTGTTTTTATATCTCATATTAACATGATATAGAGTTGTGAAATATTTCCAAGCTTTGATCATTCTTTTGGGCATATTCCTGTAGACAATTTTGAAATAATATATTTAGTGGAGAAAATATAAAAATAATATTAAATCCTTCTAAGAAAAAATAAATGCGTTAATAATTAAATAGCTTCACTGTAAACCAGTATTCACTGTTCAGTCATTGTTTATGAAATGATAGGGGCATGAAAAACCTCTACATTTTTATCTCATGGTTTAAGATGAATATTTTACCCTTCATATTTATTATTTTTTTAATAACACATTTAGACTTTGAAAACAATATGTAATGTGCTTATACATTAATGGAGAAAATAACTTAAACTGTATAGTCAAATAAAACATTGGAATCTTATACCTTGATAGGTTTTTTTTTAGACTAGACATCATCTATTCTCAAAAATAGAACTAACTTTTTATCTTTGTCCTTGCTATTACTTTATATGTGTTTGTTCAGTGGAATTGCTATTCTGTGATAAGATTTTATTAGAGAAAATGTGTCTATCTGTACTTGAACATTAGTCTAATTTTTTTTTTACAAATGTTCCTTGATTTGACATTTGTCAACCGATTTCTGAATTAATATTATCTTTCAGTTTCCATTCCTTTGAAATAGGAAATCCAATATTAAACCCTTCAATAAAGATGAGGCCTACATCTGCATATCCAGAATTTTGGTTTTATCAATTCAGTAGGGTTGAACATTCTTGCAGTGAGATTGGAGAGACATTTGAACACCTTTAGCCCAAGTTCATTCATGTATTCATCTTTTCTTTAATTAAGTCTGGTTGAAAAAAAGCTTTCATTGATTGCTAGTAGCTTCCTGGAGTATGTCCTTATAAAGAACATAAGGCATACGGGGCTCCAAGACTCATCGGGAAAGAGCATGTTGATTGATCAGTGATTCTGCATTAGACATGCATGATGCAAGTTTGATTTCACTGACCCAGAAAGGAATATAACCTTAATGGAAACAGAGGCAGAGAAGAGATCTTCAGGTCACTTGACTTAGCCTGCTTATTTCAGGGGATAAGTTGCCACATCATCCAAAAGGGTGTAGTGTATAAATATTTTTAGAATCTCTGAAGATGGGGATTTTACAATCTGGTATTTAACAGCAGAGTTTAATTTTCTCTTTTTTCTCACTTAACACTGAGTCATTAACATTTTAGACATTTTACATGACTTTAAGCAGTTGAGCACAAAAAACAGATGTTAAGATTGGGTACAGTCAAAAGTTTAGACATCCACACCCATGTTATGTTTTGTTTATATTCTGGAGCACCATACTTTGTGACATCTTTGAACCCAATTCAGACTTCAAATTGCCACATTTTAAAAAAGCCTCAGTAGAACTGTATCATACAGAGCTGAATCCATAGAACAGAAATTCAGTGTTTTCAGATTGCTAATCGTGTATGAAAGCTTCTGAAGTTGTGTCATCCAACTGGCTGTAATTTGACCTATTCTTCTATCACCTAAGGAAATTGAATTGATCGGACACTGTTCATTATAACAATATAGCAGTTACCTCCGTGTAACCTGTGCTCTTCTACATATTTTAAACGTTATTATTCATTTTCATATTTATTAAAGTGAAAAAAGCAGCATAGTTACTGTACTTTTATATCTCATTTTAAAGAATTTTATACTTATTTTCTGGTTTTGTGAATTCTCATGAATTCACAAAAATAACGTAAAAGCTAATGGTCTGTCTCTGCTACCATTGCGCATGTTAGTCAACAAGTACAAGTAGAATATGTAAAAAAAAAAAAAAGTGTTAGTTCCTAAATACAAATACAAAAAGACTTTGAATATTACTTAAGCCATAATTCCATTCTACCAAGATGTAACAATTTTTGTTTCCTTTTTTCCTTCCAAATGTTGACTGCTCTTATACATACTTAACATAGCTATAACAGTAATTGTATACTTTTTATCTTTTTAAACCACATTATTATTTCTTAAATATTGTTCTTTCTTCTGACACAGTCTTCTCACATGTCATTTTGATTACTACACAATATTCTGACTTAATTGAAACTTTTTGTATTTTTTGATGTTCAACCTTCTTTGCTCATTTACTATTAGAAACATCCTTAGACGTTTTCCTCATCTTTTAAATGAAACAAACTACTTTTATTTTATTAAGATAATCTTGCAGAAGTGGAATTACTAGGTCAAATTCTGTAACCATATTTATGTCCCCTGTCATTTTGTAACCAAAAAGATGCTATTTGAGTAAGACCTGCTTGATAACTTATTTTTTAATCTTATTTTGTCTTTCATCACAAATGAGTCCAATTCTATCTTTCTCTAATTAAGTCTTATGATAACTGGTACTTGAATTTAAGTTTTATAGTGAAACAAAGAATTTAAAAAAAAAAACAGTTTAAGTAGGAGAAATTATATTTTCAGACCTC
The DNA here is from genome assembly GCF_001604975.1 of Cebus imitator. Taxonomy (NCBI): domain Eukaryota; kingdom Metazoa; phylum Chordata; class Mammalia; order Primates; family Cebidae; genus Cebus; species Cebus imitator. The sequence goes on along the minus strand of NW_016107570.1, from coordinate 715,137 downwards.
CTTGCCTATCTGCTAGAATCAGTAGCACCATCACTTTTTATTGGTAGTCCTTTTGCCTCACTTCACTGAACAATTTTCACTCAGACCTTTATAATTTCTCCAAGATGCATTACATTTTCCTGCTGATTTTGTATATGTGGGAAGTAGTTCTTTTCCAGGTAAATCATGCCTCTTTTAAATTTTTAATATTTTTATCTATCTATATCTGTCTATCTCTACTAAGATGATCTCTATCTCTGTAGCTATCTAGCTAGCTAGCCACCTACCAACCTACTAAGACTCTACCTCTGTCTCTTATATTTTGTCCATTCTTCTTCTCTTTTCTCTTTAAAATTTTGTGTTGCTGTTTTCCCTTTTCCTCCATTTCTCTATCTCTTTTGTGTCAAATTGCCAGACTAATTAGTATATTCAATATTTTTGTTTTAAAATTTCTATTATTTTCTTTTCTGTTATTACTATTTGTTCTTATTATTTCGTTCGTTTACTTTCTCGTGTCTGTTTTCCTATTTTTTGATGTTAAGTTGCTTTGTGCATTGAGTTTTAGCCTTTATTTCTAATATAGTGACTTAATTCTATTGCTTTAGTGGCAATCCCACATATTTGATGCATAATATATTTATTATTCAGTTTTAAGTATTTCATAAATCCCTTTGATTTCTTCTCTGACTCAAGTGTTATTTAGAAGTGCTTTCAAAGAGTTTTTAATATTTACATTGTTATTATTAATTTCTAACTTTGTTCCATCTTTAACAGAAAAGATATTTGTGTAGTACCTATTCTTTGACATTGTTGAAACTAACTTTAACTGAAAACATTTGTTAATTCATGAACACTGGATTAATTATAATATTGAAAAATATTATTTTAGGCTTTCTATTTACCCTGCTGTTTAATGTTTGTTTTCTTTTCACTTCTTTTCTGGCATGATTTTAGATCAAAGTCATTTCCTCTCTTTTCTCATTGTATTTCTTCTTCTAGTTTGTAAGTTTTAAACTCTAATTCTGTTATTTTAATAATTACATTATTAATTTAATAATTAATAATGTATTTCTGAAATACATTATTTAATAAAGCCTAAAATTAAATAATATCTTTACCCCTTTACCTTCCTTCTGAAAAAATACAAAAGAATGAATTTTTGTGCTCTTCATATTTGCATTACATTGTAGACATCATCATTATTATAGCTGTGAAAAGTTATCTTTTGTGAACATTTTCTAACACATTTTCCATTTTCTTTGCTCAGCATTGTGTTTTGCATCTGACACCATCCTTATTATTAAAAAATGTCTTTTCGAAGTTTCTCAGTGACTGTCCAATAGTAGAGAATTCTCTGCATGTGTGTTTTTCTCAATCCTTGTTTTGAACGTAAGACTTGAAAGGTAGTTTTGTTGTGTATGCATTACTAGGTTGGCAACTACTTCTCTTCACTTCGTTAAATATAATACTAACTTGTCTTTTGAGAAATCAGTTTTCAGTCTGACCAGTGTTATTTTGTTCTTTTTGGGCACTTTTAAATTCTTCTTTTTGTCTTTGCTGTTGCACAATTTCACTCTAATGAGTCGAGAGATTTAGTTTTTTTAAAGTTTACTTAAAATGTATTGGCGTTCTTAAATATGAGTGTTGGTGTCTTTTATTTATTTTGGAAAATTCTTAGCTATTATTGTTTCAAATATTGCCTCACTGCCATTCCTTTTAATCTCTCCCAATCCTAGTAAGACTTATGTCGGCCCCACTCTGTCATTTACCTCTCTTGACCTTGCTTTCGTATTTTCCATTTCTTTTTCTACTGCATTCTGAATGTTTCATTCAAATGTATCTTCTGGCTCACTAATTCAACCTTCAGCTGAGTCTAATTTGTTGTTTCGCCTGTGTAATGAGTTTCTAATTTCAATTATTGAATGTTCAATTTTAAAATTTCTATTTGTCTTTATTCTAAATACGTTGTGGTGATTTTTATGGTCTTTTGCTCATCTATTAAATTTTCTATCATTTCTTTAAACAGCTTAAATATATTATTTGGTTTTAGTTCTTTGATATTTCCAGTATCTGTGACCTTGTTAGTCTACCTGTGCGGTTTGATCCACTGATTGTTTCTCATGGAAGTTTACTTTTTTACGCATTCTCTATATATTTTTACGTATGTGAGCTCATACTCTTTAGTATTTTATCTGTGGAAATTATCTGTGTTTAAAGTATATTTTTCCGAAGAGAACTTGCTTATAATTTAAGTAACTGAAGGTCTGCTAACTATAAATTTACTTTAAACAAGATGTTCAATTTTCAGGCCACACAAATATCCAGTACAATATTACATATCACAAGTATGCACTTGTGATTAGAAATTTTTGAAAGAAATATATTTTTAAAATATGCTACCTGAAACCACGACAAGTCTTGTTCTGCATGAAAGACTGTATCTAGTATGCTTACTTATAGGAATTACTTTTGGGTGTAAGACTTTCTGTGAAGTCTGAATGTGAGTTCTTTCTCTGCTGAGGCCCCTTGCTTTGATTCTTGCCCTGGAACCCAAAGGATTGGTAAATGCCTTCAGAAAAAAAAAAAAAAAAAAAGAAAAGAAAAGAAATTCCAGTATTTAGTTATCCCTGTATGACCATGCTTTCTTAATTTCAAGCCTCACAAACTTTTAATTAAATGATTTAAAGCAATCATCCGGTATGATTTTAGAGCAAATTTTGTTGACTTCTACCATAACAGGAAAAAGTACATAAATCTAAATATAAAATGTGGTAGATTTTCATGAAGATAACATACTCATGTATGCAGCAATTAGATCAGTAAGCAGTATATTACCAAACTGTAGAAGCCTCCTTTTCTCACCTTTCAGATTCTGCCCCCACCCCAGAGTAACTATTATTGTGGTTTCTGAGATCATACACATGTTATTTACTAAGGAGAGTATATTCTTTGTTCCCTAGCTTCTTTTCCTCAACAT